>NC_141562.1:40222734-40257734 GCF_036417535.1 Chlamydotis macqueenii
TTTGGGGGGAATCTGGGGGGAAATGGCTGGATTTTGGGGGCAAATATGAAATTTTGGTGCAAAATGCAGGAATTTGTGGCAAAAATGGGGGATTATGGGGGAAGTCGCGGGATTTTGGGGCAAAATGTGGGGTTTTAGGGTTAAAATGTGGGATTTTTAGGGTAAATCGCAGGATTTTGGGGGCGAAATGCGGGAATTTTGGTGCGAAATGGGGCGATTTGGGGCAAAAATGCGGGATTTGTGGAGGAAATTGTGAGATTTTGAGGGGCAAAATGTGGGGTTTTAGGGTTAAAATGTGGGATTTTTGGGGGAAATCGCGGGATTTGGGGGGCAAAATGTGGTAATTTGGTGTGATATCTGTGGTGCTGTAGATGCGCTGCCAATGGCCGGTGAGGAGCAGCAAGAACTTGGCAGGCTGGCACTTTCGGTGTGGGAGCAATCGTCCGACGTTCGTGATTTGTCGGGGTTTTTTCTCAGTGGGTGCCCATGTGCAGCTGGTGGTAATCGTCGAAGCCCTGTTGGTCAGGGAAAGCCCGGAGCCCCGATGTCTGTCGTGCTGTAGATGCGCTGCCAATGGCCGATGAGGAGCAGCAAGAGATTGAAAGGCTGGCACTCCAGGTGTGGGAGGAATCGTCCGATGTTTGTGATTTCTCAGGATTTTTTTCAGTGGGTGCCCAGGTGCAGCTGGTGGTAAACGTCGAAGCCCTGTTTGTCAGGGAAAGCCCGGAGCCCCGATGTCTGTGGTGCTGTAGATGCGCTGCCAATTGCCGGTGAGGAGCAGCAAGAGCTTGTGTTGCTGGCACTTTCGGTGTGGGAGTAATCGTCCGATGTTCGTGATTTTTCGGGGTTTTTTTTCAGTGGGCGCTCAGGTGCAGCGGGTGGTAAATGTTGAAGCCCTGTTGGTCAGGGTTAGGGTTAGGGTTAGGGTTAGGGTTAGGGTTAGGGTTAGGGTTAGGTTAGGGTTAGGGTTAGGGTTAGGTTAGGGTTAGGGTTAGGGTTAGGGTTAGGGTTAGGTTAGGGTTAGGGTTAGGGTTAGGGTTAGGTTAGGGTTACTCTTAGGTTAGGGTCAGGGTTTTGGGGGGAATCTGGGGGGAAATGGCTGGATTTTGGGGGCAAATATGAGATTTTGGTGCAAAATGCAGGAATTTGTGGCAAAAATGGGGGATTATGGGGGAAGTCGCGGGATTTTGGGGCAAAATGTGGGGTTTTAGGGTTAAAATGTGGGATTTTTAGGGTAAATCGCAGGATTTTGGGGGCGAAATGCGGGAATTTTGGTGCGAAATGGGGCGATTTGGGGCAAAAATGCGGGATTTGTGGAGGAAATTGCGAGATTTTGAGGGGCAAAATGTGGGGTTTTAGGGTTAAAATGTGGGATTTTTGGGGGAAATCGCGGGATTTGGGGGGCAAAATGTGGTAATTTGGTGTGATATCTGTGGTGCTGTAGATGCGCTGCCAATGGCCGGTGAGGAGCAGCAAGAACTTGGCAGGCTGGCACTTTCGGTGTGGGAGCAATCGTCCGACGTTCGTGATTTGTCGGGGTTTTTTTTTAAGTGGGCGCTCAGGTGCAGCGGGTGGTAAATGTTGAAGCCCTGTTGGTCAGGGTTAGGGTTAGGGTTAGGGTTAGGGTTAGGTTAGGGTTAGGGTTAGGGTTAGGGTTAGGGTTGGGTTAGGGTTAGGGTTAGGGTTAGGGTTGGGTTAGGGTTAGGGTTAGGGTTAGTTTAGGGTTAGGGTTAGGGTTAGGGTTAGGGTTACGTTAGGGTTAGGGTTAGGGTTAGGGTTAGGTTAGGGTTAGGTTAGGGTTAGGTTAGGGTTAGGGTTAGGTTAGGGTTAGGGTTAGGGTTAGGTTAGGGTTAGGGTTAGGGTTAGGGTTACTCTTAGGTTAGGGTCAGGGTCAGGGTTTTGGGGGGAATCTGGGGAGAAATGGCTGGATTTTGGGGGCAAATATGGGATTTTGGTGCAAAATGCAGGAATTTGTGGCAAAAATGGGGGATTATGGGGGAAGTCGCGGGATTTTGGGGCAAAATGTGGGGTTTTAGGCTTAAAATGTGGGATTTTTAGGGTAAATCGCAGGATTTTGGGGGCGAAATGCGGGAATTTTGGTGCGAAATGGGGCGATTTGGGGCAAAAATGCGGGATTTGTGGACGAAATTGCGAGATTTTGAGGGGCAAAATGTGGGGTTTTAGGGTTAAAATGTGGGATTTTTGGGGGAAATCGCGGGATTTGGGGGGCAAAATGTGGTAATTTGGTGTGATATCTGTGGTGCTGTAGATGCGCTGCCAATGGCCGGTGAGGAGCATCAAGAACTTGGCAGGCTGGCACTTTCGGTGTGGGAGCAATCGTCCGACGTTCGTGATTTGTCGGGGTTTTTTCTCAGTGGGTGCCCATGTGCAGCTGGTGGTAATCGTCGAAGCCCTGTTGGTCAGGGAAAGCCCGGAGCCCCGATGTCTGTCGTGCTGTAGATGCGCTGCCAATGGCCGATGAGGAGCAGCAAGAGATTGAAAGGCTGGCACTCCAGGTGTGGGAGGAATCGTCCGATGTTTGTGATTTCTCAGGATTTTTTTCAGTGGGTGCCCAGGTGCAGCTGGTGGTAAACGTCGAAGCCCTGTTTGTCAGGGAAAGCCCGGAGCCCCGATGTCTGTGGTGCTGTAGATGCGCTGCCAATAGCCGGTGAGGAGCAGCAAGAGCTTGTGTTGCTGGCACTTTCGGTGTGGGAGTAATCGTCCGATGTTCGTGATTTTTCGGGGTTTTTTTTCAGTGGGCGCTCAGGTGCAGCGGGTGGTAAATGTTGAAGCCCTGTTGGTCAGGGTTAGGGTTAGGGTTAGGGTTAGGGTTAGGGTTAGGGTTAGGGTTAGGTTAGGGTTAGGGTTAGGTTAGGGTTAGGGTTAGGGTTAGGGTTAGGGTTAGGTTAGGGTTAGGGTTAGGGTTAGGGTTAGAGTTAGGGTTAGGTTAGGGTTAGGGTTAGGTTAGGGTTACTCTTAGGTTAGGGTCAGGGTTTTGGGGGGAATCTGGGGGGAAATGGCTGGATTTTGGGGGCAAATATGGGATTTTGGTGCAAAATGCAGGAATTTGTGGCAAAAATGGGGGATTATGGGGGAAGTCGCGGGATTTTGGGGCAAAATGTGGGGTTTTAGGGTTAAAATGTGGGATTTTTAGGGTAAATCGCAGGATTTTGGGGGCGAAATGCGGGAATTTTGGTGCGAAATGGGGCGATTTGGGGCAAAAATGCGGGATTTGTGGAGGAAATTGTGAGATTTTGAGGGGCAAAATGTGGGGTTTTAGGGTTAAAATGTGGGATTTTTGGGGGAAATCGCGGGATTTGGGGGGCAAAATGTGGTAATTTGGTGTGATATCTGTGGTGCTGTAGATGCGCTGCCAATGGCCGGTGAGGAGCAGCAAGAACTTGGCAGGCTGGCACTTTCGGTGTGGGAGCAATCGTCCGACGTTCGTGATTTGTCGGGGTTTTTTCTCAGTGGGTGCCCAAGTGCAGCTGGTGGTAATCGTCGAAGCCCTGTTGGTCAGGGAAAGCCCGGAGCCCCGATGTCTGTCGTGCTGTAGATGCGCTGCCAATGGCCGATGAGGAGCAGCAAGAGATTGAAAGGCTGGCACTCCAGGTGTGGGAGGAATCGTCCGATGTTTGTGATTTCTCAGGATTTTTTTCAGTGGGTGCCCAGGTGCAGCTGGTGGTAAACGTCGAAGCCCTGTTTGTCAGGGAAAGCCCGGAGCCCCGATGTCTGTGGTGCTGTAGATGCGCTGCCAATTGCCGGTGAGGAGCAGCAAGAGCTTGTGTTGCTGGCACTTTCGGTGTGGGAGTAATCGTCCGATGTTCGTGATTTTTCGGGGTTTTTTTTCAGTGGGCGCTCAGGTGCAGCGGGTGGTAAATGTTGAAGCCCTGTTGGTCAGGGTTAGGGTTAGGGTTAGGGTTAGGGTTAGGGTTAGGGTTAGGGTTAGGGTTAGGGTTAGGGTTAGGGTTAGGGTTAGGTTAGGGTTAGGGTTAGGTTAGGGTTACTCTTAGGTTAGGGTCAGGGTTTTGGGGGGAATCTGGGGGGAAATGGCTGGATTTTGGGGGCAAATATGGGATTTTGGTGCAAAATGCAGGAATTTGTGGCAAAAATGGGGGATTATGGGGGAAGTCGCGGGATTTTGGGGCAAAATGTGGGGTTTTAGGGTTAAAATGTGGGATTTTTAGGGTAAATCGCAGGATTTTGGGGGCGAAATGCGGGAATTTTGGTGCGAAATGGGGCGATTTGGGGCAAAAATGCGGGATTTGTGGAGGAAATTGTGAGATTTTGAGGGGCAAAATGTGGGGTTTTAGGGTTAAAATGTGGGATTTTTGGGGGAAATCGCGGGATTTGGGGGGCAAAATGTGGTAATTTGGTGTGATATCTGTGGTGCTGTAGATGCGCTGCCAATGGCCGGTGAGGAGCAGCAAGAACTTGGCAGGCTGGCACTTTCGGTGTGGGAGCAATCGTCCGACGTTCGTGATTTGTCGGGGTTTTTTCTCAGTGGGTGCCCATGTGCAGCTGGTGGTAATCGTCGAAGCCCTGTTGGTCAGGGAAAGCCCGGAGCCCCGATGTCTGTCGTGCTGTAGATGCGCTGCCAATGGCCGATGAGGAGCAGCAAGAGATTGAAAGGCTGGCACTCCAGGTGTGGGAGGAATCGTCCGATGTTTGTGATTTCTCAGGATTTTTTTCAGTGGGTGCCCAGGTGCAGCTGGTGGTAAACGTCGAAGCCCTGTTTGTCAGGGAAAGCCCGGAGCCCCGATGTCTGTGGTGCTGTAGATGCGCTGCCAATTGCCGGTGAGGAGCAGCAAGAGCTTGTGTTGCTGGCACTTTCGGTGTGGGAGTAATCGTCCGATGTTCGTGATTTTTCGGGGTTTTTTTTTCAGTGGGCGCTCAGGTGCAGCGGGTGGTAAATGTTGAAGCCCTGTTGGTCAGGGTTAGGGTTAGGGTTAGGGTTAGGGTTAGGGTTAGGGTTAGGGTTAGGGTTAGGGTTAGGGTTAGGTTAGGGTTAGGGTTAGGGTTAGGGTTAGGTTAGGGTTAGGGTTAGGGTTAGGTTAGGGTTAGGGTTAGGTTAGGGTTACTCTTAGGTTAGGGTCAGGGTTTTGGGGGGAATCTGGGGGGAAATGGCTGGATTTTGGGGGCAAATATGAGATTTTGGTGCAAAATGCAGGAATTTGTGGCAAAAATGGGGGATTATGGGGGAAGTCGCGGGATTTTGGGGCAAAATGTGGGGTTTTAGGGTTAAAATGTGGGATTTTTAGGGTAAATCGCAGGATTTTGGGGGCGAAATGCGGGAATTTTGGTGCGAAATGGGGCGATTTGGGGCAAAAATGCGGGATTTGTGGAGGAAATTGTGAGATTTTGAGGGGCAAAATGTGGGGTTTTAGGGTTAAAATGTGGGATTTTTGGGGGAAATCGCGGGATTTGGGGGGCAAAATGTGGTAATTTGGTGTGATATCTGTGGTGCTGTAGATGCGCTGCCAATGGCCGGTGAGGAGCAGCAAGAACTTGGCAGGCTGGCACTTTCGGTGTGGGAGCAATCGTCCGACGTTCGTGATTTGTCGGGGTTTTTTCTCAGTGGGTGCCCATGTGCAGCTGGTGGTAATCGTCGAAGCCCTGTTGGTCAGGGAAAGCCCGGAGCCCCGATGTCTGTCGTGCTGTAGATGCGCTGCCAATGGCCGATGAGGAGCAGCAAGAGATTGAAAGGCTGGCACTCCAGGTGTGGGAGGAATCGTCCGATGTTTGTGATTTCTCAGGATTTTTTTCAGTGGGTGCCCAGGTGCAGCTGGTGGTAAACGTCGAAGCCCTGTTTGTCAGGGAAAGCCCGGAGCCCCGATGTCTGTGGTGCTGTAGATGCGCTGCCAATTGCCGGTGAGGAGCAGCAAGAGCTTGTGTTGCTGGCACTTTCGGTGTGGGAGTAATCGTCCGATGTTCGTGATTTTTCGGGGTTTTTTTTCAGTGGGCGCTCAGGTGCAGCGGGTGGTAAATGTTGAAGCCCTGTTGGTCAGGGTTAGGGTTAGGGTTAGGGTTAGGGTTAGGGTTAGGGTTAGGGTTAGGGTTAGGGTTAGGGTTAGGTTAGGGTTAGGGTTAGGGTTAGGGTTAGGGTTAGGTTAGGGTTAGGGTTAGGTTAGGGTTACTCTTAGGTTAGGGTCAGGGTTTTGGGGGGAATCTGGGGGGAAATGGCTGGATTTTGGGGGCAAATATGAGATTTTGGTGCAAAATGCAGGAATTTGTGGCAAAAATGGGGGATTATGGGGGAAGTCGCGGGATTTTGGGGCAAAATGTGGGGTTTTAGGGTTAAAATGTGGGATTTTTAAAGTAAATCGCAGGATTTTGGGGGCGAAATACGGGAATTTTGGTGCGAAATGGGGCGATTTGGGGCAAAAATGCGGGATTTGTGGAGGAAATTGTGAGATTTTGAGGGGCAAAATGTGGGGTTTTAGGGTTAAAATGTGGGATTTTTGGGGGAAATCGCGGGATTTGGGGGGCAAAATGTGGTAATTTGGTGTGATATCTGTGGTGCTGTAGATGCGCTGCCAATGGCCGGTGAGGAGCAGCAAGAACTTGGCAGGCTGGCACTTTCGGTGTGGGAGCAATCGTCTGACGTTCGTGATTTGTCGGGGTTTTTTCTCAGTGGGTGCCCATGTGCAGCTGGTGGTAATCGTCGAAGCCCTGTTGGTCAGGGAAAGCCCGGAGCCCCGATGTCTGTCGTGCTGTAGATGCGCTGCCAATGGCCGATGAGGAGCAGCAAGAGATTGAAAGGCTGGCACTCCAGGTGTGGGAGGAATCGTCCGATGTTTGTGATTTCTCAGGATTTTTTTCAGTGGGTGCCCAGGTGCAGCTGGTGGTAAACGTCGAAGCCCTGTTTGTCAGGGAAAGCCCGGAGCCCCGATGTCTGTGGTGCTGTAGATGCGCTGCCAATTGCCGGTGAGGAGCAGCAAGAGCTTGTGTTGCTGGCACTTTCGGTGTGGGAGTAATCGTCCGATGTTCGTGATTTTTCGGGGTTTTTTTTTCAGTGGGCGCTCAGGTGCAGCGGGTGGTAAATGTTGAAGCCCTGTTGGTCAGGGTTAGGGTTAGGGTTAGGGTTAGGTTAGGGTTAGGGTTAGGGTTAGGGTTAGGTTAGGTTAGGGTTAGGGTTAGGGTTAGGTTAGGTTAGGGTTAGGGTTAGGGTTAGGGTTAGGGTTAGGGTTAGGGTTAGGGTTAGGGTTAGGGTTAGGGTTGGGTTAGGGTTAGGGTTAGGTTAGGGTTAGGTTAGGGTTACTCTTAGGTTAGGGTCAGGGTTTTGGGGGGAATCTGGGGGGAAATGGCTGGATTTTGGAGGCAAATATGAGATTTTGGTGCAAAATGCAGGAATTTGTGGCAAAAATGGGGGATTATGGGGGAAGTCGCGGGATTTTGGGCAAAATGTGGGGTTTTAGGGTTAAAATGTGGGATTTTTAGGGTAAATCGCAGGATTTTGGGGGCGAAATGCGGGAATTTTGGTGCGAAATGGGGCGATTTGGGGCAAAAATGTGGGATTTGTGGAGGAAATTGCGAGATTTTGAGGGGCAAAATGTGGGGTTTTAGGGTTAAAATGTGGGATTTTTGGGGGAAATCGCGGGATTTGGGGGGCAAAATGTGGTAATTTGGTGTGATATCTGTGGTGCTGTAGATGCGCTGCCAATGGCCGGTGAGGAGCAGCAAGAACTTGGCAGGCTGGCACTTTCGGTGTGGGAGCAATCGTCCGACGTTCGTGATTTGTCGGGGTTTTTTCTCAGTGGGTGCCCATGTGCAGCTGGTGGTAATCGTCGAAGCCCTGTTGGTCAGGGAAAGCCCGGAGCCCCGATGTCTGTCGTGCTGTAGATGCGCTGCCAATGGCCGATGAGGAGCAGCAAGAGATTGAAAGGCTGGCACTCAAGGTGTGGGAGGAATCGTCCGATGTTTGTGATTTCTCAGGATTTTTTTCAGTGGGTGCCCAGGTGCAGCTGGTGGTAAACGTCGAAGCCCTGTTTGTCAGGGAAAGCCCGGAGCCCCGATGTCTGTGGTGCTGTAGATGCGCTGCCAATTGCCGGTGAGGAGCAGCAAGAGCTTGTGTTGCTGGCACTTTCGGTGTGGGAGTAATCGTCCGATGTTCGTGATTTTTCGGGGTTTTTTTTCAGTGGGCGCTCAGGTGCAGCGGGTGGTAAATGTTGAAGCCCTGTTGGTTAGGGTTAGGGTTAGGGTTGGGTTAGGGTTAGGTTAGGGTTAGGGTTGGGTTAGGGTTAGGGTTAGGGTTAGGGTTAGGGTTAGGTTAGGGTTAGGGTTAGGTTAGGGTTAGGGTTAGGGTTAGGGTTAGGTTAGGGTTAGGGTTAGGGTTAGGTTAGGGTTAGGGTTAGGGTTAGGGTTACTCTTAGGTTAGGGTCAGGGTTTTGGGGGGAATCTGGGGAGAAATGGCTGGATTTTGGGGGCAAATATGGGATTTTGGTGCAAAATGCAGGAATTTGTGGCAAAAATGGGGGATTATGGTGGAAGTCGCGGGATTTTGGGGCAAAATGTGGGGTTTTAGGGTTAAAATGTGGGATTTTTAGGGTAAATCGCAGGATTTTGGGGGCGAAATGCGGGAATTTTGGTGCGAAATGGGGCGATTTGGGGCAAAAATGCGGGATTTGTGGAGGAAATTGTGAGATTTTGAGGGGCAAAATGTGGGGTTTTAGGGTTAAAATGTGGGATTTTTGGGGGAAATCGCGGGATTTGGGGGGCAAAATGTGGTAATTTGGTGTGATATCTGTGGTGCTGTAGATGCGCTGCCAATGGCCGGTGAGGAGCAGCAAGAACTTGGCAGGCTGGCACTTTCGGTGTGGGAGCAATCGTCCGACGTTCGTGATTTGTCGGGGTTTTTTCTCAGTGGGTGCCCATGTGCAGCTGGTGGTAATCGTCAAAGCCCTGTTGGTCAGGGAAAGCCCGGAGCCCCGATGTCTGTCGTGCTGTAGATGCGCTGCCAATGGCCGATGAGGAGCAGCAAGAGATTGAAAGGCTGGCACTCAAGGTGTGGGAGGAATCGTCCGATGTTTGTGATTTCTCAGGATTTTTTTCAGTGGGTGCCCAGGTGCAGCTGGTGGTAAACGTCGAAGCCCTGTTTGTCAGGGAAAGCCCGGAGCCCCGATGTCTGTGGTGCTGTAGATGCGCTGCCAATTGCCGGTGAGGAGCAGCAAGAGCTTGTGTTGCTGGCACTTTCGGTGTGGGAGTAATCGTCCGATGTTCGTGATTTTTCGGGGTTTTTTTTCAGTGGGCGCTCAGGTGCAGCGGGTGGTAAATGTTGAAGCCCTGTTGGTCAGGGTTAGGGTTAGGGTTAGGGTTAGGGTTAGGGTTAGGGTTAGGGTTAGGGTTAGGGTTAGGTTAGGGTTAGGGTTAGGGTTAGGTTAGGGTTAGGGTTAGGTTAGGGTTACTCTTAGGTTAGGGTCAGGGTTTTGGGGGGAATCTGGGGGGAAATGGCTGGATTTTGGGGGCAAATATGGGATTTTGGTGCAAAATGCAGGAATTTGTGGCAAAAATGGGGGATTATGGGGGAAGTCGCGGGATTTTGGGGCAAAATGTGGGGTTTTAGGGTTAAAATGTGGGATTTTTAGGGTAAATCGCAGGATTTTGGGGGCGAAATGCGGGAATTTTGGTGCGAAATGGGGCGATTTGGGGCAAAAATGCGGGATTTGTGGAGGAAATTGTGAGATTTTGAGGGGCAAAATGTGGGGTTTTAGGGTTAAAATGTGGGATTTTTGGGGGAAATCGCGGGATTTGGGGGGCAAAATGTGGTAATTTGGTGTGATATCTGTGGTGCTGTAGATGCGCTGCCAATGGCCGGTGAGGAGCAGCAAGAACTTGGCAGGCTGGCACTTTCGGTGTGGGAGCAATCGTCCGACGTTCGTGATTTGTCGGGGTTTTTTCTCAGTGGGTGCCCATGTGCAGCTGGTGGTAATCGTCGAAGCCCTGTTGGTCAGGGAAAGCCCGGAGCCCCGATGTCTGTCGTGCTGTAGATGCGCTGCCAATGGCCGATGAGGAGCAGCAAGAGATTGAAAGGCTGGCACTCCAGGTGTGGGAGGAATCGTCCGATGTTTGTGATTTCTCAGGATTTTTTTCAGTGGGTGCCCAGGTGCAGCTGGTGGTAAACGTCGAAGCCCTGTTTGTCAGGGAAAGCCCGGAGCCCCGATGTCTGTGGTGCTGTAGATGCGCTGCCAATTGCCGGTGAGGAGCAGCAAGAGCTTGTGTTGCTGGCACTTTCGGTGTGGGAGTAATCGTCCGATGTTCGTGATTTTTCGGGGTTTTTTTTTCAGTGGGCGCTCAGGTGCAGCGGGTGGTAAATGTTGAAGCCCTGTTGGTCAGGGTTAGGGTTAGGGTTAGGGTTAGGGTTAGGGTTAGGGTTAGGGTTAGGTTAGGGTTAGGGTTAGGGTTAGGGTTAGGGTTAGGGTTAGGTTAGGGTTAGGGTTAGGGTTAGGGTTAGGGTTAGGGTTAGCTTAGGGTTAGGGTTAGGGTTAGGTTAGGGTTAGGGTTAGGTTAGGGTTACTCTTAGGTTAGGGTCAGGGTTTTGGGGGGAATCTGGGGGGAAATGGCTGGATTTTGGGGGTAAATATGAGATTTTGGTGCAAAATGCAGGAATTTGTGGCAAAAATGGGGGATTATGGGGGAAGTCGCGGGATTTTGGGGCAAAATGTGGGGTTTTAGGGTTAAAATGTGGGATTTTTAGGGTAAATCGCAGGATTTTGGGGGCGAAATGCGGGAATTTTGGTGCGAAATGGGGCGATTTGGGGCAAAAATGCGGGATTTGTGGAGGAAATTGTGAGATTTTGAGGGGCAAAATGTGGGGTTTTAGGGTTAAAATGTGGGATTTTTGGGGGAAATCGCGGGATTTGGGGGGCAAAATGTGGTAATTTGGTGTGATATCTGTGGTGCTGTAGATGCGCTGCCAATGGCCGGTGAGGAGCAGCAAGAACTTGGCAGGCTGGCACTTTCGGTGTGGGAGCAATCGTCCGACGTTCGTGATTTGTCGGGGTTTTTTCTCAGTGGGTGCCCATGTGCATCTGGTGGTAATCGTCGAAGCCCTGTTGGTCAGGGAAAGCCCGGAGCCCCGATGTCTGTCGTGCTGTAGATGCGCTGCCAATGGCCGATGAGGAGCAGCAAGAGATTGAAAGGCTGGCACTCCAGGTGTGGGAGGAATCGTCCGATGTTTGTGATTTCTCAGGATTTTTTTCAGTGGGTGCCCAGGTGCAGCTGGTGGTAAACGTCGAAGCCCTGTTTGTCAGGGAAAGCCCGGAGCCCCGATGTCTGTGGTGCTGTAGATGCGCTGCCAATTGCCGGTGAGGAGCAGCAAGAGCTTGTGTTGCTGGCACTTTCGGTGTGGGAGTAATCGTCCGATGTTCGTGATTTTTCGGGGTTTTTTTTCAGTGGGCGCTCAGGTGCAGCGGGTGGTAAATGTTGAAGCCCTGTTGGTCAGGGTTAGGGTTAGGGTTAGGGTTAGGGTTAGGGTTAGGGTTAGGTTAGGGTTAGGGTTAGGGTTAGGGTTAGGGTTAGGTTAGGGTTAGGGTTAGGGTTAGGGTTAGGGTTAGGTTAGGGTTAGGGTTAGGGTTAGGGTTAGGGTTAGGTTAGGGTTAGGGTTAGGGTTAGGTTAGGGTTACTCTTAGGTTAGGGTCAGGGTTTTGGGGGGAATCTGGGGGGAAATGGCTGGATTTTGGGGGCAAATATGAGATTTTGGTGCAAAATGCAGGAATTTGTGGCAAAAATGGGGGATTATGGGGGAAGTCGCGGGATTTTGGGGCAAAATGTGGGGTTTTAGGGTTAAAATGTGGGATTTTTAGGGTAAATCGCAGGATTTTGGGGGCGAAATGCGGGAATTTTGGTGCGAAATGGGGCGATTTGGGGCAAAAATGCGGGATTTGTGGAGGAAATTGCGAGATTTTGAGGGGCAAAATGTGGGGTTTTAGGGTTAAAATGTGGGATTTTTGGGGGAAATCGCGGGATTTGGGGGGCAAAATGTGGTAATTTGGTGTGATATCTGTGGTGCTGTAGATGCGCTGCCAATGGCCGGTGAGGAGCATCAAGAACTTGGCAGGCTGGCACTTTCGGTGTGGGAGCAATCGTCCGACGTTCGTGATTTGTCGGGGTTTTTTCTCAGTGGGTGCCCATGTGCAGCTGGTGGTAATCGTCGAAGCCCTGTTGGTCAGGGAAAGCCCGGAGCCCCGATGTCTGTCGTGCTGTAGATGCGCTGCCAATGGCCGATGAGGAGCAGCAAGAGATTGAAAGGCTGGCACTCCAGGTGTGGGAGGAATCGTCCGATGTTTGTGATTTCTCAGGATTTTTTTCAGTGGGTGCCCAGGTGCAGCTGGTGGTAAACGTCGAAGCCCTGTTTGTCAGGGAAAGCCCGGAGCCCCGATGTCTGTGGTGCTGTAGATGCGCTGCCAATTGCCGGTGAGGAGCAGCAAGAGCTTGTGTTGCTGGCACTTTCGGTGTGGGAGTAATCGTCCGATGTTCGTGATTTTTCGGGGTTTTTTTTTCAGTGGGCGCTCAGGTGCAGCGGGTGGTAAATGTTGAAGCCCTGTTGGTCAGGGTTAGGGTTAGGTTAGGGTTAGGGTTAGGGTTAGGGTTAGGGTTAGGTTAGGGTTAGGGTTAGGGTTAGGGTTAGGTTAGGGTTAGGGTTAGGGTTAGGGTTGGGTTAGGGTTAGGGTTAGGGTTAGGGTTAGGGTTAGGGTTAGGGTTAGGGTTAGGGTTGGGTTAGGGTTAGGGTTAGGGTTAGGGTTAGGATTAGTTTAGGGTTAGGGTTAGGGTTAGGGTTAGGGTTAGGGTTGGGTTAGGGTTAGGGTTAGGGTTACGTTAGGGTTAGGGTTAGGGTTAGGGTTAGGTTAGGGTTAGGGTTAGGGTTAGGTTAGGGTTAGGGTTAGGGTTAGGTTAGGGTTAGGGTTAGGGTTAGGGTTAGGTTAGGGTTAGGGTTAGGGTTAGGGTTACTTTTAGGTTAGGGTCAGGGTCAGTGTTTTGGGGGGAATCTGGGGAGAAATGGCTGGATTTTGGGGGCAAATATGGGATTTTGGTGCAAAATGCAGGAATTTGTGGCAAAAATGGGGGATTATGGGGGAAGTCGCGGGATTTTGGGGCAAAATGTGGGGTTTTAGGGTTAAAATGTGGGATTTTTAGGGTAAATCGCAGGATTTTGGGGGCGAAATGCGGGAATTTTGGTGCGAAATGGGGCGATTTGGGGCAAAAATGCGGGATTTGTGGAGGAAATTGCGAGATTTTGAGGGGCAAAATGTGGGGTTTTAGGGTTAAAATGTGGGATTTTTGGGGGAAATCGCGGGATTTGGGGGGCAAAATGTGGTAATTTGGTGTGATATCTGTGGTGCTGTAGATGCGCTGCCAATGGCCGGTGAGGAGCATCAAGAACTTGGCAGGCTGGCACTTTCGGTGTGGGAGCAATCGTCCGACGTTCGTGATTTGTCGGGGTTTTTTCTCAGTGGGTGCCCATGTGCAGCTGGTGGTAATCGTCGAAGCCCTGTTGGTCAGGGAAAGCCCGGAGCCCCGATGTCTGTCATGCTGTAGATGCGCTGCCAATGGCCGATGAGGAGCAGCAAGAGATTGAAAGGCTGGCACTCCAGGTGTGGGAGGAATCGTCCGATGTTTGTGATTTCTCAGGATTTTTTTCAGTGGGTGCCCAGGTGCAGCTGGTGGTAAACGTCGAAGCCCTGTTTGTCAGGGAAAGCCCGGAGCCCCGATGTCTGTGGTGCTGTAGATGCGCTGCCAATTGCCGGTGAGGAGCAGCAAGAGCTTGTGTTGCTGGCACTTTCGGTGTGGGAGTAATCGTCCGATGTTCGTGATTTTTCGGGGTTTTTTTTCAGTGGGCGCTCAGGTGCAGCGGGTGGTAAATGTTGAAGCCCTGTTGGTCAGGGTTAGGGTTAGGGTTAGGGTTAGGGTTAGGGTTAGGGTTAGGGTTAGGTTAGGGTTAGGGTTAGGGTTAGGGTTAGGGTTAGGTTAGGGTTAGGGTTAGGGTTAGGGTTAGGTTAGGGTTAGGGTTAGGGTTAGGTTAGGGTTACTCTTAGGTTAGGGTCAGGGTTTTGGGGGGAATCTGGGGGGAAATGGCTGGATTTTGGGGGCAAATATGAAATTTTGGTGCAAAATGCAGGAATTTGTGGCAAAAATGGGGGATTATGGGGGAAGTCGCGGGATTTTGGGGCAAAATGTGGGGTTTTAGGGTTAAAATGTGGGATTTTTAGGGTAAATCGCAGGATTTTGGGGGCGAAATGCGGGAATTTTGGTGCGAAATGGGGCGATTTGGGGCAAAAATGCGGGATTTGTGGAGGAAATTGTGAGATTTTGAGGGGCAAAATGTGGGGTTTTAGGGTTAAAATGTGGGATTTTTGGGGGAAATCGCGGGATTTGGGGGGCAAAATGTGGTAATTTGGTGTGATATCTGTGGTGCTGTAGATGCGCTGCCAATGGCCGGTGAGGAGCAGCAAGAACTTGGCAGGCTGGCACTTTCGGTGTGGGAGCAATCGTCCGACGTTCGTGATTTGTCGGGGTTTTTTCTCAGTGGGTGCCCATGTGCAGCTGGTGGTAATCGTCGAAGCCCTGTTGGTCAGGGAAAGCCCGGAGCCCCGATGTCTGTCGTGCTGTAGATGCGCTGCCAATGGCCGATGAGGAGCAGCAAGAGCTTGTGTTGCTGGCACTTTCGGTGTGGGAGTAATCGTCCGATGTTCGTGATTTTTCGGGGTTTTTTTTTCAGTGGGCGCTCAGGTGCAGCGGGTGGTAAATGTTGAAGCCCTGTTGGTCAGGGTTAGGGTTAGGGTTAGGGTTAGGGTTAGGTTAGGTTTAGGGTTAGGGTTAGGGTTAGGGTTAGGGTTAGGGTTAGGGTTAGGGTTGGGTTAGGGTTAGGGTTAGGGTTAGGGTTAGGGTTAGGGTTAGGGTTAGGGTTAGGGTTGGGTTAGGGTTAGGGTTAGGGTTAGGGTTAGTTTAGGATTAGGGTTAGGGTTAGGGTTAGGGTTAGGGTTAGGGTTGGGTTAGGGTTAGGGTTAGGGTTACGTTAGGGTTAGGGTTAGGGTTAGGGTTAGGGTTAGGGTTGGGTTAGGGTTAGGGTTAGGGTTAGGTTAGGGTTAGGGTTAGGGTTAGGGTTGGGTTAGGGTTAGGGTTAGGGTTAGGTTAGGGTTAGGGTTAGGGTTAGGGTTAGGGTTAGGGTTGGGTTAGGGTTAGGGTTAGGTTAGGGTTAGGGTTAGGGTTAGGTTAGGGTTAGGGTTAGGGTTAGGTTAGGGTTAGGGTTAGGGTTAGGGTTAGGGTTAGGTTAGGGTTAGGGTTAGGGTTACTCTTAGGTTAGGGTCAGGGTCAGGGTTTTGGGGGGAATCTGGGGAGAAATGGCTGGATTTTGGGGGCAAATATGGGATTTTGGTGCAAAATGCAGGAATTTGTGGCAAAAATGGGGGATTATGGGGGAAGTCGCGGGATTTTGGGGCAAAATGTGGGGTTTTAGGGTTAAAATGTGGGATTTTTAGGGTAAATCGCAGGATTTTGGGGGCGAAATGCGGGAATTTTGGTGCGAAATGGGGCGATTTGGGGCAAAAATGCGGGATTTGTGGACGAAATTGCGAGATTTTGAGGGGCAAAATGTGGGGTTTTAGGGTTAAAATGTGGGATTTTTGGGGGAAATCGCGGGATTTGGGGGGCAAAATGTGGTAATTTGGTGTGATATCTGTGGTGCTGTAGATGCGCTGCCAATGGCCGGTGAGGAGCATCAAGAACTTGGCAGGCTGGCACTTTCGGTGTGGGAGCAATCGTCCGACGTTCGTGATTTGTCGGGGTTTTTTCTCAGTGGGTGCCCATGTGCAGCTGGTGGTAATCGTCGAAGCCCTGTTGGTCAGGGAAAGCCCGGAGCCCCGATGTCTGTCGTGCTGTAGATGCGCTGCCAATGGCCGATGAGGAGCAGCAAGAGATTGAAAGGCTGGCACTCCAGGTGTGGGAGGAATCGTCCGATGTTTGTGATTTCTCAGGATTTTTTTCAGTGGGTGCCCAGGTGCAGCTGGTGGTAAACGTCGAAGCCCTGTTTGTCAGGGAAAGCCCGGAGCCCCGATGTCTGTGGTGCTGTAGATGCGCTGCCAATTGCCGGTGAGGAGCAGCAAGAGCTTGTGTTGCTGGCACTTTCGGTGTGGGAGTAATCGTCCGATGTTCGTGATTTTTCGGGGTTTTTTTTCAGTGGGCGCTCAGGTGCAGCGGGTGGTAAATGTTGAAGCCCTGTTGGTCAGGGTTAGGGTTAGGGTTAGGGTTAGGGTTAGGGTTAGGGTTAGGGTTAGGTTAGGGTTAGGGTTAGGGTTAGGGTTAGGGTTAGGTTAGGGTTAGGGTTAGGGTTAGGGTTAGGGTTAGGGTTAGGTTAGGGTTAGGGTTAGGGTTAGGGTTAGGTTAGGGTTACTCTTAGGTTAGGGTCAGGGTTTTGGGGGGAATCTGGGGGGAAATGGCTGGATTTTGGGGGCAAATATGAGATTTTGGTGCAAAATGCAGGAATTTGTGGCAAAAATGGGGGATTATGGGGGAAGTCGCGGGATTTTGGGGCAAAATGTGGGGTTTTAGGGTTAAAATGTGGGATTTTTAGGGTAAATCGCAGGATTTTGGGGGCGAAATGCGGGAATTTTGGTGCGAAATGGGGCGATTTGGGGCAAAAATGCGGGATTTGTGGAGGAAATTGTGAGATTTTGAGGGGCAAAATGTGGGGTTTTAGGGTTAAAATGTGGGATTTTTGGGGGAAATCGCGGGATTTGGGGGGCAAAATGTGGTAATTTGGTGTGATATCTGTGGTGCTGTAGATGCGCTGCCAATGGCCGGTGAGGAGCAGCAAGAACTTGGCAGGCTGGCACTTTCGGTGTGGGAGCAATCGTCCGACGTTCGTGATTTGTCGGGGTTTTTTTCTCAGTGGGTGCCCATGTGCAGCTGGTGGTAATCGTCGAAGCCCTGTTGGTCAGGGAAAGCCCGGAGCCCCGATGTCTGTCGTGCTGTAGATGCGCTGCCAATGGCCGATGAGGAGCAGCAAGAGATTGAAAGGCTGGCACTCCAGGTGTGGGAGGAATCGTCCGATGTTTGTGATTTCTCAGGATTTTTTTCAGTGGGTGCCCAGGTGCAGCTGGTGGTAAACGTCGAAGCCCTGTTTGTCAGGGAAAGCCCGGAGCCCCGATGTCTGTGGTGCTGTAGATGCGCTGCCAATTGCCGGTGAGGAGCAGCAAGAGCTTGTGTTGCTGGCACTTTCGGTGTGGGAGTAATCGTCCGATGTTCGTGATTTTTCGGGGTTTTTTTTTCAGTGGGCGCTCAGGTGCAGCGGGTGGTAAATGTTGAAGCCCTGTTGGTCAGGGTTAGGGTTAGGGTATGGGTTAGGTTAGGGTTAGGGTTAGGGTTAGGGTTAGGGTTAGGTTAGGGTTAGGGTTAGGTTAGGGTTAGGGTTAGGGTTAGGTTAGGGTTAGGGTTAGGGTTAGGGTTAGGGTTAGAGTTAGGGTTGGGTTAGGGTTAGGGTTAGGGTTAGGGTTAGGGTTAGGGTTAGGGTTGGGTTAGGGTTAGGGTTAGGGTTAGGGTTAGGGTTAGGTTAGGGTTAGGGTTAGGGTTAGGGTTAGGTTAGGGTTAGGGTTAGGGTTAGGGTTACTCTTAGGTTAGGGTCAGGGTTTTGGGGGGAATCTGGGGGGAAATGGCTGGATTTTGGGGGCAAATATGAGATTTTGGTGCAAAATGCAGGAATTTGTGGCAAAAATGGGGGATTATGGGGGAAGTCGCGGGATTTTGGGGCAAAATGTGGGGTTTTAGGGTTAAAATGTGGGATTTTTAGGGTAAATCGCAGGATTTTGGGGGCGAAATGCGGGAATTTTGGTGCGAAATGGGGCGATTTGGGGCAAAAATGCGGGATTTGTGGAGGAAATTGCGAGATTTTGAGGGGCAAAATGTGGGGTTTTAGGGTTAAAATGTGGGATTTTTGGGGGAAATCGCGGGATTTGGGGGGCAAAATGTGGTAATTTGGTGTGATATCTGTGGTGCTGTAGATGCGCTGCCAATGGCCGGTGAGGAGCAGCAAGAACTTGGCAGGCTGGCACTTTCGGTGTGGGAGCAATCGTCCGACGTTCGTGATTTGTCGGGGTTTTTTCTCAGTGGGTGCCCATGTGCAGCTGGTGGTAATCGACGAAGCCCTGTTGGTCAGGGAAAGCCCGGAGCCCCGATGTCTGTCGTGCTGTAGATGCGCTGCCAATGGCCGATGAGGAGCAGCAAGAGATTGAAAGGCTGGCACTCCAGGTGTGGGAGGAATCGTCCGATGTTTGTGATTTCTCAGGATTTTTTCAGTGGGTGCCCAGGTGCAGCTGGTGGTAAACGTTGAAGCCCTGTTTGTCAGGGAAAGCCCGGAGCCCCGATGTCTGTGGTGCTGTAGATGCGCTGCCAATTGCCGGTGAGGAGCAGCAAGAGCTTGTGTTGCTGGCACTTTCGGTGTGGGAGTAATCGTCCGATGTTCGTGATTTTTCGGGGTTTTTTTTTCAGTGGGCGCTCAGGTGCAGCGGGTGGTAAATGTTGAAGCCCTGTTGGTCAGGGTTAGGGTTAGGGTTAGGGTTAGGGTTAGGGTTAGGGTTAGGGTTAGGGTTAGGGTTAGGGTTAGGTTAGGGTTAGGGTTAGGGTTAGGTTAGGGTTAGGGTTAGGGTTAGGGTTAGGTTAGGGTTAGGGTTAGGGTTAGGGTTAGGGTTAGGGTTAAGGTTAGGGTTAGGGTTGGGTTAGGGTTAGGGTTAGGGTTAGGTTAGGGTTAGGGTTAGGTTAGGGTTAGGGTTAGGGTTAGGGTTAGGTTAGGGTTAGGGTTAGGGTTAGGGTTAGGGTTAGGGTTAGGTTAGGGTTAGGGTTAGGGTTAGGGTTGGGTTAGGGTTAGGGTTACTCTTAGGTTAGGGTCAGGGTTTTGGGGGGAATCTGGGGGGAAATGGCTGGATTTTGGAGGCAAATATGAGATTTTGGTGCAAAATGCAGGAATTTGTGGCAAAAATGGGGGATTATGGGGGAAGTCGCGGGATTTTGGGGCAAAATGTGGGGTTTTAGGGTTAAAATGTGGGATTTTTAGGGTAAATCGCAGGATTTTGGGGGCGAAATGCGGGAATTTTGGTGCGAAATGGGGCGATTTGGGGCAAAAATGCGGGATTTGTGGACGAAATTGCGAGATTTTGAGGGGCAAAATGTGGGGTTTTAGGGTTAAAATGTGGGATTTTTGGGGGAAATCGCGGGATTTGGGGGGCAAAATGTGGTAATTTGGTGTGATATCTGTGGTGCTGTAGATGCGCTGCCAATGGCCGGTGAGGAGCAGCAAGAACTTGGCAGGCTGGCACTTTCGGTGTGGGAGCAATCGTCCGACGTTCGTGATTTGTCGGGGTTTTTTCTCAGTGGGTGCCCATGTGCAGCTGGTGGTAATCGTCGAAGCCCTGTTGGTCAGGGAAAGCCCGGAGCCCCGATGTCTGTCGTGCTGTAGATGCGCTGCCAATGGCCGATGAGGAGCAGCAAGAGATTGAAAGGCTGGCACTCAAGGTGTGGGAGGAATCGTCCGATGTTTGTGATTTCTCAGGATTTTTTTCAGTGGGTGCCCAGGTGCAGCTGGTGGTAAACGTCGAAGCCCTGTTTGTCAGGGAAAGCCCGGAGCCCCGATGTCTGTGGTGCTGTAGATGCGCTGCCAATTGCCGGTGAGGAGCAGCAAGAGCTTGTGTTGCTGGCACTTTCGGTGTGGGAGTAATCGTCCGATGTTCGTGATTTTTCGGGGTTTTTTTTCAGTGGGCGCTCAGGTGCAGCGGGTGGTAAATGTTGAAGCCCTGTTGGTCAGGGTTAGGGTTAGGGTTAGGGTTAGGGTTAGGTTAGGGTTAGGGTTATGTTAGGGTTAGGGTTAGGGTTAGGGTTAGGGTTAGGGTTAGGGTTAGGTTAGGGTTAGGGTTAGGGTTAGGTTAGGGTTAGGGTTAGGTTAGGGTTAGGGTTAGGGTTAGGGTTAGGGTTAGGTTAGGGTTAGGGTTACTCTTAGGTTAGGGTCAGGGTTTTGGGGGGAATCTGGGGGGAAATGGCTGGATTTTGGAGGCAAATATGAGATTTTGGTGCAAAATGCAGGAATTTGTGGCAAAAATGGAGGATTATGGGGGAAGTCGCGGGATTTTGGGGCAAAATGTGGGGTTTTAGGGTTAAAATTTGGGATTTTTAGGGTAAATCGCAGGATTTTGGGGGCGAAATGCGGGAATTTTGGTGCGAAATGGGGCGATTTGGGGCAAAAATGTGGGATTTGTGGAGGAAATTGCGAGATTTTGAGGGGCAAAATGTGGGGTTTTAGGGTTAAAATGTGGGATTTTTGGGGGAAATCGCGGGATTTGGGGGGCAAAATGTGGTAATTTGGTGTGATATCTGTGGTGCTGTAGATGCGCTGCCAATGGCCGGTGAGGAGCAGCAAGAACTTGGCAGGCTGGCACTTTCGGTGTGGGAGCAATCGTCCGACGTTCGTGATTTGTCGGGGTTTTTTCTCAGTGGGTGCCCATGTGCAGCTGGTGGTAATCGTCGAAGCCCTGTTGGTCAGGGAAAGCCCGGAGCCCCGATGTCTGTCGTGCTGTAGATGCGCTGCCAATGGCCGATGAGGAGCAGCAAGAGATTGAAAGGCTGGCACTCCAGGTGTGGGAGGAATCGTCCGATGTTTGTGATTTCTCAGGATTTTTTTCAGTGGGTGCCCAGGTGCAGCTGGTGGTAAACGTCGAAGCCCTGTTTGTCAGGGAAAGCCCGGAGCCCCGATGTCTGTGGTGCTGTAGATGCGCTGCCAATTGCCGGTGAGGAGCAGCAAGAGCTTGTGTTGCTGGCACTTTCGGTGTGGGAGTAATCGTCCGATGTTCGTGATTTTTCGGGGTTTTTTTTCAGTGGGCGCTCAGGTGCAGCGGGTGGTAAATGTTGAAGCCCTGTTGGTCAGGGTTAGGGTCAGGGTTAGGGTTAGGGTTAGGGTTAGGGTTAGGGTTAGGTTAGGGTTAAGGTTAGGGTTAGGGTTAGGGTTAGGGTTAGGGTTAGGGTTAGGTTAGGGTTAGGGTTAGGGTTAGGGTTAGGGTTAGGGTTAGGGTTGGGTTAGGGTTAGGGTTAGGGTTAGGGTTAGGGTTAGGGTTGGGTTAGGGTTAGGGTTAGGGTTAGGGTTAGGGTTAGGGTTAGGGTTGGGTTAGGGTTAGGGTTAGGGTTAGGGTTAGCATTAGGGTTAGGGTTAGCCATTAGGGTTAGGGTTAGGGTTAGGGTTAGGGTTAGGGTTAGGGTTAGGGCCATTAGGGTTAGGGTTAGGGTTAGGGTTAGGGTTAGGGTTAGGGTTAGGGTTAGGTTAGGGTTAGGTTAGGGTTACTCTTAGGTTAGGGTCAGGGTTTTGGGGGGAATCTGGGGGGAAATGGCTGGATTTTGGGGGCAAATATGAGATTTTGGTGCAAAATGCAGGAATTTGTGGCAAAAATGGGGGATTATGGGGGAAGTCGCGGGATTTTGGGGCAAAATGTGGGGTTTTAGGGTTAAAATGTGGGATTTTTAGGGTAAATCGCAGGATTTTGGGGGCGAAATGCGGGAATTTTGGTGCGAAATGGGGCGATTTGGGGCAAAAATGCGGGATTTGTGGAGGAAATTGCTAGATTTTGAGGGGCAAAATGTGGGGTTTTAGGGTTAAAATGTGGGATTTTTGGGGGAAATCGCGGGATTTGGGGGGCAAAATGTGGTAATTTGGTGTGATATCTGTGGTGCTGTAGATGCGCTGCCAATGGCCGGTGAGGAGCAGCAAGAACTTGGCAGGCTGGCACTTTCGGTGTGGGAGCAATCGTCCGACGTTCGTGATTTGTCGGGGTTTTTTCTCAGTGGGTGCCCATGTGCAGCTGGTGGTAATCGTCGAAGCCCTGTTGGTCAGGGAAAGCCCGGAGCCCCGATGTCTGTCGTGCTGTAGATGCGCTGCCAATGGCCGATGAGGAGCAGCAAGAGATTGAAAGGCTGGCACTCAAGGTGTGGGAGGAATCGTCCGATGTTTGTGATTTCTCAGGATTTTTTTCAGTGGGTGCCCAGGTGCAGCTGGTGGTAAACGTCGAAGCCCTGTTTGTCAGGGAAAGCCCGGAGCCCCGATGTCTGTGGTGCTGTAGATGCGCTGCCAATTGCCGGTGAGGAGCAGCAAGAGCTTGTGTTGCTGGCACTTTCGGTGTGGGAGTAATCGTCCGATGTTCGTGATTTTTCGGGGTTTTTTTTCAGTGGGCGCTCAGGTGCAGCGGGTGGTAAATGTTGAAGCCCTGTTGGTCAGGGTTAGGGTTAGGGTTAGGGTTAGGGTTAGGGTTAGGGTTAGGGTTAGGTTAGGGTTAGGGTTAGGGTTAGGGTTAGGGTTAGGGTTAGGTTAGGGTTAGGGTTAGGGTTAGGGTTAGGTTAGGGTTAGGGTTAGGGTTACGGTTAGGTTAGGGTTAGGGTTAGGTTAGGGTTAGGGTTAGGGTTAGGGTTACTCTTAGGTTAGGGTCAGGGTTTTGGGGGGAATCTGGGGGGAAATGGCTGGATTTTGGAGGCAAATATGAGATTTTGGTGCAAAATGCAGGAATTTGTGGCAAAAATGGGGGATTATGGGGGAAGTCACGGGATTTTGGGGCAAAATGTGGGGTTTTAGGGTTAAAATTTGGGATTTTTAGGGTAAATCGCAGGATTTTGGGGGCGAAATGCGGGAATTTTGGTGCGAAATGGGGCGATTTGGGGCAAAAATGTGGGATTTGTGGAGGAAATTGCGAGATTTTGAGGGGCAAAATGTGGGGTTTTAGGGTTAAAATGTGGGATTTTTGGGGGAAATCGCGGGATTTGGGGGGCAAAATGTGGTAATTTGGTGTGATATCTGTGGTGCTGTAGATGCGCTGCCAATGGCCGGTGAGGAGCAGCAAGAACTTGGCAGGCTGGCACTTTCGGTGTGGGAGCAATCGTCCGACGTTCGTGATTTGTCGGGGTTTTTTCTCAGTGGGTGCCCATGTGCAGCTGGTGGTAATCGTCGAAGCCCTGTTGGTCAGGGAAAGCCCGGAGCCCCGATGTCTGTCGTGCTGTAGATGCGCTGCCAATGGCCGATGAGGAGCAGCAAGAGATTGAAAGGCTGGCACTCAAGGTGTGGGAGGAATCGTCCGATGTTTGTGATTTCTCAGGATTTTTTTCAGTGGGTGCCCAGGTGCAGCTGGTGGTAAACGTCGAAGCCCTGTTTGTCAGGGAAAGCCCGGAGCCCCGATGTCTGTGGTGCTGTAGATGCGCTGCCAATTGCCGGTGAGGAGCAGCAAGAGCTTGTGTTGCTGGCACTTTCGGTGTGGGAGTAATTGTCCGATGTTCGTGATTTTTCGGGGTTTTTTTTCAGTGGGCGCTCAGGTGCAGCGGGTGGTAAATGTTGAAGCCCTGTTGGTCAGGGTTAGGGTTAGGGTTAGGGTTAGGGTTAGGTTAGGGTTAGGGTTAGGGTTAGGGTTAGGGTTAGGGTTAGGTTAGGGTTAGGGTTAGGGTTAGGTTAGGGTTAGGGTTAGGGTTAGGGTTAGGGTTAGGGTTAGGGTTAGGGTTAGGGTTGGGTTAGGGTTAGGGTTAGGGTTAGGGTTAGGGTTAGGGTTAGAGTTAGGGTTAGGGTTAGGTTAGGGTTAGGGTTAGGGTTAGGTTAGGGTTAGGGTTAGGGTTAGGGTTAGGGTTAGGGTTAGGTTAGGGTTAGGGTTAGGGTTAGGGTTAGGGTTACTCTTAGGTTAGGGTCAGGGTCAGGGTTTTGGGGGGAATCTGGGGAGAAATGGCTGGATTTTGGGGGCAAATATGGGATTTTGGTGCAAAATGCAGGAATTTGTGGCAAAAATGGGGGATTATGGGGGAAGTCGCGGGATTTTGGGGCAAAATGTGGGGTTTTAGGGTTAAAATGTGGGATTTTTAGGGTAAATCGCAGGATTTTGGGGGCGAAATGCGGGAATTTTGGTGCGAAATGGGGCGATTTGGGGCAAAAATGCGGGATTTGTGGAGGAAATTGTGAGATTTTGAGGGGCAAAATGTGGGGTTTTAGGGTTAAAATGTGGGATTTTTGGGGGAAATCGCGGGATTTGGGGGGCAAAATGTGGTAATTTGGTGTGATATCTGTGGTGCTGTAGATGCGCTGCCAATGGCCGGTGAGGAGCAGCAAGAACTTGGCAGGCTGGCACTTTCGGTGTGGGAGCAATCGTCCGACGTTCGTGATTTGTCAGGGTTTTTTCTCAGTGGGTGCCCATGTGCAGCTGGTGGTAATCGTCGAAGCCCTGTTGGTCAGGGAAAGCCCGGAGCCCCGATGTCTGTCGTGCTGTAGATGCGCTGCCAATGGCCGATGAGGAGCAGCAAGAGATTGAAAGGCTGGCACTCCAGGTGTGGGAGGAATCGTCCGATGTTTGTGATTTCTCAGGATTTTTTTCAGTGGGTGCCCAGGTGCAGCTGGTGGTAAACGTCGAAGCCCTGTTTGTCAGGGAAAGCCCGGAGCCCCGATGTCTGTGGTGCTGTAGATGCGCTGCCAATTGCCGGTGAGGAGCAGCAAGAGCTTGTGTTGCTGGCACTTTCGGTGTGGGAGTAATCGTCCGATGTTCGTGATTTTTCGGGGTTTTTTTTCAGTGGGCGCTCAGGTGCAGCGGGTGGTAAATGTTGAAGCCCTGTTGGTCAGGGTTAGGGTTAGGGTTAGGGTTAGGGTTAGGGTTAGGGTTAGGTTAGGGTTAGGGTTAGGGTTAGGGTTAGGGTTAGGGTTAGGGTTAGGTTAGGGTTAGGGTTAGGGTTAGGGTTAGGTTAGGGTTAGGGTTAGGGTTAGGTTAGGGTTAGGGTTAGGGTTAGGTTAGGGTTAGGGTTAGGGTTAGGGTTAGGGTTAGGGTTACTCTTAGGTTAGGGTCAGGGTTTTGGGGGGAATCTGGGGGGAAATGGCTGGATTTTGGAGGCAAATATGAGATTTTGGTGCAAAATGCAGGAATTTGTGGCAAAAATGGGGGATTATGGGGGAAGTCGCGGGATTTTGGGGCAAAATGTGGGGTTTTAGGGTTAAAATTTGGGATTTTTAGGGTAAATCGCAGGATTTTGGGGGCGAAATGCGGGAATTTTGGTGCGAAATGGGGCGATTTGGGGCAAAAATGTGGGATTTGTGGAGGAAATTGCGAGATTTTGAGGGGCAAAATGTGGGGTTTTATGGTTAAAATGTGGGATTTTTGGGGGAAATCGCGGGATTTGGGGGGCAAAATGTGGTAATTTGGTGTGATATCTGTGGTGCTGTAGATGCGCTGCCAATGGCCGGTGAGGAGCAGCAAGAACTTGGCAGGCTGGCACTTTCGGTGTGGGAGCAATCGTCCGACGTTCGTGATTTGTCGGGGTTTTTTCTCAGTGGGTGCCCATGTGCAGCTGGTGGTAATCGTCGAAGCCCTGTTGGTCAGGGAAAGCCCGGAGCCCCGATGTCTGTCGTGCTGTAGATGCGCTGCCAATGGCCGATGAGGAGCAGCAAGAGATTGAAAGGCTGGCACTCAAGGTGTGGGAGGAATCGTCCGATGTTTGTGATTTCTCAGGATTTTTTTCAGTGGGTGCCCAGGTGCAGCTGGTGGTAAACGTCGAAGCCCTGTTTGTCAGGGAAAGCCCGGAGCCCCGATGTCTGTGGTGCTGTAGATGCGCTGCCAATTGCCGGTGAGGAGCAGCAAGAGCTTGTGTTGCTGGCACTTTCGGTGTGGGAGTAATTGTCCGATGTTCGTGATTTTTCGGGGTTTTTTTTCAGTGGGCGCTCAGGTGCAGCGGGTGGTAAATGTTGAAGCCCTGTTGGTCAGGGTTAGGGTTAGGGTTAGGGTTAGGGTTAGGGTTAGGGTTAGGGTTAGGTTAGGGTTAGGGTTAGGGTTAGGGTTAGGGTTAGGGTTAGGTTAGGGTTAGGGTTAGGGTTAGGGTTAGGGTTAGGTTAGGGTTAGGGTTAGGGTTAGGGTTAGGGTTAGGGTTAGGGTTGGGTTAGGGTTAGGGTTAGGGTTAGGGTTAGGGTTAGGGTTGGGTTAGGGTTAGGGTTAGGGTTAGGGTTAGGTTAGGGTTGGGTTAGGGTTAGGGTTAGGGTTAGGGTTAGGTTAGGGTTAGGGTTAGGGTTAGGGTTAGGGTTCGGGTTCGGGTTAGGGTTAGGGTTAGGGTTAGGGTTAGGGTTAGGGTTAGGGTTAGGGTTAGGTTAGGGTTAGGGTTAGGGTTAGGGTTAGGGTTAGGGTTAGGTTAGGGTTAGGGTTAGGGTTAGGGTTAGGGTTAGGGTTAGGTTAGGGTTAGGGTTAGGGTTAGGTTAGGGTTACTCTTAGGTTAGGGTCAGGGTTTTGGGGGGAATCTGGGGGGAAATGGCTGGATTTTGGGGGCAAATATGAGAATTTGGTGCAAAATGCAGGAATTTGTGGCAAAAATGGGGGATTATGGGGGAAGTCGCGCGATTTTGGGGCAAAATGTGGGGTTTTAGGGTTAAAATGTGGGATTTTTAGGGTAAATCGCAGGATTTTGGGGGCGAAATGCGGGAATTTTGGTGCGAAATGGGGCGATTTGGGGCAAAAATGCGGGATTTGTGGAGGAAATTGCGAGATTTTGAGGGGCAAAATGTGGGGTTTTAGGGTTAAAATGTGGGATTTTTGGGGGAAATCGCGGGATTTGGGGGGCAAAATGTGGTAATTTGGTGTGATATCTGTGGTGCTGTAGATGCGCTGCCAATGGCCGGTGAGGAGCAGCAAGAACTTGGCAGGCTGGCACTTTCGGTGTGGGAGCAATCGTCCGACGTTCGTGATTTGTCGGGGTTTTTTCTCAGTGGGTGCCCATGTGCAGCTGGTGGTAATCGTCGAAGCCCTGTTGGTCAGGGAAAGCCCGGAGCCCCGATGTCTGTCGTGCTGTAGATGCGCTGCCAATGGCCGATGAGGAGCAGCAAGAGATTGAAAGGCTGGCACTCCAGGTGTGGGAGGAATCGTCCGATGTTTGTGATTTCTCAGGATTTTTTTCAGTGGGTGCCCAGGTGCAGCTGGTGGTAAACGTCGAAGCCCTGTTTGTCAGGGAAAGCCCGGAGCCCCGATGTCTGTGGTGCTGTAGATGCGCTGCCAATTGCCGGTGAGGAGCAGCAAGAGCTTGTGTTGCTGGCACTTTCGGTGTGGGAGTAATCGTCCGATGTTCGTGATTTTTCGGGGTTTTTTTTTCAGTGGGCGCTCAGGTGCAGCGGGTGGTAAATGTTGAAGCCCTGTTGGTCAGGGTTAGGGTTAGGGTTAGGGTTAGGGTTAGGGTTAGGTTAGGGTTAGGGTTAGGGTTAGGGTTAGGGTTAGGTTAAGTTTAGGGTTAGGGTTAGGGTTAGGTTAGGGTTAGGGTTAGGGTTAGGGTTAGGTTAGGGTTAGGGTTAGGGTTAGGGTTAGGGTTAGGGTTAGGGTTAGGGTTAGGATTAGGGTTAGGGTTGGGTTAGGGTTAGGGTTAGGGTTAGGGTTAGGGTTAGGTTTAGGTTAGGGTTAGGTTAGGGTTACTCTTAGGTTAGGGTCAGGGTTTTGGGGGGAATCTGGGGGGAAATGGCTGGATTTTGGGGGCAAATATGAGATTTTGGTGCAAAATGCAGGAATTTGTGGCAAAAATGGGGGATTATGGGGGAAGTCGCGCGATTTTGGGGCAAAATGTGGGGTTTTAGGGTTAAAATGTGGGATTTTTAGGGTAAATCGCAGGATTTTGGGGGCGAAATGCGGGAATTTTGTTGCGAAATGGGGCGATTTGGGGCAAAAATGCGGGATTTGTGGAGGAAATTGCGAGATTTTGAGGGGCAAAATGTGGGGTTTTAGGGTTAAAATGTGGGATTTTTGGGGGAAATCGCGGGATTTGGGGGGCAAAATGTGGTAATTTGGTGTGATATCTGTGGTGCTGTAGATGCGCTGCCAATGGCCGGTGAGGAGCAGCAAGAACTTGGCAGGCTGGCACTTTCGGTGTGGGAGCAATCGTCCGACGTTCGTGATTTGTCGGGGTTTTTTCTCAGTGGGTGCCCATGTGCAGCTGGTGGTAATCGTCGAAGCCCTGTTGGTCAGGGAAAGCCCGGAGCCCCGATGTCTGTCGTGCTGTAGATGCGCTGCCAATGGCCGATGAGGAGCAGCAAGAGATTGAAAGGCTGGCACTCCAGGTGTGGGAGGAATCGTCCGATGTTTGTGATTTCTCAGGATTTTTTTCAGTGGGTGCCCAGGTGCAGCTGGTGGTAAACGTCGAAGCCCTGTTTGTCAGGGAAAGCCCGGAGCCCCGATGTCTGTGGTGCTGTAGATGCGCTGCCAATTGCCGGTGAGGAGCAGCAAGAGCTTGTGTTGCTGGCACTTTCGGTGTGGGAGTAATCGTCCGATGTTCGTGATTTTTCGGGGTTTTTTTTTCAGTGGGCGCTCAGGTGCAGCGGGTGGTAAATGTTGAAGCCCTGTTGGTCAGGGTTAGGGTTAGGGTTAGGGTTAGGGTTAGGGTTAG
Source organism: Chlamydotis macqueenii (assembly GCF_036417535.1). Lineage (NCBI taxonomy): Eukaryota > Metazoa > Chordata > Aves > Otidiformes > Otididae > Chlamydotis > Chlamydotis macqueenii. The sequence goes on from NC_141562.1 coordinate 40,251,115, forward strand.
GTTAGGGTTAGGGTTAGGGTTAGGGTTAGGTTAGGGTTAGGGTTAGGGTTAGGGTTAGGGTTAGGTTAGGGTTAGGGTTAGGTTAGGGTTAGGGTTAGGGTTAGGGTTAGGGTTAGGGTTAGGGTTAGGTTAGGGTTAGGGTTAGGGTTAGGGTTAGGGTTAGGGTTGGGTTAGGGTTAGGGTTAGGGTTAGGGTTAGGGTTAGGGTTAGGGTTAGGGTTAGGGTTAGCTTAGGGTTAGGGTTAGGGTTAGGGTTAGGTTAGGGTTAGGGTTAGGGTTAGGGTTAGGTTAGGGTTAGGGTTAGGGTTAGGGTTAGGGTTAGGGTTAGGGTTAGGGTTAGGGTTAGGGTTAGGTTAGGGTTAGGGTTAGGGTTAGGGTTAGGGTTAGGGTTAGGGTTAGGGTTAGGGTTAGGGTTAGGGTTGGGTTAGGGTTAGGGTTAGGGTTAGGGTTAGGGTTAGGTTAGGGTTAGGGTTAGGGTTAGGGTTAGGGTTAGGTTAGGGTTAGGGTTAGGGTTAGGGTTAGGGTTAGGTTAGGGTTAGGGTTAGGGTTAGGGTTAGGGTTAGGGTTAGGGTTAGGTTAGGGTTAGGGTTAGGGTTAGGGTTACTCTTAGGTTAGGGTCAGGGTCAGGGTTTTGGGGGGAATCTGGGGAGAAATGGCTGGATTTTGGGGGCAAATATGGGATTTTGGTGCAAAATGCAGGAATTTGTGGCAAAAATGGGGCATTATGGGGGAAGTCGCGGGATTTTGGTGCAAAATGTGGGGTTTTAGGGTTAAAATGTGGGATTTTTAGGGTAAATCGCAGGATTTTGGGGGCGAAATGCGGGAATTTTGGTGCGAAATGGGGCGATTTGGGGCAAAAATGCGGGATTTGTGGAGGAAATTGTGAGATTTTGAGGGGCAAAATGTGGGGTTTTAGGGTTAAAATGTGGGATTTTTGGGGGAAATCGCGGGATTTGGGGGGCAAAATGTGGTAATTTGGTGTGATATCTGTGGTGCTGTAGATGCGCTGCCAATGGCCGGTGAGGAGCAGCAAGAACTTGGCAGGCTGGCACTTTCGGTGTGGGAGCAATCGTCCGACGTTCGTGATTTGTCGGGGTTTTTTCTCAGTGGGTGCCCATGTGCAGCTGGTGGTAATCGTCGAAGCCCTGTTGGTCAGGGAAAGCCCGGAGCCCCGATGTCTGTCGTGCTGTAGATGCGCTGCCAATGGCCGATGAGGAGCAGCAAGAGATTGAAAGGCTGGCACTCCAGGTGTGGGAGGAATCGTCCGATGTTTGTGATTTCTCAGGATTTTTTTCAGTGGGTGCCCAGGTGCAGCTGGTGGTAAACGTCGAAGCCCTGTTTGTCAGGGAAAGCCCGGAGCCCCCATGTCTGTGGTGCTGTAGATGCGCTGCCAATTGCCGGTGAGGAGCAGCAAGAGCTTGTGTTGCTGGCACTTTCGGTGTGGGAGTAATTGTCCGATGTTCGTGATTTTTCGGGGTTTTTTTTTCAGTGGGCGCTCAGGTGCAGCGGGTGGTAAATGTTGAAGCCCTGTTGGTCAGGGTTAGGGTTAGGGTTAGGGTTAGGGTTAGGGTTAGGTTAGGGTTAGGGTTAGGGTTAGGGTTAGGGTTAGGGTTAGGTTAGGGTTAGGGTTAGGGTTAGGGTTAGGGTTAGGGTTAGGTTAGGGTTAGGGTTAGGGTTAGGGTTAGGGTTAGGGTTGGGTTAGGGTTAGGGTTAGGGTTAGGGTTAGGGTTAGGGTTAGGGTTAGGGTTAGGTTAGGGTTAGGGTTAGGGTTAGGGTTAGGGTTAGGGTTAGGGTTAGGGTTAGGTTAGGGTTAGGGTTAGGGTTAGGGTTAGGTTAGGGTTAGGGTTAGGGTTAGAGTTAGGGTTAGGGTTAGGGTTAGGGTTAGGGTTGGGTTAGGGTTAGGGTTAGGGTTAGGGTTAGGGTTAGGTTAGGGTTAGGGTTAGGGTTAGGGTTAGGGTTAGGGTTAGGGTTAGGTTAGGGTTAGGGTTAGGGTTAGGGTTAGGGTTAGGGTTAGGGTTACTCTTAGGTTAGGGTCAGGGTCAGGGTTTTGGGGGGAATCTGGGGAGAAATGGCTGGATTTTGGGGGCAAATATGGGATTTTGGTGCAAAATGCAGGAATTTGTGGCAAAAATGGGGGATTATGGGGGAAGTCGCGGGATTTTGGTGCAAAATGTGGGGTTTTAGGGTTAAAATGTGGGATTTTTAGGGTAAATCGCAGGATTTTGGGGGCGAAATGCGGGAATTTTGGTGCGAAATGGGGCGATTTGGGGCAAAAATGCGGGATTTGTGGAGGAAATTGTGTGATTTTGAGGGGCAAAATGTGGGGTTTTAGGGTTAAAATGTGGGATTTTTGGGGGAAATCGCGGGATTTGGGGGGCAAAATGTGGTAATTTGGTGTGATATCTGTGGTGCTGTAGATGCGCTGCCAATGGCCGGTGAGGAGCAGCAAGAACTTGGCAGGCTGGCACTTTCGGTGTGGGAGCAATCATCCGACGTTCGTGATTTGTCGGGGTTTTTTCTCAGTGGGTGCCCATGTGCAGCTGGTGGTAATCGTCGAAGCCCTGTTGGTCAGGGAAAGCCCGGAGCCCCGATGTCTGTCGTGCTGTAGATGCGCTGCCAATGGCCGATGAGGAGCAGCAAGAGATTGAAAGGCTGGCACTCCAGGTGTGGGAGGAATCGTCCGATGTTTGTGATTTCTCAGGATTTTTTTCAGTGGGTGCCCAGGTGCAGCTGGTGGTAAACGTCGAAGCCCTGTTTGTCAGGGAAAGCCCGGAGCCCCGATGTCTGTGGTGCTGTAGATGCGCTGCCAATTGCCGGTGAGGAGCAGCAAGAGCTTGTGTTGCTGGCACTTTCGGTGTGGGAGTAATCGTCCGATGTTCGTGATTTTTCGGGGTTTTTTTTTCAGTGGGCGCTCAGGTGCAGCGGGTGGTAAATGTTGAAGCCCTGTTGGTCAGGGTTAGGGTTAGGGTTAGGGTTAGGGTTAGGGTTAGGTTAGGGTTAGGGTTAGGGTTAGGGTTAGGGTTAGGTTAAGTTTAGGGTTAGGGTTAGGGTTAGGGTTAGGTTAGGGTTAGGGTTAGGGTTAGGGTTAGGGTTAGGGTTAGGTTAGGGTTAGGGTTAGGGTTAGGGTTAGGGTTAGGGTTAGGGTTAGGGTTAGGATTAGGGTTAGGGTTGGGTTAGGGTTAGGGTTAGGGTTAGGGTTAGGGTTAGGGTTAGGTTTAGGTTAGGGTTAGGTTAGGGTTACTCTTAGGTTAGGGTCAGGGTTTTGGGGGGAATCTGGGGGGAAATGGCTGGATTTTGGGGGCAAATATGAGATTTTGGTGCAAAATGCAGGAATTTGTGGCAAAAATGGGGGATTATGGGGGAAGTCGCGCGATTTTGGGGCAAAATGTGGGGTTTTAGGGTTAAAATGTGGGATTTTTAGGGTAAATCGCAGGATTTTGGGGGCGAAATGCGGGAATTTTGTTGCGAAATGGGGCGATTTGGGGCAAAAATGCGGGATTTGTGGAGGAAATTGCGAGATTTTGAGGGGCAAAATGTGGGGTTTTAGGGTTAAAATGTGGGATTTTTGGGGGAAATCGCGGGATTTGGGGGGCAAAATGTGGTAATTTGGTGTGATATCTGTGGTGCTGTAGATGCGCTGCCAATGGCCGGTGAGGAGCAGCAAGAACTTGGCAGGCTGGCACTTTCGGTGTGGGAGCAATCGTCCGACGTTCGTGATTTGTCGGGGTTTTTTCTCAGTGGGTGCCCATGTGCAGCTGGTGGTAATCGTCGAAGCCCTGTTGGTCAGGGAAAGCCCGGAGCCCCGATGTCTGTCGTGCTGTAGATGCGCTGCCAATGGCCGATGAGGAGCAGCAAGAGATTGAAAGGCTGGCACTCCAGGTGTGGGAGGAATCGTCCGATGTTTGTGATTTCTCAGGATTTTTTTCAGTGGGTGCCCAGGTGCAGCTGGTGGTAAACGTCGAAGCCCTGTTTGTCAGGGAAAGCCCGGAGCCCCGATGTCTGTGGTGCTGTAGATGCGCTGCCAATTGCCGGTGAGGAGCAGCAAGAGCTTGTGTTGCTGGCACTTTCGGTGTGGGAGTAATCGTCCGATGTTCGTGATTTTTCGGGGTTTTTTTTTCAGTGGGCGCTCAGGTGCAGCGGGTGGTAAATGTTGAAGCCCTGTTGGTCAGGGTTAGGGTTAGGGTTAGGGTTAGGGTTAGGGTTAGGTTAGGGTTAGGGTTAGGGTTAGGTTAGGGTTAGGGTTAGGGTTAGGGTTAGGGTTAGGGTTAGGTTAGGGTTAGGGTTAGGTTAGGGTTAGGGTTAGGGTTAGGGTTAGGGTTAGGGTTAGGGTTAGGGTTAGGTTAGGGTTAGGGTTAGGGTTAGGGTTAGGGTTAGGGTTGGGTTAGGGTTAGGGTTAGGGTTAGGGTTAGGGTTAGGGTTAGGGTTAGGGTTAGGGTTAGCTTAGGGTTAGGGTTAGGGTTAGGGTTAGGGTTAGGTTAGGGTTAGGGTTAGGGTTAGGGTTAGGTTAGGGTTAGGGTTAGGGTTAGGGTTAGGGTTAGGGTTAGGGTTAGGGTTAGGTTAGGGTTAGGGTTAGGGTTAGGGTTAGGGTTAGGTTAGGGTTAGGGTTAGGGTTAGGGTTAGGGTTAGGGTTAGGGTTAGGGTTAGGGTTAGGGTTGGGTTAGGGTTAGGGTTAGGGTTAGGGTTAGGTTAGGGTTAGGGTTAGGGTTAGGGTTAGGGTTAGGGTTAGGTTAGGGTTAGGGTTAGGGTTAGGGTTAGGGTTAGGGTTAGGTTAGGGTTAGGGTTAGGGTTAGGGTTAGGGTTAGGGTTAGGGTTAGGTTAGGGTTAGGGTTAGGGTTAGGGTTAGGGTTACTCTTAGGTTAGGGTCAGGGTCAGGGTTTTGGGGGGAATCTGGGGAGAAATGGCTGGATTTTGGGGGCAAATATGGGATTTTGGTGCAAAATGCAGGAATTTGTGGCAAAAATGGGGCATTATGGGGGAAGTCGCGGGATTTTGGTGCAAAATGTGGGGTTTTAGGGTTAAAATGTGGGATTTTTAGGGTAAATCGCAGGATTTTGGGGGCGAAATGCGGGAATTTTGGTGCGAAATGGGGCGATTTGGGGCAAAAATGCGGGATTTGTGGAGGAAATTGTGAGATTTTGAGGGGCAAAATGTGGGGTTTTAGGGTTAAAATGTGGGATTTTTGGGGGAAATCGCGGGATTTGGGGGGCAAAATGTGGTAATTTGGTGTGATATCTGTGGTGCTGTAGATGCGCTGCCAATGGCCGGTGAGGAGCAGCAAGAACTTGGCAGGCTGGCACTTTCGGTGTGGGAGCAATCGTCCGACGTTCGTGATTTGTCGGGGTTTTTTCTCAGTGGGTGCCCATGTGCAGCTGGTGGTAATCGTCGAAGCCCTGTTGGTCAGGGAAAGCCCGGAGCCCCGATGTCTGTCGTGCTGTAGATGCGCTGCCAATGGCCGATGAGGAGCAGCAAGAGATTGAAAGGCTGGCACTCCAGGTGTGGGAGGAATCGTCCGATGTTTGTGATTTCTCAGGATTTTTTTCAGTGGGTGCCCAGGTGCAGCTGGTGGTAAACGTCGAAGCCCTGTTTGTCAGGGAAAGCCCGGAGCCCCCATGTCTGTGGTGCTGTAGATGCGCTGCCAATTGCCGGTGAGGAGCAGCAAGAGCTTGTGTTGCTGGCACTTTCGGTGTGGGAGTAATTGTCCGATGTTCGTGATTTTTCGGGGTTTTTTTTTCAGTGGGCGCTCAGGTGCAGCGGGTGGTAAATGTTGAAGCCCTGTTGGTCAGGGTTAGGGTTAGGGTTAGGGTTAGGGTTAGGGTTAGGTTAGGGTTAGGGTTAGGGTTAGGGTTAGGGTTAGGGTTAGGTTAGGGTTAGGGTTAGGGTTAGGGTTAGGGTTAGGGTTAGGTTAGGGTTAGGGTTAGGGTTAGGGTTAGGGTTAGGGTTGGGTTAGGGTTAGGGTTAGGGTTAGGGTTAGGGTTAGGGTTAGGGTTAGGTTAGGGTTAGGGTTAGGGTTAGGGTTAGGGTTAGGGTTAGGGTTAGGGTTAGGGTTAGGGTTAGGGTTAGGTTAGGGTTAGGGTTAGGGTTAGGGTTAGGTTAGGGTTAGGGTTAGGGTTAGAGTTAGGGTTAGGGTTAGGGTTAGGGTTAGGGTTGGGTTAGGGTTAGGGTTAGGGTTAGGGTTAGGGTTAGGTTAGGGTTAGGGTTAGGGTTAGGGTTAGGGTTAGGGTTAGGTTAGGGTTAGGGTTAGGGTTAGGGTTAGGGTTAGGTTAGGGTTAGGGTTAGGGTTAGGGTTAGGGTTAGGGTTAGGGTTAGGGTTAGGGTTAGGGTTAGGGTTAGGGTTAGGGTTAGGATTAGGGTTAGGGTTAGGGTTAGGGTTAGGGTTAGGGTTAGGGTTAGGGTTAGGGTTAGTGTTGGGTTAGGGTTAGGGTTAGTGTTGGGTTAGGGTTAGGGTTAGGTTAGGGTTAGGGTTAGGTTAGGGTTAGGGTTACTCTTAGGTTAGGGTCAGGGTCAGGGTTTTGGGGGGAATCTGGGGGGAAATGGCTGGATTTTGGGGGCAAATATGGGATTTTGGTGCAAAATGCAGGAATTTGTGGCAAAAATGGGGGATTATGGGGGAAGTCGCGGGAT
>NC_141562.1:40260234-40262734 GCF_036417535.1 Chlamydotis macqueenii
GGAATCTGGGGGGAAATGGCTGGATTTTGGGGGCAAATATGAGATTTTGGTGCAAAATGCAGGAATTTGTGGCAAAAATGGGGGATTATGGGGGAAGTCGCGGGATTTTGGGGCAAAATGTGGGGTTTTAGGGTTAAAATGTGGGATTTTTAGGGTAAATCGCAGGATTTTGGGGGCGAAATGCGGGAATTTTGGTGCGAAATGGGGCGATTTGGGGCAAAAATGCGGGATTTGTGGAGGAAATTGTGAGATTTTGAGGGGCAAAATGTGGGGTTTTAGGGTTAAAATGTGGGATTTTTGGGGGAAATCGCGGGATTTGGGGGGCAAAATGTGGTAATTTGGTGTGATATCTGTGGTGCTGTAGATGCGCTGCCAATGGCCGGTGAGGAGCAGCAAGAACTTGGCAGGCTGGCACTTTTGGTGTGGGAGCAATCGTCCGACGTTCGTGATTTGTCGGGGTTTTTTCTCAGTGGGTGCCCATGTGCAGCTGGTGGTAATCGTCGAAGCCCTGTTGGTCAGGGAAAGCCCGGAGCCCCGATGTCTGTCGTGCTGTAGATGCGCTGCCAATGGCCGATGAGGAGCAGCAAGAGATTGAAAGGCTGGCACTCCAGGTGTGGGAGGAATCGTCCGATGTTTGTGATTTCTCAGGATTTTTTTCAGTGGGTGCCCAGGTGCAGCTGGTGGTAAACGTCGAAGCCCTGTTTGTCAGGGAAAGCCCGGAGCCCCGATGTCTGTGGTGCTGTAGATGCGCTGCCAATTGCCGGTGAGGAGCAGCAAGAGCTTGTGTTGCTGGCACTTTCGGTGTGGGAGTAATCGTCCGATGTTCGTGATTTTTCGGGGTTTTTTTTTCAGTGGGCGCTCAGGTGCAGCGGGTGGTAAATGTTGAAGCCCTGTTGGTCAGGGTTAGGGTTAGGGTTAGGGTTAGGGTTAGGGTTAGGTTAGGGTTAGGGTTAGGGTTAGGGTTAGGTTAGGGTTAGGGTTAGGGTTAGGGTTAGGGTTAGGGTTAGGGTTAGGGTTAGGGTTAGGGTTAGGTTAGGGTTAGGGTTAGGGTTAGGGTTAGGTTAGGGTTAGGGTTAGGGTTAGGGTTAGGTTAGGGTTAGGGTTAGGGTTAGGGTTAGGGTTAGGGTTAGGGTTAGGGTTAGGGTTAGGGTTAGGGTTAGGGGTTAGGGTTAGGGTTAGGGTTAGGGTTAGGGTTAGGGTTAGGGTTAGGGTTAGGTTAGGGTTAGGGTTAGGGTTAGGTTAGGGTTAGGGTTAGGGTTAGGGTTAGGGTTAGGGTTAGGTTAGGGTTAGGGTTAGGGTTAGGGTTAGGGTTAGGGTTAGGTTAGGGTTAGGGTTAGGGTTAGGGTTAGGTTAGGGTTAGGGTTAGGGTTAGGGTTACTCTTAGGTTAGGGTCAGGGTCAGGGTTTTGGGGGGAATCTGGGGAGAAATGGCTGGATTTTGGGGGCAAATATGGGATTTTGGTGCAAAATGCAGGAATTTGTGGCAAAAATGGGGGATTATGGGGGCAGTCGCGGGATTTTGGGGCAAAATGTGGGGTTTTAGGGTTAAAATGTGGGATTTTTAGGGTAAATCGCAGGATTTTGGGGGCGAAATGCGGGAATTTTGGTGCGAAATGGGGCGATTTGGGGCAAAAATGCGGGATTTGTGGAGGAAATTGTGAGATTTTGAGGGGCAAAATGTGGGGTTTTAGGGTTAAAATGTGGGATTTTGGGGGGAAATCGCGGGATTTGGGGGGCAAAATGTGGTAATTTGGTGTGATATCTGTGGTGCTGTAGATGCGCTGCCAATGGCCGGTGAGGAGCAGCAAGAACTTGGCAGGCTGGCACTTTCGGTGTGGGAGCAATCGTCCGACGTTCGTGATTTGTCGGGGTTTTTTCTCAGTGGGTGCCCATGTGCAGCTGGTGGTAATCGTCGAAGCCCTGTTGGTCAGGGAAAGCCCGGAGCCCCGATGTCTGTCGTGCTGTAGATGCGCTGCCAATGGCCGATGAGGAGCAGCAAGAGATTGAAAGGCTGGCACTCCAGGTGTGGGAGGAATCGTCCGATGTTTGTGATTTCTCAGGATTTTTTTCAGTGGGTGCCCAGGTGCAGCTGGTGGTAAACGTCGAAGCCCTGTTTGTCAGGGAAAGCCCGGAGCCCCGATGTCTGTGGTGCTGTAGATGCGCTGCCAATTGCCGGTGAGGAGCAGCAAGAGCTTGTGTTGCTGGCACTTTCGGTGTGGGAGTAATCGTCCGATGTTCGTGATTTTTCGGGGTTTTTTTTCAGTGGGCGCTCAGGTGCAGCGGGTGGTAAATGTTGAAGCCCTGTTGGTCAGGGTTAGGGTTAGGGTTAGGGTTAGGGTTAGGGTTAGGGTTAGGGTTAGGTTAGGGTTAGGGTTAGGTTAGGGTTAGGGTTAGGGTTAGGGTTAGGGTTAGGGTTAGGTTAGGGTTAGGGTTAGGGTTAGGGTTAGGTTAGGGTTAGGGTTAGGGTTAGGGTTAGGGTTAGGGTTAGGGTTAGGGTTAGG
>NC_141562.1:40265234-40267734 GCF_036417535.1 Chlamydotis macqueenii
TAGGGTTAGGGTTAGAGTTAGGGTTAGGTTAGGGTTAGGGTTAGGGTTAGGTTAGGGTTACTCTTAGGTTAGGGTCAGGGTTTTGGGGGGAATCTGGGGGGAAATGGCTGGATTTTGGGGGCAAATATGAGATTTTGGTGCAAAATGCAGGAATTTGTGGCAAAAATGGGGGATTATGGGGGAAGTCGCGGGATTTTGGGGCAAAATGTGGGGTTTTAGGGTTAAAATGTGGGATTTTTAGGGTAAATCGCAGGATTTTGGGGGCGAAATGCGGGAATTTTGGTGCGAAATGGGGCGATTTGGGGCAAAAATGCGGGATTTGTGGAGGAAATTGTGAGATTTTGAGGGGCAAAATGTGGGGTTTTAGGGTTAAAATGTGGGATTTTTGGGGGAAATCGCGGGATTTGGGGGGCAAAATGTGGTAATTTGGTGTGATATCTGTGGTGCTGTAGATGCGCTGCCAATGGCCGGTGAGGAGCAGCAAGAACTTGGCAGGCTGGCACTTTCGGTGTGGGAGCAATCGTCCGACGTTCGTGATTTGTCGGGGTTTTTTCTCAGTGGGTGCCCAAGTGCAGCTGGTGGTAATCGTCGAAGCCCTGTTGGTCAGGGAAAGCCCGGAGCCCCGATGTCTGTCGTGCTGTAGATGCGCTGCCAATGGCCGATGAGGAGCAGCAAGAGATTGAAAGGCTGGCACTCCAGGTGTGGGAGGAATCGTCCGATGTTTGTGATTTCTCAGGATTTTTTTCAGTGGGTGCCCAGGTGCAGCTGGTGGTAAACGTCGAAGCCCTGTTTGTCAGGGAAAGCCCGGAGCCCCGATGTCTGTGGTGCTGTAGATGCGCTGCCAATTGCCGGTGAGGAGCAGCAAGAGCTTGTGTTGCTGGCACTTTCGGTGTGGGAGTAATCGTCCGATGTTCGTGATTTTTCGGGGTTTTTTTTCAGTGGGCGCTCAGGTGCAGCGGGTGGTAAATGTTGAAGCCCTGTTGGTCAGGGTTAGGGTTAGGTTAGGGTTAGGTTAGGGTTAGGGTTAGGGTTAGGGTTAGGGTTAGGGTTAGGGTTAGGGTTAGGGTTAGGGTTAGGGTTAGGTTAGGGTTAGGGTTAGGTTAGGGTTACTCTTAGGTTAGGGTCAGGGTTTTGGGGGGAATCTGGGGGGAAATGGCTGGATTTTGGGGGCAAATATGGGATTTTGGTGCAAAATGCAGGAATTTGTGGCAAAAATGGGGGATTATGGGGGAAGTCGCGGGATTTTGGGGCAAAATGTGGGGTTTTAGGGTTAAAATGTGGGATTTTTAGGGTAAATCGCAGGATTTTGGGGGCGAAATGCGGGAATTTTGGTGCGAAATGGGGCGATTTGGGGCAAAAATGCGGGATTTGTGGAGGAAATTGTGAGATTTTGAGGGGCAAAATGTGGGGTTTTAGGGTTAAAATGTGGGATTTTTGGGGGAAATCGCGGGATTTGGGGGGCAAAATGTGGTAATTTGGTGTGATATCTGTGGTGCTGTAGATGCGCTGCCAATGGCCGGTGAGGAGCAGCAAGAACTTGGCAGGCTGGCACTTTCGGTGTGGGAGCAATCGTCCGACGTTCGTGATTTGTCGGGGTTTTTTCTCAGTGGGTGCCCATGTGCAGCTGGTGGTAATCGTCGAAGCCCTGTTGGTCAGGGAAAGCCCGGAGCCCCGATGTCTGTCGTGCTGTAGATGCGCTGCCAATGGCCGATGAGGAGCAGCAAGAGATTGAAAGGCTGGCACTCCAGGTGTGGGAGGAATCGTCCGATGTTTGTGATTTCTCAGGATTTTTTTCAGTGGGTGCCGAGGTGCAGCTGGTGGTAAACGTCGAAGCCCTGTTTGTCAGGGAAAGCCCGGAGCCCCGATGTCTGTGGTGCTGTAGATGCGCTGCCAATTGCCGGTGAGGAGCAGCAAGAGCTTGTGTTGCTGGCACTTTCGGTGTGGGAGTAATCGTCCGATGTTCGTGATTTTTCGGGGTTTTTTTTTCAGTGGGCGCTCAGGTGCAGCGGGTGGTAAATGTTGAAGCCCTGTTGGTCAGGGTTAGGGTTAGGGTTAGGGTTAGGGTTAGGGTTAGGTTAGGGTTAGGGTTAGGGTTAGGGTTAGGGTTAGGGTTAGGTTAGGGTTAGGGTTAGGTTAGGGTTAGGGTTAGGGTTAGGGTTAGGTTAGGGTTAGGGTTAGGGTTAGGTTAGGGTTAGGGTTAGGTTAGGGTTACTCTTAGGTTAGGGTCAGGGTTTTGGGGGGAATCTGGGGGGAAATGGCTGGATTTTGGGGGCAAATATGAGATTTTGGTGCAAAATGCAGGAATTTGTGGCAAAAATGGGGGATTATGGGGGAAGTCGCGGGATTTTGGGGCAAAATGTGGGGTTTTAGGGTTAAAATGTGGGATTTTTAGGGTAAATCGCAGGATTTTGGGGGCGAAATGCGGGAATTTTGGTGCGAAATGGGGCGATTTGGGGCAAAAATGCGGGATTTGTGGAGGAAATTGTGAGATTTTGAGGGG
>NC_141562.1:40272734-40300234 GCF_036417535.1 Chlamydotis macqueenii
TTTCGGTGTGGGAGCAATCGTCCGACGTTCGTGATTTGTCGGGGTTTTTTCTCAGTGGGTGCCCATGTGCAGCTGGTGGTAATCGTCGAAGCCCTGTTGGTCAGGGAAAGCCCGGAGCCCCGATGTCTGTCGTGCTGTAGATGCGCTGCCAATGGCCGATGAGGAGCAGCAAGAGCTTGTGTTGCTGGCACTTTCGGTGTGGGAGTAATCGTCCGATGTTCGTGATTTTTCGGGGTTTTTTTTTCAGTGGGCGCTCAGGTGCAGCGGGTGGTAAATGTTGAAGCCCTGTTGGTCAGGGTTAGGGTTAGGGTTAGGGTTAGGGTTAGGGTTAGGTTAGGGTTAGGGTTAGGTTAGGGTTAGGGTTAGGGTTAGGGTTAGGGTTAGGGTTAGGGTTAGGGTTGGGTTAGGGTTAGGGTTAGGGTTAGGGTTAGGGTTAGGGTTAGGGTTAGGGTTGGGTTAGGGTTAGGGTTAGGGTTAGGGTTAGTTTAGGATTAGGGTTAGGGTTAGGGTTAGGGTTAGGGTTAGGGTTAGGGTTAGGGTTGGGTTAGGGTTAGGGTTAGGGTTACGTTAGGGTTAGGGTTAGGGTTAGGGTTAGGGTTAGGGTTGGGTTAGGGTTAGGGTTAGGGTTAGGTTAGGGTTAGGGTTAGGGTTAGGGTTGGGTTAGGGTTAGGGTTAGGGTTAGGTTAGGGTTAGGGTTAGGGTTAGGGTTAGGGTTAGGGTTAGGGTTAGGGTTGGGTTAGGGTTAGGGTTAGGGTTAGGTTAGGGTTAGGGTTAGGGTTAGGTTAGGGTTAGGGTTAGGGTTAGGTTAGGGTTAGGGTTAGGGTTAGGGTTAGGGTTAGGTTAGGGTTAGGGTTAGGGTTAGGGTTACTCTTAGGTTAGGGTCAGGGTCAGGGTTTTGGGGGGAATCTGGGGAGAAATGGCTGGATTTTGGGGGCAAATATGGGATTTTGGTGCAAAATGCAGGAATTTGTGGCAAAAATGGGGGATTATGGGGGAAGTCGCGGGATTTTGGGGCAAAATGTGGGGTTTTAGGGTTAAAATGTGGGATTTTTAGGGTAAATCGCAGGATTTTGGGGGCGAAATGCGGGAATTTTGGTGCGAAATGGGGCGATTTGGGGCAAAAATGCGGGATTTGTGGACGAAATTGCGAGATTTTGAGGGGCAAAATGTGGGGTTTTAGGGTTAAAATGTGGGATTTTTGGGGGAAATCGCGGGATTTGGGGGGCAAAATGTGGTAATTTGGTGTGATATCTGTGGTGCTGTAGATGCGCTGCCAATGGCCGGTGAGGAGCAGCAAGAACTTGGCAGGCTGGCACTTTCGGTGTGGGAGCAATCGTCCGACGTTCGTGATTTGTCGGGGTTTTTTCTCAGTGGGTGCCCATGTGCAGCTGGTGGTAATCGTCGAAGCCCTGTTGGTCAGGGAAAGCCCGGAGCCCCGATGTCTGTCGTGCTGTAGATGCGCTGCCAATGGCCGATGAGGAGCAGCAAGAGCTTGTGTTGCTGGCACTTTCGGTGTGGGAGTAATCGTCCGATGTTCGTGATTTTTCGGGGTTTTTTTTTCAGTGGGCGCTCAGGTGCAGCGGGTGGTAAATGTTGAAGCCCTGTTGGTCAGGGTTAGGGTTAGGGTTAGGGTTAGGGTTAGGGTTAGGTTAGGTTTAGGGTTAGGGTTAGGGTTAGGTTAGGGTTAGGGTTAGGGTTAGGGTTAGGGTTAGGGTTAGGGTTAGGGTTGGGTTAGGGTTAGGGTTAGGGTTAGGGTTAGGGTTAGGGTTAGGGTTAGGGTTGGGTTAGGGTTAGGGTTAGGGTTAGGGTTAGTTTAGGATTAGGGTTAGGGTTAGGGTTAGGGTTAGGGTTAGGGTTAGGGTTAGGGTTGGGTTAGGGTTAGGGTTAGGGTTACGTTAGGGTTAGGGTTAGGGTTAGGGTTAGGGTTAGGGTTAGGGTTAGGGTTAGGGTTAGGTTAGGGTTAGGGTTAGGGTTAGGGTTGGGTTAGGGTTAGGGTTAGGGTTAGGTTAGGGTTAGGGTTAGGGTTAGGGTTAGGGTTAGGGTTAGGGTTGGGTTAGGGTTAGGGTTAGGGTTAGGTTAGGGTTAGGGTTAGGGTTAGGTTAGGGTTAGGGTTAGGGTTAGGTTAGGGTTAGGGTTAGGGTTAGGGTTAGGGTTAGGGTTAGGTTAGGGTTAGGGTTAGGGTTAGGGTTACTCTTAGGTTAGGGTCAGGGTCAGGGTTTTGGGGGGAATCTGGGGAGAAATGGCTGGATTTTGGGGGCAAATATGGGATTTTGGTGCAAAATGCAGGAATTTGTGGCAAAAATGGGGGATTATGGGGGAAGTCGCGGGATTTTGGGGCAAAATGTGGGGTTTTAGGGTTAAAATGTGGGATTTTTAGGGTAAATCGCATGATTTTGGGGGCGAAATGCGGGAATTTTGGTGCGAAATGGGGCGATTTGGGGCAAAAATGCGGGATTTGTGGAGGAAATTGCGAGATTTTGAGGGGCAAAATGTGGGGTTTTAGGGTTAAAATGTGGGATTTTTGGGGGAAATCGCGGGATTTGGGGGGCAAAATGTGGTAATTTGGTGTGATATCTGTGGTGCTGTAGATGCGCTGCCAATGGCCGGTGAGGAGCATCAAGAACTTGGCAGGCTGGCACTTTCGGTGTGGGAGCAATCGTCCGACGTTCGTGATTTGTCGGGGTTTTTTCTCAGTGGGTGCCCATGTGCAGCTGGTGGTAATCGTCGAAGCCCTGTTGGTCAGGGAAAGCCCGGAGCCCCGATGTCTGTCGTGCTGTAGATGCGCTGCCAATGGCCGATGAGGAGCAGCAAGAGATTGAAAGGCTGGCACTCCAGGTGTGGGAGGAATCGTCCGATGTTTGTGATTTCTCAGGATTTTTTTCAGTGGGTGCCCAGGTGCAGCTGGTGGTAAACGTCGAAGCCCTGTTTGTCAGGGAAAGCCCGGAGCCCCGATGTCTGTGGTGCTGTAGATGCGCTGCCAATTGCCGGTGAGGAGCAGCAAGAGCTTGTGTTGCTGGCACTTTCGGTGTGGGAGTAATCGTCCGATGTTCGTGATTTTTCGGGGTTTTTTTTCAGTGGGCGCTCAGGTGCAGCGGGTGGTAAATGTTGAAGCCCTGTTGGTCAGGGTTAGGGTTAGGGTTAGGGTTAGGGTTAGGGTTAGGGTTAGGGTTAGGTTAGGGTTAGGGTTAGGGTTAGGGTTAGGGTTAGGGTTAGGTTAGGGTTAGGGTTAGGGTTAGGGTTAGGTTAGGGTTACTCTTAGGTTAGGGTCAGGGTTTTGGGGGGAATCTGGGGGGAAATGGCTGGATTTTGGGGGCAAATATGAGATTTTGGTGCAAAATGCAGGAATTTGTGGCAAAAATGGGGGATTATGGGGGAAGTCGCGGGATTTTGGGGCAAAATGTGGGGTTTTAGGGTTAAAATGTGGGATTTTTAGGGTAAATCGCAGGATTTTGGGGGCGAAATGCGGGAATTTTGGTGCGAAATGGGGCGATTTGGGGCAAAAATGCGGGATTTGTGGAGGAAATTGTGAGATTTTGAGGGGCAAAATGTGGGGTTTTAGGGTTAAAATGTGGGATTTTTGGGGGAAATCGCGGGATTTGGGGGGCAAAATGTGGTAATTTGGTGTGATATCTGTGGTGCTGTAGATGCGCTGCCAATGGCCGGTGAGGAGCAGCAAGAACTTGGCAGGCTGGCACTTTCGGTGTGGGAGCAATCGTCCGACGTTCGTGATTTGTCGGGGTTTTTTTCTCAGTGGGTGCCCATGTGCAGCTGGTGGTAATCGTCGAAGCCCTGTTGGTCAGGGAAAGCCCGGAGCCCCGATGTCTGTCGTGCTGTAGATGCGCTGCCAATGGCCGATGAGGAGCAGCAAGAGATTGAAAGGCTGGCACTCCAGGTGTGGGAGGAATCGTCCGATGTTTGTGATTTCTCAGGATTTTTTTCAGTGGGTGCCCAGGTGCAGCTGGTGGTAAACGTCGAAGCCCTGTTTGTCAGGGAAAGCCCGGAGCCCCGATGTCTGTGGTGCTGTAGATGCGCTGCCAATTGCCGGTGAGGAGCAGCAAGAGCTTGTGTTGCTGGCACTTTCGGTGTGGGAGTAATCGTCCGATGTTCGTGATTTTTCGGGGTTTTTTTTTCAGTGGGCGCTCAGGTGCAGCGGGTGGTAAATGTTGAAGCCCTGTTGGTCAGGGTTAGGGTTAGGGTTAGGGTTAGGTTAGGGTTAGGGTTAGGGTTAGGGTTAGGGTTAGGTTAGGGTTAGGGTTAGGGTTAGGTTAGGGTTAGGGTTAGGGTTAGGGTTAGGGTTAGGTTAGGGTTAGGGTTAGGGTTAGGGTTAGGGTTAGAGTTAGGGTTGGGTTAGGGTTAGGGTTAGGGTTAGGGTTAGGGTTAGGGTTAGGGTTAGGGTTAGGTTAGGGTTAGGGTTAGGGTTAGGGTTAGGTTAGGGTTAGGGTTAGGGTTAGGTTAGGGTTACTCTTAGGTTAGGGTCAGGGTTTTGGGGGGAATCTGGGGGGAAATGGCTGGATTTTGGGGGCAAATATGAAATTTTGGTGCAAAATGCAGGAATTTGTGGCAAAAATGGGGGATTATGGGGGAAGTCGCGGGATTTTGGGGCAAAATGTGGGGTTTTAGGGTTAAAATGTGGGATTTTTAGGGTAAATCGCAGGATTTTGGGGGCGAAATGCGGGAATTTTGGTGCGAAATGGGGCGATTTGGGGCAAAAATGCGGGATTTGTGGAGGAAATTGTGAGATTTTGAGGGGCAAAATGTGGGGTTTTAGGGTTAAAATGTGGGATTTTTGGGGGAAATCGCGGGATTTGGGGGGCAAAATGTGGTAATTTGGTGTGATATCTGTGGTGCTGTAGATGCGCTGCCAATGGCCGGTGAGGAGCAGCAAGAACTTGGCAGGCTGGCACTTTCGGTGTGGGAGCAATCGTCCGACGTTCGTGATTTGTCGGGGTTTTTTCTCAGTGGGTGCCCATGTGCAGCTGGTGGTAATCGTCGAAGCCCTGTTGGTCAGGGAAAGCCCGGAGCCCCGATGTCTGTCGTGCTGTAGATGCGCTGCCAATGGCCGATGAGGAGCAGCAAGAGCTTGTGTTGCTGGCACTTTCGGTGTGGGAGTAATCGTCCGATGTTCGTGATTTTTCGGGGTTTTTTTTTCAGTGGGCGCTCAGGTGCAGCGGGTGGTAAATGTTGAAGCCCTGTTGGTCAGGGTTAGGGTTAGGGTTAGGGTTAGGGTTAGGGTTAGGTTAGGGTTAGGGTTAGGTTAGGGTTAGGGTTAGGGTTAGGGTTAGGGTTAGGGTTAGGGTTAGGGTTAGGGTTGGGTTAGGGTTAGGGTTAGGGTTAGGGTTAGGGTTAGGGTTAGGGTTAGGGTTGGGTTAGGGTTAGGGTTAGGGTTAGGGTTAGTTTAGGATTAGGGTTAGGGTTAGGGTTAGGGTTAGGGTTAGGGTTAGGGTTAGGGTTGGGTTAGGGTTAGGGTTAGGGTTACGTTAGGGTTAGGGTTAGGGTTAGGGTTAGGGTTAGGGTTGGGTTAGGGTTAGGGTTAGGGTTAGGTTAGGGTTAGGGTTAGGGTTAGGGTTGGGTTAGGGTTAGGGTTAGGGTTAGGTTAGGGTTAGGGTTAGGGTTAGGGTTAGGGTTAGGGTTAGGGTTAGGGTTGGGTTAGGGTTAGGGTTAGGGTTAGGTTAGGGTTAGGGTTAGGGTTAGGTTAGGGTTAGGGTTAGGGTTAGGTTAGGGTTAGGGTTAGGGTTAGGGTTAGGGTTAGGTTAGGGTTAGGGTTAGGGTTAGGGTTACTCTTAGGTTAGGGTCAGGGTCAGGGTTTTGGGGGGAATCTGGGGAGAAATGGCTGGATTTTGGGGGCAAATATGGGATTTTGGTGCAAAATGCAGGAATTTGTGGCAAAAATGGGGGATTATGGGGGAAGTCGCGGGATTTTGGGGCAAAATGTGGGGTTTTAGGGTTAAAATGTGGGATTTTTAGGGTAAATCGCAGGATTTTGGGGGCGAAATGCGGGAATTTTGGTGCGAAATGGGGCGATTTGGGGCAAAAATGCGGGATTTGTGGACGAAATTGCGAGATTTTGAGGGGCAAAATGTGGGGTTTTAGGGTTAAAATGTGGGATTTTTGGGGGAAATCGCGGGATTTGGGGGGCAAAATGTGGTAATTTGGTGTGATATCTGTGGTGCTGTAGATGCGCTGCCAATGGCCGGTGAGGAGCAGCAAGAACTTGGCAGGCTGGCACTTTCGGTGTGGGAGCAATCGTCCGACGTTCGTGATTTGTCGGGGTTTTTTCTCAGTGGGTGCCCATGTGCAGCTGGTGGTAATCGTCGAAGCCCTGTTGGTCAGGGAAAGCCCGGAGCCCCGATGTCTGTCGTGCTGTAGATGCGCTGCCAATGGCCGATGAGGAGCAGCAAGAGCTTGTGTTGCTGGCACTTTCGGTGTGGGAGTAATCGTCCGATGTTCGTGATTTTTCGGGGTTTTTTTTTCAGTGGGCGCTCAGGTGCAGCGGGTGGTAAATGTTGAAGCCCTGTTGGTCAGGGTTAGGGTTAGGGTTAGGGTTAGGGTTAGGGTTAGGTTAGGTTTAGGGTTAGGGTTAGGGTTAGGTTAGGGTTAGGGTTAGGGTTAGGGTTAGGGTTAGGGTTAGGGTTAGGGTTGGGTTAGGGTTAGGGTTAGGGTTAGGGTTAGGGTTAGGGTTAGGGTTAGGGTTGGGTTAGGGTTAGGGTTAGGGTTAGGGTTGGGTTAGGGTTAGGGTTAGGGTTAGGGTTAGTTTAGGATTAGGGTTAGGGTTAGGGTTAGGGTTAGGGTTAGGGTTAGGGTTAGGGTTGGGTTAGGGTTAGGGTTAGGGTTACGTTAGGGTTAGGGTTAGGGTTAGGGTTAGGGTTAGGGTTAGGGTTAGGGTTAGGGTTAGGGTTAGGTTAGGGTTAGGGTTAGGGTTAGGGTTGGGTTAGGGTTAGGGTTAGGGTTAGGTTAGGGTTAGGGTTAGGGTTAGGGTTAGGGTTAGGGTTAGGGTTAGGGTTGGGTTAGGGTTAGGGTTAGGGTTAGGTTAGGGTTAGGGTTAGGGTTAGGTTAGGGTTAGGGTTAGGGTTAGGTTAGGGTTAGGGTTAGGGTTAGGGTTAGGGTTAGGGTTAGGTTAGGGTTAGGGTTAGGGTTAGGGTTACTCTTAGGTTAGGGTCAGGGTCAGGGTTTTGGGGGGAATCTGGGGAGAAATGGCTGGATTTTGGGGGCAAATATGGGATTTTGGTGCAAAATGCAGGAATTTGTGGCAAAAATGGGGGATTATGGGGGAAGTCGCGGGATTTTGGGGCAAAATGTGGGGTTTTAGGGTTAAAATGTGGGATTTTTAGGGTAAATCGCATGATTTTGGGGGCGAAATGCGGGAATTTTGGTGCGAAATGGGGCGATTTGGGGCAAAAATGCGGGATTTGTGGAGGAAATTGCGAGATTTTGAGGGGCAAAATGTGGGGTTTTAGGGTTAAAATGTGGGATTTTTGGGGGAAATCGCGGGATTTGGGGGGCAAAATGTGGTAATTTGGTGTGATATCTGTGGTGCTGTAGATGCGCTGCCAATGGCCGGTGAGGAGCATCAAGAACTTGGCAGGCTGGCACTTTCGGTGTGGGAGCAATCGTCCGACGTTCGTGATTTGTCGGGGTTTTTTCTCAGTGGGTGCCCATGTGCAGCTGGTGGTAATCGTCGAAGCCCTGTTGGTCAGGGAAAGCCCGGAGCCCCGATGTCTGTCGTGCTGTAGATGCGCTGCCAATGGCCGATGAGGAGCAGCAAGAGATTGAAAGGCTGGCACTCCAGGTGTGGGAGGAATCGTCCGATGTTTGTGATTTCTCAGGATTTTTTTCAGTGGGTGCCCAGGTGCAGCTGGTGGTAAACGTCGAAGCCCTGTTTGTCAGGGAAAGCCCGGAGCCCCGATGTCTGTGGTGCTGTAGATGCGCTGCCAATTGCCGGTGAGGAGCAGCAAGAGCTTGTGTTGCTGGCACTTTCGGTGTGGGAGTAATCGTCCGATGTTCGTGATTTTTCGGGGTTTTTTTTCAGTGGGCGCTCAGGTGCAGCGGGTGGTAAATGTTGAAGCCCTGTTGGTCAGGGTTAGGGTTAGGGTTAGGGTTAGGGTTAGGGTTAGGGTTAGGGTTAGGTTAGGGTTAGGGTTAGGGTTAGGGTTAGGGTTAGGGTTAGGTTAGGGTTAGGGTTAGGGTTAGGGTTAGGTTAGGGTTACTCTTAGGTTAGGGTCAGGGTTTTGGGGGGAATCTGGGGGGAAATGGCTGGATTTTGGGGGCAAATATGAGATTTTGGTGCAAAATGCAGGAATTTGTGGCAAAAATGGGGGATTATGGGGGAAGTCGCGGGATTTTGGGGCAAAATGTGGGGTTTTAGGGTTAAAATGTGGGATTTTTAGGGTAAATCGCAGGATTTTGGGGGCGAAATGCGGGAATTTTGGTGCGAAATGGGGCGATTTGGGGCAAAAATGCGGGATTTGTGGAGGAAATTGTGAGATTTTGAGGGGCAAAATGTGGGGTTTTAGGGTTAAAATGTGGGATTTTTGGGGGAAATCGCGGGATTTGGGGGGCAAAATGTGGTAATTTGGTGTGATATCTGTGGTGCTGTAGATGCGCTGCCAATGGCCGGTGAGGAGCAGCAAGAACTTGGCAGGCTGGCACTTTCGGTGTGGGAGCAATCGTCCGACGTTCGTGATTTGTCGGGGTTTTTTTCTCAGTGGGTGCCCATGTGCAGCTGGTGGTAATCGTCGAAGCCCTGTTGGTCAGGGAAAGCCCGGAGCCCCGATGTCTGTCGTGCTGTAGATGCGCTGCCAATGGCCGATGAGGAGCAGCAAGAGATTGAAAGGCTGGCACTCCAGGTGTGGGAGGAATCGTCCGATGTTTGTGATTTCTCAGGATTTTTTTCAGTGGGTGCCCAGGTGCAGCTGGTGGTAAACGTCGAAGCCCTGTTTGTCAGGGAAAGCCCGGAGCCCCGATGTCTGTGGTGCTGTAGATGCGCTGCCAATTGCCGGTGAGGAGCAGCAAGAGCTTGTGTTGCTGGCACTTTCGGTGTGGGAGTAATCGTCCGATGTTCGTGATTTTTCGGGGTTTTTTTTTCAGTGGGCGCTCAGGTGCAGCGGGTGGTAAATGTTGAAGCCCTGTTGGTCAGGGTTAGGGTTAGGGTTAGGGTTAGGTTAGGGTTAGGGTTAGGGTTAGGGTTAGGGTTAGGTTAGGGTTAGGGTTAGGGTTAGGTTAGGGTTAGGGTTAGGGTTAGGGTTAGGGTTAGGTTAGGGTTAGGGTTAGGGTTAGGGTTAGGGTTAGAGTTAGGGTTGGGTTAGGGTTAGGGTTAGGGTTAGGGTTAGGGTTAGGGTTGGGTTAGGGTTAGGGTTAGGGTTAGGGTTAGGGTTAGGGTTAGGGTTAGGTTAGGGTTAGGGTTAGGGTTAGGGTTAGGGTTACTCTTAGGTTAGGGTCAGGGTTTTGGGGGGAATCTGGGGGGAAATGGCTGGATTTTGGGGGCAAATATGAGATTTTGGTGCAAAATGCAGGAATTTGTGGCAAAAATGGGGGATTATGGGGGAAGTCGCGGGATTTTGGGGCAAAATGTGGGGTTTTAGGGTTAAAATGTGGGATTTTTAGGGTAAATCGCAGGATTTTGGGGGCGAAATGCGGGAATTTTGGTGCGAAATGGGGCGATTTGGGGCAAAAATGCGGGATTTGTGGAGGAAATTGCGAGATTTTGAGGGGCAAAATGTGGGGTTTTAGGGTTAAAATGTGGGATTTTTGGGGGAAATCGCGGGATTTGGGGGGCAAAATGTGGTAATTTGGTGTGATATCTGTGGTGCTGTAGATGCGCTGCCAATGGCCGGTGAGGAGCAGCAAGAACTTGGCAGGCTGGCACTTTCGGTGTGGGAGCAATCGTCCGACGTTCGTGATTTGTCGGGGTTTTTTCTCAGTGGGTGCCCATGTGCAGCTGGTGGTAATCGACGAAGCCCTGTTGGTCAGGGAAAGCCCGGAGCCCCGATGTCTGTCGTGCTGTAGATGCGCTGCCAATGGCCGATGAGGAGCAGCAAGAGATTGAAAGGCTGGCACTCCAGGTGTGGGAGGAATCGTCCGATGTTTGTGATTTCTCAGGATTTTTTCAGTGGGTGCCCAGGTGCAGCTGGTGGTAAACGTTGAAGCCCTGTTTGTCAGGGAAAGCCCGGAGCCCCGATGTCTGTGGTGCTGTAGATGCGCTGCCAATTGCCGGTGAGGAGCAGCAAGAGCTTGTGTTGCTGGCACTTTCGGTGTGGGAGTAATCGTCCGATGTTCGTGATTTTTCGGGGTTTTTTTTTCAGTGGGCGCTCAGGTGCAGCGGGTGGTAAATGTTGAAGCCCTGTTGGTCAGGGTTAGGGTTAGGGTTAGGGTTAGGGTTAGGGTTAGGGTTAGGGTTAGGGTTAGGGTTAGGTTAGGGTTAGGGTTAGGGTTAGGGTTAGGTTAGGGTTAGGGTTAGGGTTAGGGTTAGGTTAGGGTTAGGGTTAGGGTTAGGGTTAGGGTTAGGGTTAAGGTTAGGGTTAGGGTTGGGTTAGGGTTAGGGTTAGGTTAGGGTTAGGGTTAGGTTAGGGTTAGGGTTAGGGTTAGGGTTAGGGTTAGGGTTAGGGTTAGGTTAGGGTTAGGGTTAGGGTTAGGGTTAGGGTTAGGGTTAGGTTAGGGTTAGGGTTAGGGTTAGGGTTGGGTTAGGGTTAGGGTTACTCTTAGGTTAGGGTCAGGGTTTTGGGGGGAATCTGGGGGGAAATGGCTGGATTTTGGAGGCAAATATGAGATTTTGGTGCAAAATGCAGGAATTTGTGGCAAAAATGGGGGATTATGGGGGAAGTCGCGGGATTTTGGGGCAAAATGTGGGGTTTTAGGGTTAAAATGTGGGATTTTTAGGGTAAATCGCAGGATTTTGGGGGCGAAATGCGGGAATTTTGGTGCGAAATGGGGCGATTTGGGGCAAAAATGCGGGATTTGTGGAGGAAATTGCGAGATTTTGAGGGGCAAAATGTGGGGTTTTAGGGTTAAAATGTGGGATTTTTGGGGGAAATCGCGGGATTTGGGGGGCAAAATGTGGTAATTTGGTGTGATATCTGTGGTGCTGTAGATGCGCTGCCAATGGCCGGTGAGGAGCAGCAAGAACTTGGCAGGCTGGCACTTTCGGTGTGGGAGCAATCGTCCGACGTTCGTGATTTGTCGGGGTTTTTTCTCAGTGGGTGCCCATGTGCAGCTGGTGGTAATCGTCGAAGCCCTGTTGGTCAGGGAAAGCCCGGAGCCCCGATGTCTGTCGTGCTGTAGATGCGCTGCCAATGGCCGATGAGGAGCAGCAAGAGATTGAAAGGCTGGCACTCAAGGTGTGGGAGGAATCGTCCGATGTTTGTGATTTCTCAGGATTTTTTTCAGTGGGTGCCCAGGTGCAGCTGGTGGTAAACGTCGAAGCCCTGTTTGTCAGGGAAAGCCCGGAGCCCCGATGTCTGTGGTGCTGTAGATGCGCTGCCAATTGCCGGTGAGGAGCAGCAAGAGCTTGTGTTGCTGGCACTTTCGGTGTGGGAGTAATCGTCCGATGTTCGTGATTTTTCGGGGTTTTTTTTCAGTGGGCGCTCAGGTGCAGCGGGTGGTAAATGTTGAAGCCCTGTTGGTCAGGGTTAGGGTTAGGGTTAGGGTTAGGGTTAGGGTTAGGGTTAGGGTTAGGTTAGGGTTAGGGTTAGGGTTAGGGTTAGGGTTAGGGTTAGGTTAGGGTTAGGGTTAGGGTTAGGTTAGGGTTAGGGTTAGGGTTAGGGTTAGGTTAGGGTTAGGGTTAGGTTAGGGTTAGGGTTAGGGTTAGGGTTAGGGTTAGGGTTACTCTTAGGTTAGGGTCAGGGTTTTGGGGGGAATCTGGGGGGAAATGGCTGGATTTTGGAGGCAAATATGAGATTTTGGTGCAAAATGCAGGAATTTGTGGCAAAAATGGGGGATTATGGGGGAAGTCACGGGATTTTGGGGCAAAATGTGGGGTTTTAGGGTTAAAATTTGGGATTTTTAGGGTAAATCGCAGGATTTTGGGGGCGAAATGCGGGAATTTTGGTGCGAAATGGGGCGATTTGGGGCAAAAATGTGGGATTTGTGGAGGAAATTGCGAGATTTTGAGGGGCAAAATGTGGGGTTTTAGGGTTAAAATGTGGGATTTTTGGGGGAAATCGCGGGATTTGGGGGGCAAAATGTGGTAATTTGGTGTGATATCTGTGGTGCTGTAGATGCGCTGCCAATGGCCGGTGAGGAGCAGCAAGAACTTGGCAGGCTGGCACTTTCGGTGTGGGAGCAATCGTCCGACGTTCGTGATTTGTCGGGGTTTTTTCTCAGTGGGTGCCCATGTGCAGCTGGTGGTAATCGTCGAAGCCCTGTTGGTCAGGGAAAGCCCGGAGCCCCGATGTCTGTCGTGCTGTAGATGCGCTGCCAATGGCCGATGAGGAGCAGCAAGAGATTGAAAGGCTGGCACTCAAGGTGTGGGAGGAATCGTCCGATGTTTGTGATTTCTCAGGATTTTTTTCAGTGGGTGCCCAGGTGCAGCTGGTGGTAAACGTCGAAGCCCTGTTTGTCAGGGAAAGCCCGGAGCCCCGATGTCTGTGGTGCTGTAGATGCGCTGCCAATTGCCGGTGAGGAGCAGCAAGAGCTTGTGTTGCTGGCACTTTCGGTGTGGGAGTAATTGTCCGATGTTCGTGATTTTTCGGGGTTTTTTTTCAGTGGGCGCTCAGGTGCAGCGGGTGGTAAATGTTGAAGCCCTGTTGGTCAGGGTTAGGGTTAGGGTTAGGGTTAGGGTTAGGGTTAGGTTAGGGTTAGGGTTAGGGTTAGGGTTAGGGTTAGGTTAGGGTTAGGGTTAGGGTTAGGTTAGGGTTAGGGTTAGGGTTAGGGTTAGGGTTAGGGTTAGGGTTAGGGTTAGGGTTGGGTTAGGGTTAGGGTTAGGGTTAGGGTTAGGGTTAGGGTTAGAGTTAGGGTTAGGGTTAGGTTAGGGTTAGGGTTAGGGTTAGGGTTAGGGTTAGGGTTAGGGTTAGGTTAGGGTTAGGGTTAGGGTTAGGGTTAGGGTTAGGGTTAGGTTAGGGTTAGGGTTAGGGTTAGGGTTAGGGTTACTCTTAGGTTAGGGTCAGGGTCAGGGTTTTGGGGGGAATCTGGGGAGAAATGGCTGGATTTTGGGGGCAAATATGGGATTTTGGTGCAAAATGCAGGAATTTGTGGCAAAAATGGGGGATTATGGGGGAAGTCGCGGGATTTTGGGGCAAAATGTGGGGTTTTAGGGTTAAAATGTGGGATTTTTAGGGTAAATCGCAGGATTTTGGGGGCGAAATGCGGGAATTTTGGTGCGAAATGGGGCGATTTGGGGCAAAAATGCGGGATTTGTGGAGGAAATTGTGAGATTTTGAGGGGCAAAATGTGGGGTTTTAGGGTTAAAATGTGGGATTTTTGGGGGAAATCGCGGGATTTGGGGGGCAAAATGTGGTAATTTGGTGTGATATCTGTGGTGCTGTAGATGCGCTGCCAATGGCCGGTGAGGAGCAGCAAGAACTTGGCAGGCTGGCACTTTCGGTGTGGGAGCAATCGTCCGACGTTCGTGATTTGTCAGGGTTTTTTCTCAGTGGGTGCCCATGTGCAGCTGGTGGTAATCGTCGAAGCCCTGTTGGTCAGGGAAAGCCCGGAGCCCCGATGTCTGTCGTGCTGTAGATGCGCTGCCAATGGCCGATGAGGAGCAGCAAGAGATTGAAAGGCTGGCACTCCAGGTGTGGGAGGAATCGTCCGATGTTTGTGATTTCTCAGGATTTTTTTCAGTGGGTGCCCAGGTGCAGCTGGTGGTAAACGTCGAAGCCCTGTTTGTCAGGGAAAGCCCGGAGCCCCGATGTCTGTGGTGCTGTAGATGCGCTGCCAATTGCCGGTGAGGAGCAGCAAGAGCTTGTGTTGCTGGCACTTTCGGTGTGGGAGTAATCGTCCGATGTTCGTGATTTTTCGGGTTTTTTTTTCAGTGGGCGCTCAGGTGCAGCGGGTGGTAAATGTTGAAGCCCTGTTGGTCAGGGTTAGGGTTAGGGTTAGGGTTAGGGTTAGGGTTAGGGTTAGGTTAGGGTTAGGGTTAGGGTTAGGGTTAGGGTTAGGGTTAGGTTAGGGTTAGGGTTAGGGTTAGGGTTAGGGTTAGGTTAGGGTTAGGGTTAGGGTTAGGGTTAGGGTTAGGGTTAGGGTTAGGGTTAGGGTTAGGGTTGGGTTAGGGTTAGGGTTAGGGTTAGGGTTAGGGTTAGGGTTGGGTTAGGGTTAGGGTTAGGGTTAGGGTTAGGGTTAGGTTAGGGTTAGGGTTAGGGTTAGGGTTAGGGTTAGGGTTAGGGTTGGGTTAGGGTTCGGGTTAGGGTTAGGGTTAGGGTTAGGGTTAGGGTTAGAGTTAGGGTTAGGGTTAGGTTAGGGTTAGGGTTAGGGTTAGGGTTAGGGTTAGGGTTAGGGTTAGGTTAGGGTTAGGGTTAGGGTTAGGGTTAGGGTTAGGGTTAGGGTTAGGTTAGGGTTAGGGTTAGGGTTAGGGTTAGGGTTACTCTTAGGTTAGGGTCAGGGTCAGGGTTTTGGGGGGAATCTGGGGAGAAATGGCTGGATTTTGGGGGCAAATATGGGATTTTGGTGCAAAATGCAGGAATTTGTGGCAAAAATGGGGGATTATGGGGGAAGTCGCGGGATTTTGGGGCAAAATGTGGGGTGTTAGGGTTAAAATGTGGGATTTTTAGGGTAAATCGCAGGATTTTGGGGGCGAAATGCGGGAATTTTGGTGCGAAATGGGGCGATTTGGGGCAAAAATGCGGGATTTGTGGAGGAAATTGTGAGATTTTGAGGGGCAAAATGTGGGGTTTTAGGGTTAAAATGTGGGATTTTTGGGGGAAATCGCGGGATTTGGGGGGCAAAATGTGGTAATTTGGTGTGATATCTGTGGTGCTGTAGATGCGCTGCCAATGGCCGGTGAGGAGCAGCAAGAACTTGGCAGGCTGGCACTTTCGGTGTGGGAGCAATCGTCCGACGTTCGTGATTTGTCGGGGTTTTTTCTCAGTGGGTGCCCATGTGCAGCTGGTGGTAATCGTCAAAGCCCTGTTGGTCAGGGAAAGCCCGGAGCCCCGATGTCTGTCGTGCTGTAGATGCGCTGCCAATGGCCGATGAGGAGCAGCAAGAGATTGAAAGGCTGGCACTCCAGGTGTGGGAGGAATCGTCCGATGTTTGTGATTTCTCAGGATTTTTTTCAGTGGGTGCCCAGGTGCAGCTGGTGGTAAACGTCGAAGCCCTGTTTGTCAGGGAAAGCCCGGAGCCCCGATGTCTGTGGTGCTGTAGATGCGCTGCCAATTGCCGGTGAGGAGCAGCAAGAGCTTGTGTTGCTGGCACTTTCGGTGTGGGAGTAATCGTCCGATGTTCGTGATTTTTCGGGGTTTTTTTTCAGTGGGCGCTCAGGTGCAGCGGGTGGTAAATGTTGAAGCCCTGTTGGTCAGGGTTAGGGTTAGGGTTAGGGTTAGGGTTAGGGTTAGGTTAGGGTTAGGGTTAGGTTAGGGTTAGGGTTAGGGTTAGGGTTAGGGTTAGGGTTAGGGTTAGGGTTAGGTTAGGGTTAGGGTTAGGGTTAGGGTTAGGTTAGGGTTAGGGTTAGGGTTAGGGTTAGGGTTAGGGTTAGGTTAGGGTTAGGGTTACTCTTAGGTTAGGGTCAGGGTTTTGGGGGGAATCTGGGGGGAAATGGCTGGATTTTTGAGGCAAATATGAGATTTTGGTGCAAAATGCAGGAATTTGTGGCAAAAATGGGGGATTATGGGGGAAGTCGCGGGATTTTGGGGCAAAATGTGGGGTTTTAGGGTTAAAATGTGGGATTTTTAGGGTAAATCGCAGAATTTTGGGGGCGAAATGCGGGAATTTTGGTGCGAAATGGGGCGATTTGGGGCAAAAATGTGGGATTTGTGGAGGAAATTGCGAGATTTTGAGGGGCAAAATGTGGGGTTTTAGGGTTAAAATGTGGGATTTTTGGGGGAAATCGCGGGATTTGGGGGGCAAAATGTGGTAATTTGGTGTGATATCTGTGGTGCTGTAGATGCGCTGCCAATGGCCGGTGAGGAGCAGCAAGAACTTGGCAGGCTGGCACTTTCGGTGTGGGAGCAATCGTCCGACGTTCGTGATTTGTCGGGGTTTTTTCTCAGTGGGTGCCCATGTGCAGCTGGTGGTAATCGTCGAAGCCCTGTTGGTCAGGGAAAGCCCGGAGCCCCGATGTCTGTCGTGCTGTAGATGCGCTGCCAATTGCCGGTGAGGAGCAGCAAGAGCTTGTGTTGCTGGCACTTTCGGTGTGGGAGTAATCGTCCGATGTTCGTGATTTTTCGGGGTTTTTTTTCAGTGGGCGCTCAGGTGCAGCGGGTGGTAAATGTTGAAGCCCTGTTGGTCAGGGTTAGGGTTAGGGTTAGGGTTAGGGTTAGGGTTAGGGTTAGGTTAGGGTTAGGGTTAGGTTAGGGTTAGGGTTAGGGTTAGGGTTAGGGTTAGGGTTAGGGTTAGGGTTAGGTTAGGGTTAGGGTTAGGGTTAGGGTTAGGGTTAGGTTAGGGTTAGGGTTAGGTTAGGGTTAGGGTTAGGGTTAGGTTAGGGTTAGGGTTAGGGTTAGGGTTAGGGTTACTCTTAGGTTAGGGTCAGGGTTTTGGGGGGAATCTGGGGGGAAATGGCTGGATTTTGGAGGCAAATATGAGATTTTGGTGCAAAATGCAGGAATTTGTGGCAAAAATGGGGGATTATGGGGGAAGTCGCGGGATTTTGGGGCAAAATGTGGGGTTTTAGGGTTAAAATTTGGGATTTTTAGGGTAAATCGCAGGATTTTGGGGGCGAAATGCGGGAATTTTGGTGCGAAATGGGGCGATTTGGGGCAAAAATGTGGGATTTGTGGAGGAAATTGCGAGATTTTGAGGGGCAAAATGTGGGGTTTTAGGGTTAAAATGTGGGATTTTTGGGGGAAATCGCGGGATTTGGGGGGCAAAATGTGGTAATTTGGTGTGATATCTGTGGTGCTGTAGATGCGCTGCCAATGGCCGGTGAGGAGCAGCAAGAACTTGGCAGGCTGGCACTTTCGGTGTGGGAGCAATCGTCCGACGTTCGTGATTTGTCGGGGTTTTTTCTCAGTGGGTGCCCATGTGCAGCTGGTGGTAATCGTCGAAGCCCTGTTGGTCAGGGAAAGCCCGGAGCCCCGATGTCTGTCGTGCTGTAGATGCGCTGCCAATGGCCGATGAGGAGCAGCAAGAGATTGAAAGGCTGGCACTCAAGGTGTGGGAGGAATCGTCCGATGTTTGTGATTTCTCAGGATTTTTTTCAGTGGGTGCCCAGGTGCAGCTGGTGGTAAACGTCGAAGCCCTGTTTGTCAGGGAAAGCCCGGAGCCCCGATGTCTGTGGTGCTGTAGATGCGCTGCCAATTGCCGGTGAGGAGCAGCAAGAGCTTGTGTTGCTGGCACTTTCGGTGTGGGAGTAATTGTCCGATGTTCGTGATTTTTCGGGGTTTTTTTTCAGTGGGCGCTCAGGTGCAGCGGGTGGTAAATGTTGAAGCCCTGTTGGTCAGGGTTAGGGTTAGGGTTAGGGTTGGGTTAGGGTTCGGGTTAGGGTTAGGGTTAGGGTTAGGGTTAGGGTTAGAGTTAGGGTTAGGGTTAGGTTAGGGTTAGGGTTAGGGTTAGGGTTAGGGTTAGGGTTAGGGTTAGGTTAGGGTTAGGGTTAGGGTTAGGGTTAGGGTTAGGGTTAGGGTTAGGTTAGGGTTAGGGTTAGGGTTAGGGTTAGGGTTAGGTTAGGGTTAGGGTTAGGGTTAGGGTTAGGGTTACTCTTAGGTTAGGGTCAGGGTTAGGGTTAGGGTTAGGGTTAGGGTTAGGGTTAGGGTTAGGGTTAGGGTTAGGGTTAGGGTTAGCCATTAGGGTTAGGGTTAGGGTTAGGGTTAGGGTTAGGGTTAGGGTTAGGGTTAGGGTTAGGGCCATTAGGGTTAGGGTTAGGGTTAGGGTTAGGGTTAGGGTTAGGGTTAGGGTTAGGTTAGGGTTAGGTTAGGGTTACTCTTAGGTTAGGGTCAGGGTTTTGGGGGGAATCTGGGGGGAAATGGCTGGATTTTGGGGGCAAATATGAGATTTTGGTGCAAAATGCAGGAATTTGTGGCAAAAATGGGGGATTATGGGGGAAGTCGCGGGATTTTGGGGCAAAATGTGGGGTTTTAGGGTTAAAATGTGGGATTTTTAGGGTAAATCGCAGGATTTTGGGGGCGAAATGCGGGAATTTTGGTGCGAAATGGGGCGATTTGGGGCAAAAATGCGGGATTTGTGGAGGAAATTGCTAGATTTTGAGGGGCAAAATGTGGGGTTTTAGGGTTAAAATGTGGGATTTTTGGGGGAAATCGCGGGATTTGGGGGGCAAAATGTGGTAATTTGGTGTGATATCTGTGGTGCTGTAGATGCGCTGCCAATGGCCGGTGAGGAGCAGCAAGAACTTGGCAGGCTGGCACTTTCGGTGTGGGAGCAATCGTCCGACGTTCGTGATTTGTCGGGGTTTTTTCTCAGTGGGTGCCCATGTGCAGCTGGTGGTAATCGTCGAAGCCCTGTTGGTCAGGGAAAGCCCGGAGCCCCGATGTCTGTCGTGCTGTAGATGCGCTGCCAATGGCCGATGAGGAGCAGCAAGAGATTGAAAGGCTGGCACTCAAGGTGTGGGAGGAATCGTCCGATGTTTGTGATTTCTCAGGATTTTTTTCAGTGGGTGCCCAGGTGCAGCTGGTGGTAAACGTCGAAGCCCTGTTTGTCAGGGAAAGCCCGGAGCCCCGATGTCTGTGGTGCTGTAGATGCGCTGCCAATTGCCGGTGAGGAGCAGCAAGAGCTTGTGTTGCTGGCACTTTCGGTGTGGGAGTAATCGTCCGATGTTCGTGATTTTTCGGGGTTTTTTTTCAGTGGGCGCTCAGGTGCAGCGGGTGGTAAATGTTGAAGCCCTGTTGGTCAGGGTTAGGGTTAGGGTTAGGGTTAGGGTTAGGGTTAGGGTTAGGGTTGGGTTAGGGTTAGGGTTAGGGTTAGGGTTAGGGTTAGGTTAGGGTTAGGGTTAGGGTTAGGTTAGGGTTAGGGTTAGGGTTAGGGTTAGGTTAGGGTTAGGGTTAGGTTAGGGTTAGGGTTAGGGTTAGGGTTAGGGTTAGGGTTACTCTTAGGTTAGGGTCAGGGTTTTGGGGGGAATCTGGGGGGAAATGGCTGGATTTTGGAGGCAAATATGAGATTTTGGTGCAAAATGCAGGAATTTGTGGCAAAAATGGGGGATTATGGGGGAAGTCACGGGATTTTGGGGCAAAATGTGGGGTTTTAGGGTTAAAATTTGGGATTTTTAGGGTAAATCGCAGGATTTTGGGGGCGAAATGCGGGAATTTTGGTGCGAAATGGGGCGATTTGGGGCAAAAATGTGGGATTTGTGGAGGAAATTGCGAGATTTTGAGGGGCAAAATGTGGGGTTTTAGGGTTAAAATGTGGGATTTTTGGGGGAAATCGCGGGATTTGGGGGGCAAAATGTGGTAATTTGGTGTGATATCTGTGGTGCTGTAGATGCGCTGCCAATGGCCGGTGAGGAGCAGCAAGAACTTGGCAGGCTGGCACTTTCGGTGTGGGAGCAATCGTCCGACGTTCGTGATTTGTCGGGGTTTTTTCTCAGTGGGTGCCCATGTGCAGCTGGTGGTAATCGTCGAAGCCCTGTTGGTCAGGGAAAGCCCGGAGCCCCGATGTCTGTCGTGCTGTAGATGCGCTGCCAATGGCCGATGAGGAGCAGCAAGAGATTGAAAGGCTGGCACTCAAGGTGTGGGAGGAATCGTCCGATGTTTGTGATTTCTCAGGATTTTTTTCAGTGGGTGCCCAGGTGCAGCTGGTGGTAAACGTCGAAGCCCTGTTTGTCAGGGAAAGCCCGGAGCCCCGATGTCTGTGGTGCTGTAGATGCGCTGCCAATTGCCGGTGAGGAGCAGCAAGAGCTTGTGTTGCTGGCACTTTCGGTGTGGGAGTAATTGTCCGATGTTCGTGATTTTTCGGGGTTTTTTTTCAGTGGGCGCTCAGGTGCAGCGGGTGGTAAATGTTGAAGCCCTGTTGGTCAGGGTTAGGGTTAGGGTTAGGGTTAGGGTTAGGGTTAGGTTAGGGTTAGGGTTAGGGTTAGGGTTAGGGTTAGGTTAGGGTTAGGGTTAGGGTTAGGTTAGGGTTAGGGTTAGGGTTAGGGTTAGGGTTAGGGTTAGGGTTAGGGTTAGGGTTGGGTTAGGGTTAGGGTTAGGGTTAGGGTTAGGGTTAGGGTTAGAGTTAGGGTTAGGGTTAGGTTAGGGTTAGGGTTAGGGTTAGGGTTAGGGTTAGGGTTAGGGTTAGGTTAGGGTTAGGGTTAGGGTTAGGGTTAGGGTTAGGGTTAGGTTAGGGTTAGGGTTAGGGTTAGGGTTAGGGTTACTCTTAGGTTAGGGTCAGGGTCAGGGTTTTGGGGGGAATCTGGGGAGAAATGGCTGGATTTTGGGGGCAAATATGGGATTTTGGTGCAAAATGCAGGAATTTGTGGCAAAAATGGGGGATTATGGGGGAAGTCGCGGGATTTTGGGGCAAAATGTGGGGTTTTAGGGTTAAAATGTGGGATTTTTAGGGTAAATCGCAGGATTTTGGGGGCAAAATGCGGGAATTTTGGTGCGAAATGGGGCGATTTGGGGCAAAAATGCGGGATTTGTGGAGGAAATTGTGAGATTTTGAGGGGCAAAATGTGGGGTTTTAGGGTTAAAATGTGGGATTTTTGGGGGAAATCGCGGGATTTGGGGGGCAAAATGTGGTAATTTGGTGTGATATCTGTGGTGCTGTAGATGCGCTGCCAATGGCCGGTGAGGAGCAGCAAGAACTTGGCAGGCTGGCACTTTCGGTGTGGGAGCAATCGTCCGACGTTCGTGATTTGTCAGGGTTTTTTCTCAGTGGGTGCCCATGTGCAGCTGGTGGTAATCGTCGAAGCCCTGTTGGTCAGGGAAAGCCCGGAGCCCCGATGTCTGTCGTGCTGTAGATGCGCTGCCAATGGCCGATGAGGAGCAGCAAGAGATTGAAAGGCTGGCACTCCAGGTGTGGGAGGAATCGTCCGATGTTTGTGATTTCTCAGGATTTTTTTCAGTGGGTGCCCAGGTGCAGCTGGTGGTAAACGTCGAAGCCCTGTTTGTCAGGGAAAGCCCGGAGCCCCGATGTCTGTGGTGCTGTAGATGCGCTGCCAATTGCCGGTGAGGAGCAGCAAGAGCTTGTGTTGCTGGCACTTTCGGTGTGGGAGTAATCGTCCGATGTTCGTGATTTTTCGGGTTTTTTTTTCAGTGGGCGCTCAGGTGCAGCGGGTGGTAAATGTTGAAGCCCTGTTGGTCAGGGTTAGGGTTAGGGTTAGGGTTAGGGTTAGGGTTAGGGTTAGGTTAGGGTTAGGGTTAGGGTTAGGGTTAGGGTTAGGGTTAGGTTAGGGTTAGGGTTAGGGTTAGGGTTAGGGTTAGGTTAGGGTTAGGGTTAGGGTTAGGGTTAGGGTTAGGGTTAGGGTTAGGGTTAGGGTTAGGGTTGGGTTAGGGTTAGGGTTAGGGTTAGGGTTAGGGTTAGGGTTGGGTTAGGGTTAGGGTTAGGGTTAGGGTTAGGGTTAGGTTAGGGTTAGGGTTAGGGTTAGGGTTAGGGTTAGGGTTAGGGTTGGGTTAGGGTTCGGGTTAGGGTTAGGGTTAGGGTTAGGGTTAGGGTTAGAGTTAGGGTTAGGGTTAGGTTAGGGTTAGGGTTAGGGTTAGGGTTAGGGTTAGGGTTAGGGTTAGGTTAGGGTTAGGGTTAGGGTTAGGGTTAGGGTTAGGGTTAGGGTTAGGTTAGGGTTAGGGTTAGGGTTAGGGTTAGGGTTACTCTTAGGTTAGGGTCAGGGTCAGGGTTTTGGGGGGAATCTGGGGAGAAATGGCTGGATTTTGGGGGCAAATATGGGATTTTGGTGCAAAATGCAGGAATTTGTGGCAAAAATGGGGGATTATGGGGGAAGTCGCGGGATTTTGGGGCAAAATGTGGGGTGTTAGGGTTAAAATGTGGGATTTTTAGGGTAAATCGCAGGATTTTGGGGGCGAAATGCGGGAATTTTGGTGCGAAATGGGGCGATTTGGGGCAAAAATGCGGGATTTGTGGAGGAAATTGTGAGATTTTGAGGGGCAAAATGTGGGGTTTTAGGGTTAAAATGTGGGATTTTTGGGGGAAATCGCGGGATTTGGGGGGCAAAATGTGGTAATTTGGTGTGATATCTGTGGTGCTGTAGATGCGCTGCCAATGGCCGGTGAGGAGCAGCAAGAACTTGGCAGGCTGGCACTTTCGGTGTGGGAGCAATCGTCCGACGTTCGTGATTTGTCGGGGTTTTTTCTCAGTGGGTGCCCATGTGCAGCTGGTGGTAATCGTCAAAGCCCTGTTGGTCAGGGAAAGCCCGGAGCCCCGATGTCTGTCGTGCTGTAGATGCGCTGCCAATGGCCGATGAGGAGCAGCAAGAGATTGAAAGGCTGGCACTCCAGGTGTGGGAGGAATCGTCCGATGTTTGTGATTTCTCAGGATTTTTTTCAGTGGGTGCCCAGGTGCAGCTGGTGGTAAACGTCGAAGCCCTGTTTGTCAGGGAAAGCCCGGAGCCCCGATGTCTGTGGTGCTGTAGATGCGCTGCCAATTGCCGGTGAGGAGCAGCAAGAGCTTGTGTTGCTGGCACTTTCGGTGTGGGAGTAATCGTCCGATGTTCGTGATTTTTCGGGGTTTTTTTTCAGTGGGCGCTCAGGTGCAGCGGGTGGTAAATGTTGAAGCCCTGTTGGTCAGGGTTAGGGTTAGGGTTAGGGTTAGGGTTAGGGTTAGGGTTAGGTTAGGGTTAGGGTTAGGGTTAGGGTTAGGGTTAGGGTTAGGGTTAGGGTTAGGTTAGGGTTAGGGTTAGGGTTAGGGTTAGGTTAGGGTTAGGGTTAGGGTTAGGGTTAGGGTTAGGGTTAGGTTAGGGTTAGGGTTACTCTTAGGTTAGGGTCAGGGTTTTGGGGGGAATCTGGGGGGAAATGGCTGGATTTTTGAGGCAAATATGAGATTTTGGTGCAAAATGCAGGAATTTGTGGCAAAAATGGGGGATTATGGGGGAAGTCGCGGGATTTTGGGGCAAAATGTGGGGTTTTAGGGTTAAAATG
Source organism: Chlamydotis macqueenii (assembly GCF_036417535.1). NCBI lineage: Eukaryota > Metazoa > Chordata > Aves > Otidiformes > Otididae > Chlamydotis > Chlamydotis macqueenii. The sequence continues at coordinate 40,295,834 of NC_141562.1, forward strand.
TGGGATTTTTAGGGTAAATCGCAGAATTTTGGGGGCGAAATGCGGGAATTTTGGTGCGAAATGGGGCGATTTGGGGCAAAAATGTGGGATTTGTGGAGGAAATTGCGAGATTTTGAGGGGCAAAATGTGGGGTTTTAGGGTTAAAATGTGGGATTTTTGGGGGAAATCGCGGGATTTGGGGGGCAAAATGTGGTAATTTGGTGTGATATCTGTGGTGCTGTAGATGCGCTGCCAATGGCCGGTGAGGAGCAGCAAGAACTTGGCAGGCTGGCACTTTCGGTGTGGGAGCAATCGTCCGACGTTCGTGATTTGTCGGGGTTTTTTCTCAGTGGGTGCCCATGTGCAGCTGGTGGTAATCGTCGAAGCCCTGTTGGTCAGGGAAAGCCCGGAGCCCCGATGTCTGTCGTGCTGTAGATGCGCTGCCAATTGCCGGTGAGGAGCAGCAAGAGCTTGTGTTGCTGGCACTTTCGGTGTGGGAGTAATCGTCCGATGTTCGTGATTTTTCGGGGTTTTTTTTCAGTGGGCGCTCAGGTGCAGCGGGTGGTAAATGTTGAAGCCCTGTTGGTCAGGGTTAGGGTTAGGGTTAGGGTTAGGGTTAGGGTTAGGGTTAGGTTAGGGTTAGGGTTAGGTTAGGGTTAGGGTTAGGGTTAGGGTTAGGGTTAGGGTTAGGGTTAGGTTAGGGTTAGGGTTAGGGTTAGGGTTAGGGTTAGGTTAGGGTTAGGGTTAGGTTAGGGTTAGGGTTAGGGTTAGGTTAGGGTTAGGGTTAGGGTTAGGGTTAGGGTTACTCTTAGGTTAGGGTCAGGGTTTTGGGGGGAATCTGGGGGGAAATGGCTGGATTTTGGAGGCAAATATGAGATTTTGGTGCAAAATGCAGGAATTTGTGGCAAAAATGGGGGATTATGGGGGAAGTCGCGGGATTTTGGGGCAAAATGTGGGGTTTTAGGGTTAAAATTTGGGATTTTTAGGGTAAATCGCAGGATTTTGGGGGCGAAATGCGGGAATTTTGGTGCGAAATGGGGCGATTTGGGGCAAAAATGTGGGATTTGTGGAGGAAATTGCGAGATTTTGAGGGGCAAAATGTGGGGTTTTAGGGTTAAAATGTGGGATTTTTGGGGGAAATCGCGGGATTTGGGGGGCAAAATGTGGTAATTTGGTGTGATATCTGTGGTGCTGTAGATGCGCTGCCAATGGCCGGTGAGGAGCAGCAAGAACTTGGCAGGCTGGCACTTTCGGTGTGGGAGCAATCGTCCGACGTTCGTGATTTGTCGGGGTTTTTTCTCAGTGGGTGCCCATGTGCAGCTGGTGGTAATCGTCGAAGCCCTGTTGGTCAGGGAAAGCCCGGAGCCCCGATGTCTGTCGTGCTGTAGATGCGCTGCCAATGGCCGATGAGGAGCAGCAAGAGATTGAAAGGCTGGCACTCAAGGTGTGGGAGGAATCGTCCGATGTTTGTGATTTCTCAGGATTTTTTTCAGTGGGTGCCCAGGTGCAGCTGGTGGTAAACGTCGAAGCCCTGTTTGTCAGGGAAAGCCCGGAGCCCCGATGTCTGTGGTGCTGTAGATGCGCTGCCAATTGCCGGTGAGGAGCAGCAAGAGCTTGTGTTGCTGGCACTTTCGGTGTGGGAGTAATTGTCCGATGTTCGTGATTTTTCGGGGTTTTTTTTCAGTGGGCGCTCAGGTGCAGCGGGTGGTAAATGTTGAAGCCCTGTTGGTCAGGGTTAGGGTTAGGGTTAGGGTTAGGGTTAGGGTTAGGGTTAGGTTAGGGTTAGGGTTAGGGTTAGGGTTAGGGTTAGGTTAGGGTTAGGGTTAGGGTTAGGGTTAGGGTTAGGTTAGGGTTAGGGTTAGGGTTAGGGTTAGGGTAAGGGTTGGGTTAGGGTTAGGGTTAGGGTTAGGGTTAGGGTTGGGTTAGGGTTAGGGTTAGGGTTAGGGTTGGGTTAGGGTTCGGGTTAGGGTTAGGGTTAGGGTTAGGGTTAGGGTTAGAGTTAGGGTTAGGGTTAGGTTAGGGTTAGGGTTAGGGTTAGGGTTAGGGTTAGGGTTAGGGTTAGGTTAGGGTTAGGGTTAGGGTTAGGGTTAGGGTTAGGGTTAGGGTTAGGTTAGGGTTAGGGTTAGGGTTAGGGTTAGGGTTAGGTTAGGGTTAGGGTTAGGGTTAGGGTTACTCTTAGGTTAGGGTCAGGGTCAGGGTTTTGGGGGGAATCTGGGGAGAAATGGCTGGATTTTGGGGGCAAATATGGGATTTTGGTGCAAAATGCAGGAATTTGTGGCAAAAATGGGGGATTATGGGGGAAGTCGCGGGATTTTGGGGCAAAATGTGGGGTTTTAGGGTTAAAATGTGGGATTTTTAGGGTAAATCGCAGGATTTTGGGGGCGAAATGCGGGAATTTTGGTGCGAAATGGGGCGATTTGGGGCAAAAATGCGGGATTTGTGGAGGAAATTGTGAGATTTTGAGGGGCAAAATGTGGGGTTTTAGGGTTAAAATGTGGGATTTTTGGGGGAAATCGCGGGATTTGGGGGGCAAAATGTGGTAATTTGGTGTGATATCTGTGGTGCTGTAGATGCGCTGCCAATGGCCGGTGAGGAGCAGCAAGAACTTGGCAGGCTGGCACTTTCGGTGTGGGAGCAATCGTCCGACGTTCGTGATTTGTCGGGGTTTTTTCTCAGTGGGTGCCCATGTGCAGCTGGTGGTAATCGTCAAAGCCCTGTTGGTCAGGGAAAGCCCGGAGCCCCGATGTCTGTCGTGCTGTAGATGCGCTGCCAATGGCCGATGAGGAGCAGCAAGAGATTGAAAGGCTGGCACTCCAGGTGTGGGAGGAATCGTCCGATGTTTGTGATTTCTCAGGATTTTTTCCAGTGGGTGCCCAGGTGCAGCTGGTGGTAAACGTCGAAGCCCTGTTTGTCAGGGAAAGCCCGGAGCCCCGATGTCTGTGGTGCTGTAGATGCGCTGCCAATTGCCGGTGAGGAGCAGCAAGAGCTTGTGTTGCTGGCACTTTCGGTGTGGGAGTAATCGTCCGATGTTCGTGATTTTTCGGGGTTTTTTTTCAGTGGGCGCTCAGGTGCAGCGGGTGGTAAATGTTGAAGCCCTGTTGGTCAGGGTTAGGGTTAGGGTTAGGGTTAGGGTTAGGGTTAGGGTTAGGTTAGGGTTAGGGTTAGGTTAGGGTTAGGGTTAGGGTTAGGGTTAGGGTTAGGGTTAGGGTTAGGGTTAGGGTTAGGGTTAGGGTTAGGTTAGGGTTAGGGTTAGGGTTAGGTTAGGGTTAGGGTTAGGGTTAGGGTTAGGGTTAGGGTTAGGTTAGAGTTAGGGTTACTCTTAGGTTAGGGTCAGGGTTTTGGGGGGAATCTGGGGGGAAATGGCTGGATTTTTGAGGCAAATATGAGATTTTGGTGCAAAATGCAGGAATTTGTGGCAAAAATGGGGCATTATGGGGGAAGTCGCGGGATTTTGGTGCAAAATGTGGGGTTTTAGGGTTAAAATGTGGGATTTTTAGGGTAAATCGCAGGATTTTGGGGGCGAAATGCGGGAATTTTGGTGCGAAATGGGGCGATTTGGGGCAAAAATGTGGGATTTGTGGAGGAAATTGCGAGATTTTGAGGGGCAAAATGTGGGGTTTTAGGGTTAAAATGTGGGATTTTTGGGGGAAATCGCGGGATTTGGGGGGCAAAATGTGGTAATTTGGTGTGATATCTGTGGTGCTGTAGATGCGCTGCCAATGGCCGGTGAGGAGCAGCAAGAACTTGGCAGGCTGGCACTTTCGGTGTGGGAGCAATCGTCCGACGTTCGTGATTTGTCGGGGTTTTTTCTCAGTGGGTGCCCATGTGCAGCTGGTGGTAATCGTCGAAGCCCTGTTGGTCAGGGAAAGCCCGGAGCCCCGATGTCTGTCGTGCTGTAGATGCGCTGCCAATGGCCGATGAGGAGCAGCAAGAGATTGAAAGGCTGGCACTCCAGGTGTGGGAGGAATCGTCCGATGTTTGTGATTTCTCAGGATTTTTTTCAGTGGGTGCCCAGGTGCAGCTGGTGGTAAACGTCGAAGCCCTGTTTGTCAGGGAAAGCCCGGAGCCCCGATGTCTGTGGTGCTGTAGATGCGCTGCCAATTGCCGGTGAGGAGCAGCAAGAGCTTGTGTTGCTGGCACTTTCGGTGTGGGAGTAATCGTCCGATGTTCGTGATTTTTCGGGGTTTTTTTTCAGTGGGCGCTCAGGTGCAGCGGGTGGTAAATGTTGAAGCCCTGTTGGTCAGGGTTAGGGTTAGGGTTAGGGTTAGGGTTAGGGTTAGGGTTAGGGTTAGGTTAGGGTTAGGGTTAGGTTAGGGTTAGGGTTAGGGTTAGGGTTAGGGTTAGGGTTAGGGTTAGGGTTAGGTTAGGGTTAGGGTTAGGGTTAGAGTTAGGTTAGGGTTAGGGTTAGGGTTAGGGTTAGGG
>NC_141562.1:40305234-40307734 GCF_036417535.1 Chlamydotis macqueenii
AAGTCGCGCGATTTTGGGGCAAAATGTGGGGTTTTAGGGTTAAAATGTGGGATTTTTAGGGTAAATCGCAGGATTTTGGGGGCGAAATGCGGGAATTTTGGTGCGAAATGGGGCGATTTGGGGCAAAAATGCGGGATTTGTGGAGGAAATTGCGAGATTTTGAGGGGCAAAATGTGGGGTTTTAGGGTTAAAATGTGGGATTTTTGGGGGAAATCGCGGGATTTGGGGGGCAAAATGTGGTAATTTGGTGTGATATCTGTGGTGCTGTAGATGCGCTGCCAATGGCCGGTGAGGAACAGCAAGAACTTGGCAGGCTGGCACTTTCGGTGTGGGAGCAATCGTCCGACGTTCGTGATTTGTCGGGGTTTTTTCTCAGTGGGTGCCCATGTGCAGCTGGTGGTAATCGTCGAAGCCCTGTTGGTCAGGGAAAGCCCGGAGCCCCGATGTCTGTCGTGCTGTAGATGCGCTGCCAATGGCCGATGAGGAGCAGCAAGAGATTGAAAGGCTGGCACTCCAGGTGTGGGAGGAATCGTCCGATGTTTGTGATTTCTCAGGATTTTTTTCAGTGGGTGCCCAGGTGCAGCTGGTGGTAAACGTCGAAGCCCTGTTTGTCAGGGAAAGCCCGGAGCCCCGATGTCTGTGGTGCTGTAGATGCGCTGCCAATTGCCGGTGAGGAGCAGCAAGAGCTTGTGTTGCTGGCACTTTCGGTGTGGGAGTAATCGTCCGATGTTCGTGATTTTTCGGGCTTTTTTTTTCAGTGGGCGCTCAGGTGCAGCGGGTGGTAAATGTTGAAGCCCTGTTGGTCAGGGTTAGGGTTAGGGTTAGGGTTAGGGTTAGGGTTAGGTTAGGGTTAGGGTTAGGGTTAGGGTTAGGTTAGGGTTAGGGTTAGCGTTAGGGTTAGGGTTAGGTTAGGGTTAGGGTTAGGTTAGGGTTAGGGTTAGGGTTAGGGTTAGGGTTAGGGTTAGGGTTAGGTTAGGGTTAGGGTTAGGGTTAGGGTTAGGGTTAGGGTTGGGTTAGGGTTAGGGTTAGGGTTAGGGTTAGGGTTAGGGTTAGGGTTAGGGTTAGGGTTAGGGTTAGGGTTAGCTTAGGGTTAGGGTTAGGGTTAGGGTTAGGGTTAGGGTTAGGTTAGGGTTAGGGTTAGGGTTAGGGTTAGGTTAGGGTTAGGGTTAGGGTTAGGGTTAGGGTTAGGGTTAGGGTTAGGGTTAGGGTTAGGGTTAGGGTTAGGGTTAGGTTAGGGTTAGGGTTAGGGTTAGGGTTAGGGTTAGGGTTAGGGTTAGGGTTAGGTTAGGGTTAGGGTTAGGGTTAGGGTTAGGGTTAGGGTTAGGTTAGGGTTAGGGTTAGGGTTAGGGTTAGGGTTAGGGTTAGGGTTAGGGTTAGGGTTGGGTTAGGGTTAGGGTTAGGGTTAGGGTTAGGGTTAGGTTAGGGTTAGGGTTAGGGTTAGGGTTAGGGTTAGGGTTAGGGTTAGGGTTAGGGTTAGGTTAGGGTTAGGGTTAGGGTTAGGGTTAGGGTTAGGGTTACTCTTAGGTTAGGGTCAGGGTCAGGGTTTTGGGGGGAATCTGGGGAGAAATGGCTGGATTTTGGGGGCAAATATGGGATTTTGGTGCAAAATGCAGGAATTTGTGGCAAAAATGGGGCATTATGGGGGAAGTCGCGGGATTTTGGTGCAAAATGTGGGGTTTTAGGGTTAAAATGTGGGATTTTTAGGGTAAATCGCAGGATTTTGGGGGCGAAATGCGGGAATTTTGGTGCGAAATGGGGCGATTTGGGGCAAAAATGCGGGATTTGTGGAGGAAATTGTGAGATTTTGAGGGGCAAAATGTGGGGTTTTAGGGTTAAAATGTGGGATTTTTGGGGGAAATCGCGGGATTTGGGGGGCAAAATGTGGTAATTTGGTGTGATATCTGTGGTGCTGTAGATGCGCTGCCAATGGCCGGTGAGGAGCAGCAAGAACTTGGCAGGCTGGCACTTTCGGTGTGGGAGCAATCGTCCGACGTTCGTGATTTGTCGGGGTTTTTTCTCAGTGGGTGCCCATGTGCAGCTGGTGGTAATCGTCGAAGCCCTGTTGGTCAGGGAAAGCCCGGAGCCCCGATGTCTGTCGTGCTGTAGATGCGCTGCCAATGGCCGATGAGGAGCAGCAAGAGATTGAAAGGCTGGCACTCCAGGTGTGGGAGGAATCGTCCGATGTTTGTGATTTCTCAGGATTTTTTTCAGTGGGTGCCCAGGTGCAGCTGGTGGTAAACGTCGAAGCCCTGTTTGTCAGGGAAAGCCCGGAGCCCCCATGTCTGTGGTGCTGTAGATGCGCTGCCAATTGCCGGTGAGGAGCAGCAAGAGCTTGTGTTGCTGGCACTTTCGGTGTGGGAGTAATTGTCCGATGTTCGTGATTTTTCGGGGTTTTTTTTTCAGTGGGCGCTCAGGTGCAGCGGGTGGTAAATGTTGAAGCCCTGTTGGTCAGGGTTAGGGTTAGGGTTAGGGTTAGGGTTAGGGTTAGGTTGGGGTTAGG
>NC_141562.1:40317734-40320234 GCF_036417535.1 Chlamydotis macqueenii
TTAGGGTTAGGGTTAGGTTAGGGTTAGGGTTAGGGTTAGGGTTAGGGTTAGGGTTAGGGTTAGGTTAGGGTTAGGGTTAGGGTTAGGGTTAGGGTTACTCTTAGGTTAGGGTCAGGGTCAGGGTTTTGGGGGGAATCTGGGGAGAAATGGCTGGATTTTGGGGGCAAATATGGGATTTTGGTGCAAAATGCAGGAATTTGTGGCAAAAATGGGGCATTATGGGGGAAGTCGCGGGATTTTGGTGCAAAATGTGGGGTTTTAGGGTTAAAATGTGGGATTTTTAGGGTAAATCGCAGGATTTTGGGGGCGAAATGCGGGAATTTTGGTGCGAAATGGGGCGATTTGGGGCAAAAATGCGGGATTTGTGGAGGAAATTGTGAGATTTTGAGGGGCAAAATGTGGGGTTTTAGGGTTAAAATGTGGGATTTTTGGGGGAAATCGCGGGATTTGGGGGGCAAAATGTGGTAATTTGGTGTGATATCTGTGGTGCTGTAGATGCGCTGCCAATGGCCGGTGAGGAGCAGCAAGAACTTGGCAGGCTGGCACTTTCGGTGTGGGAGCAATCGTCCGACGTTCGTGATTTGTCGGGGTTTTTTCTCAGTGGGTGCCCATGTGCAGCTGGTGGTAATCGTCGAAGCCCTGTTGGTCAGGGAAAGCCCGGAGCCCCGATGTCTGTCGTGCTGTAGATGCGCTGCCAATGGCCGATGAGGAGCAGCAAGAGATTGAAAGGCTGGCACTCCAGGTGTGGGAGGAATCGTCCGATGTTTGTGATTTCTCAGGATTTTTTTCAGTGGGTGCCCAGGTGCAGCTGGTGGTAAACGTCGAAGCCCTGTTTGTCAGGGAAAGCCCGGAGCCCCGATGTCTGTGGTGCTGTAGATGCGCTGCCAATTGCCGGTGAGGAGCAGCAAGAGCTTGTGTTGCTGGCACTTTCGGTGTGGGAGTAATTGTCCGATGTTCGTGATTTTTCGGGGTTTTTTTTTCAGTGGGCGCTCAGGTGCAGCGGGTGGTAAATGTTGAAGCCCTGTTGGTCAGGGTTAGGGTTAGGGTTAGGGTTAGGGTTAGGGTTAGGTTAGGGTTAGGGTTAGGGTTAGGGTTAGGGTTAGGGTTAGGGTTAGGGTTAGGTTAGGGTTAGGGTTAGGGTTAGGGTTAGGGTTAGGGTTGGGTTAGGGTTAGGGTTAGGGTTAGGGTTAGGGTTAGGGTTAGGTTAGGGTTAGGGTTAGGGTTAGGGTTAGGGTTAGGGTTAGGGTTAGGGTTAGGTTAGGGTTAGGGTTAGGGTTAGGGTTAGGTTAGGGTTAGGGTTAGGGTTAGAGTTAGGGTTAGGGTTAGGGTTAGGGTTAGGGTTGGGTTAGGGTTAGGGTTAGGGTTAGGGTTAGGGTTAGGTTAGGGTTAGGGTTAGGGTTAGGGTTAGGGTTAGGGTTAGGTTAGGGTTAGGGTTAGGGTTAGGGTTAGGGTTAGGGTTAGGGTTAGGTTAGGGTTAGGGTTAGGGTTAGGGTTAGGGTTAGGGTTACTCTTAGGTTAGGGTCAGGGTCAGGGTTTTGGGGGGAATCTGGGGAGAAATGGCTGGATTTTGGGGGCAAATATGGGATTTTGGTGCAAAATGCAGGAATTTGTGGCAAAAATGGGGCATTATGGGGGAAGTCGCGGGATTTTGGTGCAAAATGTGGGGTTTTAGGGTTAAAATGTGGGATTTTTAGGGTAAATCGCAGGATTTTGGGGGCGAAATGCGGGAATTTTGGTGCGAAATGGGGCGATTTGGGGCAAAAATGCGGGATTTGTGGAGGAAATTGTGAGATTTTGAGGGGCAAAATGTGGGGTTTTAGGGTTAAAATGTGGGATTTTTGGGGGAAATCGCGGGATTTGGGGGGCAAAATGTGGTAATTTGGTGTGATATCTGTGGTGCTGTAGATGCGCTGCCAATGGCCGGTGAGGAGCAGCAAGAACTTGGCAGGCTGGCACTTTCGGTGTGGGAGCAATCGTCCGACGTTCGTGATTTGTCGGGGTTTTTTCTCAGTGGGTGCCCATGTGCAGCTGGTGGTAATCGTCGAAGCCCTGTTGGTCAGGGAAAGCCCGGAGCCCCGATGTCTGTCGTGCTGTAGATGCGCTGCCAATGGCCGATGAGGAGCAGCAAGAGATTGAAAGGCTGGCACTCCAGGTGTGGGAGGAATCGTCCGATGTTTGTGATTTCTCAGGATTTTTTTCAGTGGGTGCCCAGGTGCAGCTGGTGGTAAACGTCGAAGCCCTGTTTGTCAGGGAAAGCCCGGAGCCCCGATGTCTGTGGTGCTGTAGATGCGCTGCCAATTGCCGGTGAGGAGCAGCAAGAGCTTGTGTTGCTGGCACTTTCGGTGTGGGAGTAATCGTCCGATGTTCGTGATTTTTCGGGGTTTTTTTTTCAGTGGGCGCTCAGGTGCAGCGGGTGGTAAATGTTGAAGCCCTGTTGGTCAGGGTTAGGGTTAGGGTTAGGGTTAGGGTTAGGGTTAGGTTAGGGTTAGGGTTAGGGTTA
>NC_141562.1:40327734-40365234 GCF_036417535.1 Chlamydotis macqueenii
CAATGGCCGATGAGGAGCAGCAAGAGATTGAAAGGCTGGCACTCCAGGTGTGGGAGGAATCGTCCGATGTTTGTGATTTCTCAGGATTTTTTTCAGTGGGTGCCCAGGTGCAGCTGGTGGTAAACGTCGAAGCCCTGTTTGTCAGGGAAAGCCCGGAGCCCCGATGTCTGTGGTGCTGTAGATGCGCTGCCAATTGCCGGTGAGGAGCAGCAAGAGCTTGTGTTGCTGGCACTTTCGGTGTGGGAGTAATCGTCCGATGTTCGTGATTTTTCGGGGTTTTTTTTCAGTGGGCGCTCAGGTGCAGCGGGTGGTAAATGTTGAAGCCCTGTTGGTCAGGGTTAGGGTTAGGGTTAGGGTTAGGGTTAGGGTTAGGGTTAGGGTTAGGGTTAGGGTTAGGTTAGGGTTAGGGTTAGGTTAGGGTTAGGGTTAGGGTTAGGGTTAGGGTTAGGGTTAGGGTTAGGGTTAGGGTTAGGTTAGGGTTAGGGTTAGGGTTAGGGTTAGGTTAGGGTTAGGGTTAGGGTTAGGGTTAGGGTTAGGGTTAGGTTAGGGTTAGGGTTAGGGTTAGGGTTAGGGTTAGGGTTAGGTTAGGGTTAGGGTTAGGGTTAGGGTTAGGGTTAGGTTAGGGTTAGGGTTAGGGTTAGTGTTAGGGTTAGGGTTAGGGTTAGTGTTAGGGTTAGGGTTAGGGTTAGGTTAGGGTTAGGTTAGGGTTAGGGTTAGGGTTAGGTTAGGGTTACTCTTAGGTTAGGGTCAGGGTTTTGGGGGGAATCTGGGGGGAAATGGCTGGATTTTGGGGGCAAATATGAGATTTTGGTGCAAAATGCAGGAATTTGTGGCAAAAATGGGGGATTATGGGGGAAGTCGCGGGATTTTGGGGCCAAATGTGGGGTTTTAGGGTTAAAATGTGGGATTTTTAGGGTAAATCGCAGGATTTTGGGGGCGAAATGCGGGAATTTTGGTGCGAAATGGGGCGATTTGGGGCAAAAATGCGGGATTTGTGGAGGAAATTGCGAGATTTTGAGGGGCAAAATGTGGGGTTTTAGGGTTAAAATGTGGGATTTTTGGGGGAAATCGCGGGATTTGGGGGGCAAAATGTGGTAATTTGGTGTGATATCTGTGGTGCTGTAGATGCGCTGCCAATGGCCGGTGAGGAGCAGCAAGAACTTGGCAGGCTGGCACTTTCGGTGTGGGAGCAATCGTCCGACGTTCGTGATTTGTCGGGGTTTTTTCTCAGTGGGTGCCCATGTGCAGCTGGTGGTAATCGTCGAAGCCCTGTTGGTCAGGGAAAGCCCGGAGCCCCGATGTCTGTCGTGCTGTAGATGCGCTGCCAATGGCCGATGAGGAGCAGCAAGAGATTGAAAGGCTGGCACTCCAGGTGTGGGAGGAATCGTCCGATGTTTGTGATTTCTCAGGATTTTTTTCAGTGGGTGCCCAGGTGCAGCTGGTGGTAAACGTCGAAGCCCTGTTTGTCAGGGAAAGCCCGGAGCCCCGATGTCTGTGGTGCTGTAGATGCGCTGCCAATTGCCGGTGAGGAGCAGCAAGAGCTTGTGTTGCTGGCACTTTCGGTGTGGGAGTAATCGTCCGATGTTCGTGATTTTTCGGGGGTTTTTTTTCAGTGGGCGCTCAGGTGCAGCGGGTGGTAAATGTTGAAGCCCTGTTGGTCAGGGTTAGGGTTAGGGTTAGGGTTAGGGTTAGGGTTAGGGTTAGGGTTAGGGTTAGGGTTAGGTTAGGTTTAGGGTTAGGGTTAGGGTTAGGGTTAGGTTAGGGTTAGGGTTAGGGTTAGGGTTAGGGTTAGGGTTAGGTTAGGGTTAGGGTTAGGGTTAGGGTTAGGGTTAGGGTTAGGGTTAGGGTTGGGTTAGGGTTAGGGTTAGGGTTAGGGTTAGGGTTAGGGTTAGGGTTAGGTTAGGGTTAGGGTTAGGGTTAGGGTTAGGGTTAGGGTTAGGTTAGGGTTAGGGTTAGGGTTAGGGTTAGGTTAGGGTTAGGGTTAGGGTTAGGGTTAGGGTTAGGGTTAGGGTTAGGGTTAGGGTTAGGGTTAGGGTTAGGGTTAGGGTTAGGGTTGGGTTAGGGTTAGGGTTAGGGTTACTCTTAGGTTAGGGTCAGGGTCACGTTTTTGGGGGGAATCTGGGGAGAAATGGCTGGATTTTGGCGGCAAATATGGGATTTTGGTGCAAAATGCAGGAATTTGTGGCAAAAATGGGGGATTATGGGGGAAGTCGCGGGATTTTGGGGCAAAAAGTGGGGTTTTAGGGTTAAAATGTGGGATTTTTAGGGTAAATCGCAGGATTTTGGGGGCGAAATGCGGGAATTTTGGTGCGAAATGGGGCGATTTGGGGCAAAAATGCGGGATTTGTGGAGGAAATTGTGAGATTTTGAGGGGCAAAATGTGGGGTTTTAGGGTTAAAATGTGGGATTTTGGGGGGAAATCGCGGGATTTGGGGGGCAAAATGTGGTAATTTGGTGTGATATCTGTGGTGCTGTAGATGCGCTGCCAATGGCCGGTGAGGAGCAGCAAGAACTTGGCAGGCTGGCACTTTCGGTGTGGGAGCAATCGTCCGACGTTCGTGATTTGTCGGGGTTTTTTCTCAGTGGGTGCCCATGTGCAGCTGGTGGTAATCGTCGAAGCCCTGTTGGTCAGGGAAAGCCCGGAGCCCCGATGTCTGTCGTGCTGTAGATGCGCTGCCAATGGCCGATGAGGAGCAGCAAGAGATTGAAAGGCTGGCACTCCAGGTGTGGGAGGAATCGTCCGATGTTTGTGATTTCTCAGGATTTTTTTCAGTGGGTGCCCAGGTGCAGCTGGTGGTAAACGTCGAAGCCCTGTTTGTCAGGGAAAGCCCGGAGCCCCGATGTCTGTGGTGCTGTAGATGCGCTGCCAATTGCCGGTGAGGAGCAGCAAGAGCTTGTGTTGCTGGCACTTTCGGTGTGGGAGTAATCGTCCGATGTTCGTGATTTTTCGGGGGTTTTTTTTCAGTGGGCGCTCAGGTGCAGCGGGTGGTAAATGTTGAAGCCCTGTTGGTCAGGGTTAGGGTTAGGGTTAGGGTTAGGGTTAGGGTTAGGGTTAGGGTTAGGTTAGGTTTAGGGTTAGGGTTAGGGTTAGGGTTAGGTTAGGGTTAGGGTTAGGGTTAGGGTTAGGGTTAGGGTTAGGTTAGGGTTAGGGTTAGGGTTAGGGTTAGGGTTAGGGTTAGGGTTAGGGTTGGGTTAGGGTTAGGGTTAGGGTTAGGGTTAGGGTTAGGGTTAGGGTTAGGTTAGGGTTAGGGTTAGGGTTAGGGTTAGGGTTAGGGTTAGGTTAGGGTTAGGGTTAGGGTTAGGGTTAGGTTAGGGTTAGGGTTAGGGTTAGGGTTAGGGTTAGGGTTAGGGTTAGGGTTAGGGTTAGGGTTAGGGTTAGGGTTAGGGTTGGGTTAGGGTTAGGGTTAGGGTTACTCTTAGGTTAGGGTCAGGGTCACGGTTTTGGGGGGAATCTGGGGAGAAATGGCTGGATTTTGGCGGCAAATATGGGATTTTGGTGCAAAATGCAGGAATTTGTGGCAAAAATGGGGGATTATGGGGGAAGTCGCGGGATTTTGGGGCAAAAAGTGGGGTTTTAGGGTTAAAATGTGGGATTTTTAGGGTAAATCGCAGGATTTTGGGGGCGAAATGCGGGAATTTTGGTGCGAAATGGGGCGATTTGGGGCAAAAATGCGGGATTTGTGGAGGAAATTGTGAGATTTTGAGGGGCAAAATGTGGGGTTTTAGGGTTAAAATGTGGGATTTTGGGGGGAAATCGCGGGATTTGGGGGGCAAAATGTGGTAATTTGGTGTGATATCTGTGGTGCTGTAGATGCGCTGCCAATGGCCGGTGAGGAGCAGCAAGAACTTGGCAGGCTGGCACTTTCGGTGTGGGAGCAATCGTCCGACGTTCGTGATTTGTCGGGGTTTTTTCTCAGTGGGTGCCCATGTGCAGCTGGTGGTAATCGTCGAAGCCCTGTTGGTCAGGGAAAGCCCGGAGCCCCGATCGGAGCCCCGATGTCTGTCGTGCTGTAGATGCGCTGCCAATGGCCGATGAGGAGCAGCAAGAGATTGAAAGGCTGGCACTCCAGGTGTGGGAGGAATCGTCCGATGTTTGTGATTTCTCAGGATTTTTTTCAGTGGGTGCCCAGGTGCAGCTGGTGGTAAACGTCGAAGCCCTGTTTGTCAGGGAAAGCCCGGAGCCCCGATGTCTGTGGTGCTGTAGATGCGCTGCCAATTGCCGGTGAGGAGCAGCAAGAGCTTGTGTTGCTGGCACTTTCGGTGTGGGAGTAATCGTCCGATGTTCGTGATTTTTCGGGGTTTTTTTTCAGTGGGCGCTCAGGTGCAGCGGGTGGTAAATGTTGAAGCCCTGTTGGTCAGGGTTAGGGTTAGGGTTAGGGTTAGGGTTAGGGTTAGGTTAGGGTTAGGGTTAGGTTAGGGTTAGGGTTAGGGTTAGGGTTAGGGTTAGGGTTAGGGTTAGGGTTAGGGTTAGGTTAGGGTTAGGGTTAGGGTTAGGGTTAGGGTTAGGGTTAGGGTTAGGGTTAGGGTTAGGGTTAGGTTAGGGTTACTCTTAGGTTAGGGTCAGGGTTTTGGGGGGAATCTGGGGGGAAATGGCTGGATTTTGGGGGCAAATATGAGATTTTGGTGCAAAATGCAGGAATTTGTGGCAAAAATGGGGGATTATGGGGGAAGTCGCGGGATTTTGGGGCAAAATGTGGGGTTTTAGGGTTAAAATGTGGGATTTTTAGGGTAAATCGCAGGATTTTGGGGGCGAAATGCGGGAATTTTGGTGCGAAATGGGGCGATTTGGGGCAAAAATGCGGGATTTGTGGAGGAAATTGCGAGATTTTGAGGGGCAAAATGTGGGGTTTTAGGGTTAAAATGTGGGATTTTTGGGGGAAATCGCGGGATTTGGGGGGCAAAATGTGGTAATTTGGTGTGATATCTGTGGTGCTGTAGATGCGCTGCCAATGGCCGGTGAGGAGCAGCAAGAACTTGGCAGGCTGGCACTTTCGGTGTGGGAGCAATCGTCCGACGTTCGTGATTTGTCGGGGTTTTTTCTCAGTGGGTGCCCATGTGCAGCTGGTGGTAATCGTCGAAGCCCTGTTGGTCAGGGAAAGCCCGGAGCCCCGATGTCTGTCGTGCTGTAGATGCGCTGCCAATGGCCGATGAGGAGCAGCAAGAGATTGAAAGGCTGGCACTCCAGGTGTGGGAGGAATCGTCCGATGTTTGTGATTTCTCAGGATTTTTTTCAGTGGGTGCCCAGGTGCAGCTGGTGGTAATCGTCGAAGCCCTGTTTGTCAGGGAAAGCCCGGAGCCCCGATGTCTGTGGTGCTGTAGATGCGCTGCCAATTGCCGGTGAGGAGCAGCAAGAGCTTGTGTTGCTGGCACTTTCGGTGTGGGAGTAATCGTCCGATGTTCGTGATTTTTCGGGGTTTTTTTTTCAGTGGGCGCTCAGGTGCAGCGGGTGGTAAATGTTGAAGCCCTGTTGGTCAGGGTTAGGGTTAGGGTTAGGGTTAGGGTTAGGTTAGGGTTAGGGTTAGGGTTAGGGTTAGGGTTAGGGTTAGGTTAGGGTTAGGGTTAGGGTTAGGGTTAGGGTTAGGGTTAGGGTTAGGTTAGGGTTAGGGTTAGGGTTAGGGTTAGGGTTAGGGTTAGGTTAGGGTTAGGGTTAGGGTTAGGGTTAGGGTTAGGTTAGGGTTAGGGTTAGGGTTAGGGTTAGGGTTAGGGTTAGGGTTAGGGTTGGGTTAGGGTTAGGGTTAGGGTTAGGGTTAGGGTTAGGGTTAGGGTTAGGGTTAGGGTTAGGGTTAGGGTTAGGGTTGGGTTAGGGTTAGGGTTAGGGTTAGGGTTAGGGTTAGGGTTAGGGTTAGGGTTAGGTTAGGGTTAGGGTTAGGGTTAGGGTTAGGGTTAGGGTTAGGGTTACTCTTAGGTTAGGGTCAGGGTCAGGGTTTTGGGGGGAATCTGGGGAGAAATGGCTGTATTTTGGGGGCAAATATGGGATTTTGGTGCAAAATGCAGGAATTTGTGACAAAAATGGGGGATTATGGGGGAAGTCGCGGGATTTTGGGGCAAAATGTGGGGTTTTAGGGTTAAAATGTGGGATTTTTAGGGTAAATCGCAGGATTTTGGGGGCGAAATGCGGGAATTTTGGTGCGAAATGGGGCGATTTGGGGCAAAAATGCGGGATTTGTGGAGGAAATTGCGAGATTTTGAGGGGCAAAATGTGGGGTTTTAGGGTTAAAATGTGGGATTTTTGGGGGAAATCGCGGGATTTGGGGGGCAAAATGTGGTAATTTGGTGTGATATCTGTGGTGCTGTAGATGCGCTGCCAATGGCCGGTGAGGAGCAGCAAGAACTTGGCAGGCTGGCACTTTCGGTGTGGGAGCAATCGTCCGACGTTCGTGATTTGTCGGGGTTTTTTCTCAGTGGGTGCCCATGTGCAGCTGGTGGTAATCGTCGAAGCCCTGTTGGTCAGGGAAAGCCCGGAGCCCCGATGTCTGTCGTGCTGTAGATGCGCTGCCAATGGCCGATGAGGAGCAGCAAGAGATTGAAAGGCTGGCACTCCAGGTGTGGGAGGAATCGTCCGATGTTTGTGATTTCTCAGGATTTTTTTCAGTGGGTGCCCAGGTGCAGCTGGTGGTAAACGTCGAAGCCCTGTTTGTCAGGGAAAGCCCGGAGCCCCGATGTCTGTGGTGCTGTAGATGCGCTGCCAATTGCCGGTGAGGAGCAGCAAGAGCTTGTGTTGCTGGCACTTTCGGTGTGGGAGTAATCGTCCGATGTTCGTGATTTTTCGGGGTTTTTTTTCAGTGGGCGCTCAGGTGCAGCGGGTGGTAAATGTTGAAGCCCTGTTGGTCAGGGTTAGGGTTAGGGTTAGGGTTAGGGTTAGGGTTAGGGTTAGGGTTAGGGTTAGGGTTAGGTTAGGGTTAGGGTTAGGTTAGGGTTAGGGTTAGGGTTAGGGTTAGGGTTAGGGTTAGGGTTAGGGTTAGGTTAGGGTTAGGGTTAGGGTTAGGGTTAGGGTTAGGGTTAGGTTAGGGTTAGGGTTAGGGTTAGGGTTAGGGTTAGGGTTAGGTTAGGGTTAGGGTTAGGGTTAGGGTTAGGGTTAGGTTAGGGTTAGGGTTAGGGTTAGGGTTAGGGTTAGGTTAGGGTTAGGGTTAGGGTTAGGGTTAGGGTTAGGGTTAGGGTTAGGTTAGGGTTAGGTTAGGGTTAGGGTTAGGGTTAGGTTAGGGTTACTCTTAGGTTAGGGTCAGGGTTTTGGGGGGAATCTGGGGGGAAATGGCTGGATTTTGGGGGCAAATATGAGATTTTGGTGCAAAATGCAGGAATTTGTGGCAAAAATGGGGGATTATGGGGGAAGTCGCGGGATTTTGGGGCAAAATGTGGGGTTTTAGGGTTAAAATGTGGGATTTTTAGGGTAAATCGCAGGATTTTGGGGGCGAAATGCGGGAATTTTAGTGCGAAATGGGGCGATTTGGGGCAAAAATGCGGGATTTGTGGAGGAAATTGCGAGATTTTGAGGGGCAAAATGTGGGGTTTTAGGGTTAAAATGTGGGATTTTTGGGGGAAATCGCGGGATTTGGGGGGCAAAATGTGGTAATTTGGTGTGATATCTGTGGTGCTGTAGATGCGCTGCCAATGGCCGGTGAGGAGCAGCAAGTACTTGGCAGGCTGGCACTTTCGGTGTGGGAGCAATCGTCCGACGTTCGTGATTTGTCGGGGTTTTTTCTCAGTGGGTGCCCATGTGCAGCTGGTGGTAATCGTCGAAGCCCTGTTGGTCAGGGAAAGCCCGGAGCCCCGATGTCTGTCGTGCTGTAGATGCGCTGCCAATGGCCGATGAGGAGCAGCAAGAGATTGAAAGGCTGGCACTCCAGGTGTGGGAGGAATCGTCCAATGTTTGTGATTTCTCAGGATTTTTTTCAGTGGGTGCCCAGGTGCAGCTGGTGGTAAACGTCGAAGCCCTGTTTGTCAGGGAAAGCCCGGAGCCCCGATGTCTGTGGTGCTGTAGATGCGCTGCCAATTGCCGGTGAGGAGCAGCAAGAGCTTGTGTTGCTGGCACTTTCGGTGTGGGAGTAATCGTCCGATGTTCGTGATTTTTCGGGGTTTTTTTTTCAGTGGGCGCTCAGGTGCAGCGGGTGGTAACTGTTGAAGCCCTGTTGGTCAGGGTTAGGGTTAGGGTCAGGGTTAGGGTTAGGGTTAGGGTTAGGTTAGGGTTAGGGTTGGGGTTAGGGTTAGGGTTAGGGTTAGGTTAGGGTTAGGGTTAGGGTTAGGGTTAGGGTTAGGGTTAGGTTAGGGTTAGGGTTAGGGTTAGGGTTAGGGTTAGGTTAGGGTTAGGGTTAGGGTTAGGGTTAGGGTTAGGGTTAGGGTTAGGGTTAGGGTTAGGGTTAGGGTTAGGGTTAGGGTTAGGGTTAGGGTTAGGGTTAGGGTTGGGTTAGGGTTAGGGTTAGGGTTAGGGTTACTCTTAGGTTAGGGTCAGGGTCACGGTTTTGGGGGGAATCTGGGGAGAAATGGCTGGATTTTGGCGGCAAATATGGGATTTTGGTGCAAAATGCAGGAATTTGTGGCAAAAATGGGGGATTATGGGGGAAGTCGCGGGATTTTGGGGCAAAAAGTGGGGTTTTAGGGTTAAAATGTGGGATTTTTAGGGTAAATCGCAGGATTTTGGGGGCGAAATGCGGGAATTTTGGTGCGAAATGGGGCGATTTGGGGCAAAAATGCGGGATTTGTGGAGGAAATTGTGAGATTTTGAGGGGCAAAATGTGGGGTTTTAGGGTTAAAATGTGGGATTTTGGGGGGAAATCGCGGGATTTGGGGGGCAAAATGTGGTAATTTGGTGTGATATCTGTGGTGCTGTAGATGCGCTGCCAATGGCCGGTGAGGAGCAGCAAGAACTTGGCAGGCTGGCACTTTCGGTGTGGGAGCAATCGTCCGACGTTCGTGATTTGTCGGGGTTTTTTCTCAGTGGGTGCCCATGTGCAGCTGGTGGTAATCGTCGAAGCCCTGTTGGTCAGGGAAAGCCCGGAGCCCCGATGTCTGTCGTGCTGTAGATGCGCTGCCAATGGCCGATGAGGAGCAGCAAGAGATTGAAAGGCTGGCACTCCAGGTGTGGGAGGAATCGTCCGATGTTTGTGATTTCTCAGGATTTTTTTCAGTGGGTGCCCAGGTGCAGCTGGTGGTAAACGTCGAAGCCCTGTTTGTCAGGGAAAGCCCGGAGCCCCGATGTCTGTGGTGCTGTAGATGCGCTGCCAATTGCCGGTGAGGAGCAGCAAGAGCTTGTGTTGCTGGCACTTTCGGTGTGGGAGTAATCGTCCGATGTTCGTGATTTTTCGGGGTTTTTTTTCAGTGGGCGCTCAGGTGCAGCGGGTGGTAAATGTTGAAGCCCTGTTGGTCAGGGTTAGGGTTAGGGTTAGGGTTAGGGTTAGCGTTAGGGTTAGGGTTAGGGTTAGGGTTAGGTTAGGGTTAGGGTTAGGGTTAGGGTTAGGGTTAGGGTTAGGGTTAGGGTTAGGGTTAGGGTTAGGGTTAGGGTTAGGTTAGGGTTACTCTTAGGTTAGGGTCAGGGTTTTGGGGGGAATCTGGGGGGAAATGGCTGGATTTTGGGGGCAAATATGAGATTTTGGTGCAAAATGCAGGAATTTGTGGCAAAAATGGGGGATTATGGGGGAAGTCGCGGGATTTTGGGGCAAAATGTGGGGTTTTAGGGTTAAAATGTGGGATTTTTAGGGTAAATCGCAGGATTTTGGGGGCGAAATGCGGGAATTTTGGTGCGAAATGGGGCGATTTGGGGCAAAAATGCGGGATTTGTGGAGGAAATTGCGAGATTTTGAGGGGCAAAATGTGGGGTTTTAGGGTTAAAATGTGGGATTTTTGGGGGAAATCGCGGGATTTGGGGGGCAAAATGTGGTAATTTGGTGTGATATCTGTGGTGCTGTAGATGCGCTGCCAATGGCCGGTGAGGAGCAGCAAGAACTTGGCAGGCTGGCACTTTCGGTGTGGGAGCAATCGTCCGACGTTCGTGATTTGTCGGGGTTTTTTCTCAGTGGGTGCCCATGTGCAGCTGGTGGTAATCGTCGAAGCCCTGTTGGTCAGGGAAAGCCCGGAGCCCCGATGTCTGTCGTGCTGTAGATGCGCTGCCAATGGCCGATGAGGAGCAGCAAGAGATTGAAAGGCTGGCACTCCAGGTGTGGGAGGAATCGTCCGATGTTTGTGATTTCTCAGGATTTTTTTCAGTGGGTGCCCAGGTGCAGTTGGTGGTAAACGTCGAAGCCCTGTTTGTCAGGGAAAGCCCGGAGCCCCGATGTCTGTGGTGCTGTAGATGCGCTGCCAATTGCCGGTGAGGAGCAGCAAGAGCTTGTGTTGCTGGCACTTTCGGTGTGGGAGTAATCGTCCGATGTTCGTGATTTTTCGGGGTTTTTTTTTCAGTGGGCGCTCAGGTGCAGCGGGTGGTAAATGTTGAAGCCCTGTTGGTCAGGGTTAGGGTTAGGGTTAGGGTTAGGGTTAGGTTAGGGTTAGGGTTAGGGTTAGGGTTAGGGTTAGGGTTAGGTTAGGGTTAGGGTTAGGGTTAGGGTTAGGGTTAGGGTTAGGTTAGGGTTAGGGTTAGGGTTAGGGTTAGGGTTAGGGTTAGGGTTAGGGTTAGGTTAGGGTTAGGGTTAGGGTTAGGGTTAGGTTAGGGTTAGGGTTAGGGTTAGGGTTAGGGTTAGGGTTAGGGTTAGGGTTGGGTTAGGGTTAGGGTTAGGGTTGGGTTAGGGTTAGGGTTAGGGTTAGGGTTAGGGTTAGGGTTACTCTTAGGTTAGGGTCAGGGTCAGGGTTTTGGGTGGAATCTGGGGAGAAATGGCTGGATTTTGGGGGCAAATATGGGATTTTGGTGCAAAATGCAGGAATTTGTGGCAAAAATGGGGGATTATGGGGGAAGTCGCGGGATTTTGGTGCAAAATGTGGGGTTTTAGGGTTAAAATGTGGGATTTTTAGGGTAAATCGCAGGATTTTGGGGGCGAAATGCGGGAATTTTGGTGCGAAATGGGGCGATTTGGGGCAAAAATGCGGGATTTGTGGAGGAAATTGTGAGATTTTGAGGGGCAAAATGTGGGGTTTTAGGGTTAAAATGTGGGATTTTTGGGGGAAATCGCGGGATTTGGGGGGCAAAATGTGGTAATTTGGTGTGATATCTGTGGTGCTGTAGATGCGCTGCCAATGGCCGGTGAGGAGCAGCAAGAACTTGGCAGGCTGGCACTTTCGGTGTGGGAGCAATCGTCCGACGTTCGTGATTTGTCGGGGTTTTTTCTCAGTGGGTGCCCATGTGCAGCTGGTGGTAATCGTCGAAGCCCTGTTGGTCAGGGAAAGCCCGGAGCCCCGATGTCTGTCGTGCTGTAGATGCGCTGCCAATGGCCGATGAGGAGCAGCAAGAGATTGAAAGGCTGGCACTCCAGGTGTGGGAGGAATCGTCCGATGTTTGTGATTTCTCAGGATTTTTTTCAGTGGGTGCCCAGGTGCAGCTGGTGGTAAACGTCGAAGCCCTGTTTGTCAGGGAAAGCCCGGAGCCCCGATGTCTGTGGTGCTGTAGATGCGCTGCCAATTGCCGGTGAGGAGCAGCAAGAGCTTGTGTTGCTGGCACTTTCGGTGTGGGAGTAATCGTCCGATGTTCGTGATTTTTCGGGGTTTTTTTTCAGTGGGCGCTCAGGTGCAGCGGGTGGTAAATGTTGAAGCCCTGTTGGTCAGGGTTAGGGTTAGGGTTAGGGTTAGGGTTAGCGTTAGGGTTAGGGTTAGGGTTAGGGTTAGGTTAGGGTTAGGGTTAGGGTTAGGGTTAGGGTTAGGGTTAGGGTTAGGGTTAGGGTTAGGGTTAGGGTTAGGGTTAGGTTAGGGTTACTCTTAGGTTAGGGTCAGGGTTTTGGGGGGAATCTGGGGGGAAATGGCTGGATTTTGGGGGCAAATATGAGATTTTGGTGCAAAATGCAGGAATTTGTGGCAAAAATGGGGGATTATGGGGGAAGTCGCGGGATTTTGGGGCAAAATGTGGGGTTTTAGGGTTAAAATGTGGGATTTTTAGGGTAAATCGCAGGATTTTGGGGGCGAAATGCGGGAATTTTGGTGCGAAATGGGGCGATTTGGGGCAAAAATGCGGGATTTGTGGAGGAAATTGCGAGATTTTGAGGGGCAAAATGTGGGGTTTTAGGGTTAAAATGTGGGATTTTTGGGGGAAATCGCGGGATTTGGGGGGCAAAATGTGGTAATTTGGTGTGATATCTGTGGTGCTGTAGATGCGCTGCCAATGGCCGGTGAGGAGCAGCAAGAACTTGGCAGGCTGGCACTTTCGGTGTGGGAGCAATCGTCCGACGTTCGTGATTTGTCGGGGTTTTTTCTCAGTGGGTGCCCATGTGCAGCTGGTGGTAATCGTCGAAGCCCTGTTGGTCAGGGAAAGCCCGGAGCCCCGATGTCTGTCGTGCTGTAGATGCGCTGCCAATGGCCGATGAGGAGCAGCAAGAGATTGAAAGGCTGGCACTCCAGGTGTGGGAGGAATCGTCCGATGTTTGTGATTTCTCAGGATTTTTTTCAGTGGGTGCCCAGGTGCAGTTGGTGGTAAACGTCGAAGCCCTGTTTGTCAGGGAAAGCCCGGAGCCCCGATGTCTGTGGTGCTGTAGATGCGCTGCCAATTGCCGGTGAGGAGCAGCAAGAGCTTGTGTTGCTGGCACTTTCGGTGTGGGAGTAATCGTCCGATGTTCGTGATTTTTCGGGGTTTTTTTTTCAGTGGGCGCTCAGGTGCAGCGGGTGGTAAATGTTGAAGCCCTGTTGGTCAGGGTTAGGGTTAGGGTTAGGGTTAGGGTTAGGTTAGGGTTAGGGTTAGGGTTAGGGTTAGGGTTAGGGTTAGGTTAGGGTTAGGGTTAGGGTTAGGGTTAGGGTTAGGGTTAGGTTAGGGTTAGGGTTAGGGTTAGGGTTAGGGTTAGGGTTAGGGTTAGGGTTAGGTTAGGGTTAGGGTTAGGGTTAGGGTTAGGGTTAGGTTAGGGTTAGGGTTAGGGTTAGGGTTAGGGTTAGGGTTGGGTTAGGGTTAGGGTTAGGGTTAGGGTTAGGGTTAGGTTAGGGTTAGGGTTAGGGTTAGGGTTAGGGTTAGGGTTAGGGTTAGGGTTGGGTTAGGGTTAGGGTTAGGGTTAGGGTTAGGGTTAGGGTTAGGGTTAGGGTTAGGGTTAGGGTTAGGTTAGGGTTAGGGTTAGGGTTAGGGTTAGGGTTAGGGTTAGGGTTACTCTTAGGTTAGGGTCAGGGTCACGGTTTTGGGGGGAATCTGGGGAGAAATGGCTGGATTTTGGGGGCAAATATGGGATTTTGGTGCAAAATGCAGGAATTTGTGACAAAAATGGGGGATTATGGGGGAAGTCGCGGGATTTTGGGGCAAAATGTGGGGTTTTAGGGTTAAAATGTGGGATTTTTAGGGTAAATCGCAGGATTTTGGGGGCGAAATGCGGGAATTTTGGTGCGAAATGGGGCGATTTGGGGCAAAAATGCGGGATTTGTGGAGGAAATTGCGAGATTTTGAGGGGCAAAATGTGGGGTTTTAGGGTTAAAATGTGGGATTTTTGGGGGAAATCGCGGGATTTGGGGGGCAAAATGTGGTAATTTGGTGTGATATCTGTGGTGCTGTAGATGCGCTGCCAATGGCCGGTGAGGAGCAGCAAGAACTTGGCAGGCTGGCACTTTCGGTGTGGGAGCAATCGTCCGACGTTCGTGATTTGTCGGGGTTTTTTCTCAGTGGGTGCCCATGTGCAGCTGGTGGTAATCGTCGAAGCCCTGTTGGTCAGGGAAAGCCCGGAGCCCCGATGTCTGTCGTGCTGTAGATGCGCTGCCAATGGCCGATGAGGAGCAGCAAGAGATTGAAAGGCTGGCACTCCAGGTGTGGGAGGAATCGTCCGATGTTTGTGATTTCTCAGGATTTTTTTCAGTGGGTGCCCAGGTGCAGCTGGTGGTAAACGTCGAAGCCCTGTTTGTCAGGGAAAGCCCGGAGCCCCGATGTCTGTGGTGCTGTAGATGCGCTGCCAATTGCCGGTGAGGAGCAGCAAGAGCTTGTGTTGCTGGCACTTTCGGTGTGGGAGTAATCGTCCGATGTTCGTGATTTTTCGGGGTTTTTTTTTCAGTGGGCGCTCAGGTGCAGCGGGTGGTAAATGTTGAAGCCCTGTTGGTCAGGGTTAGGGTTAGGGTTAGGGTTACGGTTAGGTTAGGGTTAGGGTTAGGGTTAGGGTTAGGGTTAGGGTTAGGTTAGGGTTAGGGTTAGGGTTAGGGTTAGGGTTAGGGTTAGGTTAGGGTTAGGGTTAGGGTTAGGGTTAGGGTTAGGGTTAGGGTTAGGGTTAGGTTAGGGTTAGGGTTAGGGTTAGGGTTAGGTTAGGGTTAGGGTTAGGGTTAGGGTTAGGGTTAGGGTTAGGGTTAGGGTTGGGTTAGGGTTAGGGTTAGGGTTAGGGTTAGGGTTAGGTTAGGGTTAGGGTTAGGGTTAGGGTTAGGGTTAGGGTTAGGGTTAGGGTTGGGTTAGGGTTAGGGTTAGGGTTAGGGTTAGGGTTAGGGTTAGGGTTAGGGTTAGGGTTAGGGTTAGGGTTACTCTTAGGTTAGGGTCAGGGTCAGGGTTTTGGGGGGAATCTGGGGAGAAATGGCTGGATTTTGGGGGCAAATATGGGATTTTGGTGCAAAATGCAGGAATTTGTGACAAAAATGGGGGATTATGGGGGAAGTCGCGGGATTTTGGGGCAAAATGTGGGGTTTTAGGGTTAAAATGTGGGATTTTTAGGGTAAATCGCAGGATTTTGGGGGCGAAATGCGGGAATTTTGGTGCGAAATGGGGCGATTTGGGGCAAAAATGCGGGATTTGTGGAGGAAATTGCGAGATTTTGAGGGGCAAAATGTGGGGTTTTAGGGTTAAAATGTGGGATTTTTGGGGGAAATCGCGGGATTTGGGGGGCAAAATGTGGTAATTTGGTGTGATATCTGTGGTGCTGTAGATGCGCTGCCAATGGCCGGTGAGGAGCAGCAAGAACTTGGCAGGCTGGCACTTTCGGTGTGGGAGCAATCGTCCGACGTTCGTGATTTGTCGGGGTTTTTTCTCAGTGGGTGCCCATGTGCAGCTGGTGGTAATCGTCGAAGCCCTGTTGGTCAGGGAAAGCCCGGAGCCCCGATGTCTGTCGTGCTGTAGATGCGCTGCCAATGGCCGATGAGGAGCAGCAAGAGATTGAAAGGCTGGCACTCCAGGTGTGGGAGGAATCGTCCGATGTTTGTGATTTCTCAGGATTTTTTTCAGTGGGTGCCCAGGTGCAGCTGGTGGTAAACGTCGAAGCCCTGTTTGTCAGGGAAAGCCCGGAGCCCCGATGTCTGTGGTGCTGTAGATGCGCTGCCAATTGCCGGTGAGGAGCAGCAAGAGCTTGTGTTGCTGGCACTTTCGGTGTGGGAGTAATCGTCCGATGTTCGTGACTTTTCGGGGTTTTTTTTCAGTGGGCGCTCAGGTGCAGCGGGTGGTAAATGTTGAAGCCCTGTTGGTCAGGGTTAGGGTTAGGGTTAGGGTTAGGGTTAGGGTTAGGGTTAGGGTTAGGGTTAGGGTTAGGGTTAGGGTTAGGTTAGGGTTAGGGTTAGGGTTAGGGTTAGGGTTAGGGTTAGGTTAGGGTTAGGGTTAGGGTTAGGGTTAGGTTAGGGTTACTCTTAGGTTAGGGTCAGGGTTTTGGGGGGAATCTGGGGGGAAATGGCTGGATTTTGGGGGCAAATATGAAATTTTGGTGCAAAATGCAGGAATTTGTGGCAAAAATGGGGGATTATGGGGGAAGTCGCGGGATTTTGGGGCAAAATGTGGGGTTTTAGGGTTAAAATGTGGGATTTTTAGGGTAAATCGCAGGATTTTGGGGGCGAAATGCGGGAATTTTGGTGCGAAATGGGGCGATTTGGGGCAAAAATGCGGGATTTGTGGAGGAAATTGTGAGATTTTGAGGGGCAAAATGTGGGGTTTTAGGGTTAAAATGTGGGATTTTTGGGGGAAATCGCGGGATTTGGGGGGCAAAATGTGGTAATTTGGTGTGATATCTGTGGTGCTGTAGATGCGCTGCCAATGGCCGGTGAGGAGCAGCAAGAACTTGGCAGGCTGGCACTTTCGGTGTGGGAGCAATCGTCCGACGTTCGTGATTTGTCGGGGTTTTTTCTCAGTGGGTGCCCATGTGCAGCTGGTGGTAATCGTCGAAGCCCTGTTGGTCAGGGAAAGCCCGGAGCCCCGATGTCTGTCGTGCTGTAGATGCGCTGCCAATGGCCGATGAGGAGCAGCAAGAGATTGAAAGGCTGGCACTCCAGGTGTGGGAGGAATCGTCCGATGTTTGTGATTTCTCAGGATTTTTTTCAGTGGGTGCCCAGGTGCAGCTGGTGGTAAACGTCGAAGCCCTGTTTGTCAGGGAAAGCCCGGAGCCCCGATGTCTGTGGTGCTGTAGATGCGCTGCCAATTGCCGGTGAGGAGCAGCAAGAGCTTGTGTTGCTGGCACTTTCGGTGTGGGAGTAATCGTCCGATGTTCGTGATTTTTCGGGGTTTTTTTTTCAGTGGGCGCTCAGGTGCAGCGGGTGGTAAATGTTGAAGCCCTGTTGGTCAGGGTTAGGGTTAGGGTTAGGGTTAGGGTTAGGGTTAGGTTAGGGTTAGGGTTAGCGTTAGGGTTAGGTTAGGGTTAGGGTTAGGGTTAGGGTTAGGGTTAGGGTTAGGTTAGGGTTAGGGTTAGGGTTAGGGTTAGGGTTAGGTTAGGGTTAGGGTTAGGGTTAGGGTTAGGGTTAGGGTTAGGGTTAGGGTTAGGGTTAGGGTTGGGTTAGGGTTAGGGTTAGGGTTAGGGTTAGGGTTGGGTTAGGGTTAGGGTTAGGGTTAGGGTTAGGGTTGGGTTAGGGTTAGGGTTAGGGTTAGGGTTAGGGTTAGGGTTAGGGTTAGGGTTAGGGTTAGGGTTAGGGTTAGCGTTAGGGTTAGCGTTAGGGTTAGGGTTGGATTAGGGTTAGGGTTAGGGTTAGGGTTACTCTTAGGTTAGGGTCAGGGTTTTGGGGGGAATCTGGGGAGAAATGGCTGGATTTTGGGGGCAAATATGGGATTTTGGTGCAAAATGCAGGAATTTGTGGCAAAAATGGGGGATTATGGGGGAAGTCGCGGGATTTTGGGGCAAAATGTGGGGTTTTAGGGTTAAAATGTGGGATTTTTAGGGTAAATCGCAGGATTTTGGGGGCGAAATGCGGGAATTTTGGTGCGAAATGGGGCGATTTGGGGCAAAAATGCGGGATTTGTGGAGGAAATTGCGAGATTTTGAGGGGCAAAATGTGGGGTTTTAGGGTTAAAATGTGGGATTTTTGGGGGAAATCGCGGGATTTGGGGGGCAAAATGTGGTAATTTGGTGTGATATCTGTGGTGCTGTAGATGCGCTGCCAATGGCCGGTGAGGAGCAGCAAGAACTTGGCAGGCTGGCACTTTCGGTGTGGGAGCAATCGTCCGACGTTCGTGATTTGTCGGGGTTTTTTCTCAGTGGGTGCCCATGTGCAGCTGGTGGTAATCGTCGAAGCCCTGTTGGTCAGGGAAAGCCCGGAGCCCCGATGTCTGTCGTGCTGTAGATGCGCTGCCAATGGCCGATGAGGAGCAGCAAGAGATTGAAAGGCTGGCACTCCAGGTGTGGGAGGAATCGTCCGATGTTTGTGATTTCTCAGGATTTTTTTCAGTGGGTGCCCAGGTGCAGCTGGTGGTAAACGTCGAAGCCCTGTTTGTCAGGGAAAGCCCGGAGCCCCGATGTCTGTGGTGCTGTAGATGCGCTGCCAATTGCCGGTGAGGAGCAGCAAGAGCTTGTGTTGCTGGCACTTTCGGTGTGGGAGTAATCGTCCGATGTTCGTGACTTTTCGGGGTTTTTTTTCAGTGGGCGCTCAGGTGCAGCGGGTGGTAAATGTTGAAGCCCTGTTGGTCAGGGTTAGGGTTAGGGTTAGGGTTAGGGTTAGGGTTAGGGTTAGGGTTAGGGTTAGGGTTAGGGTTAGGGTTAGGTTAGGGTTAGGGTTAGGGTTAGGGTTAGGGTTAGGTTAGGGTTAGGGTTAGGGTTAGGGTTAGGTTAGGGTTACTCTTAGGTTAGGGTCAGGGTTTTGGGGGGAATCTGGGGGGAAATGGCTGGATTTTGGGGGCAAATATGAAATTTTGGTGCAAAATGCAGGAATTTGTGGCAAAAATGGGGGATTATGGGGGAAGTCGCGGGATTTTGGGGCAAAATGTGGGGTTTTAGGGTTAAAATGTGGGATTTTTAGGGTAAATCGCAGGATTTTGGGGGCGAAATGCGGGAATTTTGGTGCGAAATGGGGCGATTTGGGGCAAAAATGCGGGATTTGTGGAGGAAATTGTGAGATTTTGAGGGGCAAAATGTGGGGTTTTAGGGTTAAAATGTGGGATTTTTGGGGGAAATCGCGGGATTTGGGGGGCAAAATGTGGTAATTTGGTGTGATATCTGTGGTGCTGTAGATGCGCTGCCAATGGCCGGTGAGGAGCAGCAAGAACTTGGCAGGCTGGCACTTTCGGTGTGGGAGCAATCGTCCGACGTTCGTGATTTGTCGGGGTTTTTTCTCAGTGGGTGCCCATGTGCAGCTGGTGGTAATCGTCGAAGCCCTGTTGGTCAGGGAAAGCCCGGAGCCCCGATGTCTGTCGTGCTGTAGATGCGCTGCCAATGGCCGATGAGGAGCAGCAAGAGATTGAAAGGCTGGCACTCCAGGTGTGGGAGGAATCGTCCGATGTTTGTGATTTCTCAGGATTTTTTTCAGTGGGTGCCCAGGTGCAGCTGGTGGTAAACGTCGAAGCCCTGTTTGTCAGGGAAAGCCCGGAGCCCCGATGTCTGTGGTGCTGTAGATGCGCTGCCAATTGCCGGTGAGGAGCAGCAAGAGCTTGTGTTGCTGGCACTTTCGGTGTGGGAGTAATCGTCCGATGTTCGTGATTTTTCGGGGTTTTTTTTTCAGTGGGCGCTCAGGTGCAGCGGGTGGTAAATGTTGAAGCCCTGTTGGTCAGGGTTAGGGTTAGGGTTAGGGTTAGGGTTAGGGTTAGGTTAGGGTTAGGGTTAGCGTTAGGGTTAGGTTAGGGTTAGGGTTAGGGTTAGGGTTAGGGTTAGGGTTAGGTTAGGGTTAGGGTTAGGGTTAGGGTTAGGGTTAGGTTAGGGTTAGGGTTAGGGTTAGGGTTAGGGTTAGGGTTAGGGTTAGGGTTAGGGTTAGGGTTGGGTTAGGGTTAGGGTTAGGGTTAGGGTTAGGGTTGGGTTAGGGTTAGGGTTAGGGTTAGGGTTAGGGTTAGGGTTAGGGTTAGGGTTGGGTTAGGGTTAGGGTTAGGGTTAGGGTTAGGGTTAGGGTTAGGGTTAGGGTTAGGGTTAGGGTTAGGGTTAGCGTTAGGGTTAGCGTTAGGGTTAGGGTTGGATTAGGGTTAGGGTTAGGGTTAGGGTTACTCTTAGGTTAGGGTCAGGGTTTTGGGGGGAATCTGGGGAGAAATGGCTGGATTTTGGGGGCAAATATGGGATTTTGGTGCAAAATGCAGGAATTTGTGGCAAAAATGGGGGATTATGGGGGAAGTCGCGGGATTTTGGGGCAAAATGTGGGGTTTTAGGGTTAAAATGTGGGATTTTTAGGGTAAATCGCAGGATTTTGGGGGCGAAATGCGGGAATTTTGGTGCGAAATGCGGCGATTTGGGGCAAAAATGCGGGATTTGTGGAGGAAATTGTGAGATTTTGAGGGGCAAAATGTGGGGTTTTAGGGTTAAAATGTGGGATTTTTGGGGGAAATCGCGGGATTTGGGGGGCAAAATGTGGTAATTTGGTGTGATATCTGTGGTGCTGTAGATGCGCTGCCAATGGCCGGTGAGGAGCAGCAAGAACTTGGCAGGCTGGCACTTTCGGTGTGGGAGCAATCGTCCGACGTTCGTGATTTGTCGGGGTTTTTTCTCAGTGGGTGCCCATGTGCAGCTGGTGGTAATCGTCGAAGCCCTGTTGGTCAGGGAAAGCCCGGAGCCCCGATGTCTGTCGTGCTGTAGATGCGCTGCCAATGGCCGATGAGGAGCAGCAAGAGATTGAAAGGCTGGCACTCCAGGTGTGGGAGGAATCGTCCGATGTTTGTGATTTCTCAGGATTTTTTTCAGTGGGTGCCCAGGTGCAGCTGGTGGTAAACGTCGAAGCCCTGTTTGTCAGGGAAAGCCCGGAGCCCCGATGTCTGTGGTGCTGTAGATGCGCTGCCAATTGCCGGTGAGGAGCAGCAAGAGCTTGTGTTGCTGGCACTTTCGGTGTGGGAGTAATCGTCCGATGTTCGTGATTTTTCGGGGTTTTTTTTCAGTGGGCGCTCAGGTGCAGCGGGTGGTAAATGTTGAAGCCCTGTTGGTCAGGGTTAGGGTTAGGGTTAGGGTTAGGGTTAGGGTTAGGGTTAGGGTTAGGTTAGGGTTAGGGTTAGGGTTAGGGTTAGGGTTAGGTTAGGGTTAGGGTTAGGGTTAGGGTTAGGTTAGGGTTAGGGTTAGGGTTAGGGTTAGGGTTAGGGTTAGGGTTAGGGTTAGGGTTAGGGTTAGGGTTAGGTTAGGGTTACTCTTAGGTTAGGGTCAGGGTTTTGGGGGGAAATGGCTGGATTTTGGGGGCAAATATGAGATTTTGGTGCAAAATGCAGGAATTTGTGGCAAAAATGGGGGATTATGGGGGAAGTCGCGGGATTTTGGGGCAAAATGTGGGGTTTTAGGGTTAAAATGTGGGATTTTTAGGGTAAATCGCAGGATTTTGGGGGCGAAATGCGGGAATTTTGGTGCGAAATGGGGCGATTTGGGGCAAAAATGCGGGATTTGTGGAGGAAATTGCGAGATTTTGAGGGGCAAAATGTGGGGGTTTAGGGTTAAAATGTGGGATTTTTGGGGGAAATCGCGGGATTTGGGGGGCAAAATGTGGTAATTTGGTGTGATATCTGTGGTGCTGTAGATGCGCTGCCAATGGCCGGTGAGGAGCAGCAAGAACTTGGCAGGCTGGCACTTTCGGTGTGGGAGCAATCGTCCGACGTTCGGGATTTGTCGGGGTTTTTTCTCAGTGGGTGCCCATGTGCAGCTGGTGGTAATCGTCGAAGCCCTGTTGGTCAGGGAAAGCCCGGAGCCCCGATGTCTGTCGTGCTGTAGATGCGCTGCCAATGGCCGATGAGGAGCAGCAAGAGATTGAAAGGCTGGCACTCCAGGTGTGGGAGGAATCGTCCGATGTTTGTGATTTCTCAGGATTTTTTTCAGTGGGTGCCCAGGTGCAGCTGGTGGTAAACGTCGAAGCCCTGTTTGTCAGGGAAAGCCCGGAGCCCCGATGTCTGTGGTGCTGTAGATGCGCTGCCAATTGCCGGTGAGGAGCAGCAAGAGCTTGTGTTGCTGGCACTTTCGGTGTGGGAGTAATCGTCCGATGTTCGTGATTTTTCGGGGTTTTTTTTCAGTGGGCGCTCAGGTGCAGCGGGTGGTAAATGTTGAAGCCCTGTTGGTCAGGGTTAGGGTTAGGGTTAGGGTTAGGGTTAGGGTTAGGTTAGGGTTAGGGTTAGGTTAGGGTTAGGGTTAGGGTTAGGTTAGGGTTAGGGTTAGGGTTAGGTTAGGGTTAGGGTTAGGGTTAGGGTTAGGGTTGGGTTAGGGTTAGGGTTAGGGTTAGGGTTAGGGTTAGGGTTAGGGTTAGGTTAGGGTTACTCTTAGGTTAGGGTCAGGGTTTTGGGGGGAATCTGGGGGGAAATGGCTGGATTTTGGGGGCAAATATGAGATTTTGTTGCAAAATGCAGGAATTTGTGGCAAAAATGGGGGATTATGGGGGAAGTCGCGGGATTTTGGGGCAAAATGTGGGGTTTTAGGGTTAAAATGTGGGATTTTTAGGGTAAATCGCAGGATTTTGGGGGCGAAATGCGGGAATTTTGGTGCGAAATGGGGCGATTTGGGGCAAAAATGCGGGATTTGTGGAGGAAATTGTGAGATTTTGAGGGGCAAAATGTGGGGGTTTAGGGTTAAAATGTGGGATTTTTGGGGGAAATCGCGGGATTTGGGGGGCAAAATGTGGTAATTTGGTGTGATATCTGTGGTGCTGTAGATGCGCTGCCAATGGCCGGTGAGGAGCAGCA
The DNA here is from genome assembly GCF_036417535.1 of Chlamydotis macqueenii. Lineage (NCBI taxonomy): Eukaryota > Metazoa > Chordata > Aves > Otidiformes > Otididae > Chlamydotis > Chlamydotis macqueenii. Next base: position 40,349,771 of record NC_141562.1, read on the forward strand.
AGAACTTGGCAGGCTGGCACTTTCGGTGTGGGAGCAATCGTCCGACGTTCGTGATTTGTCGGGGTTTTTTCTCAGTGGGTGCCCATGTGCAGCTGGTGGTAATCGTCGAAGCCCTGTTGGTCAGGGAAAGCCCGGAGCCCCGATGTCTGTCGTGCTGTAGATGCGCTGCCAATGGCCGATGAGGAGCAGCAAGAGATTGAAAGGCTGGCACTCCAGGTGTGGGAGGAATCATCCGATGTTTGTGATTTCTCAGGATTTTTTTCAGTGGGTGCCCAGGTGCAGCTGGTGGTAAACGTCGAAGCCCTGTTTGTCAGGGAAAGCCCGGAGCCCCGATGTCTGTGGTGCTGTAGATGCGCTGCCAATTGCCGGTGAGGAGCAGCAAGAGCTTGTGTTGCTGGCACTTTCGGTGTGGGAGTAATCGTCCGATGTTCGTGATTTTTCGGGGTTTTTTTTTCAGTGGGCGCTCAGGTGCAGCGGGTGGTAAATGTTGAAGCCCTGTTGGTCAGGGTTAGGGTTAGGGTTAGGGTTAGGGTTAGGGTTAGGGTTAGGGTTAGGGTTAGGGTTGGGTTAGGGTTAGGGTTAGGGTTAGGGTTAGGGTTAGGTTAGGGTTAGGGTTGGGTTAGGGTTAGGGTTAGTGTTAGGGTTGGGTTAGGGTTAGGGTTAGGGTTAGGGTTAGGGTTAGGGTTGGGTTAGGGTTAGGGATAGGGTTAGGGTTAGGGTTAGGGTTAGGGTTGGGTTAGGGTTAGGGTTAGGGTTAGGGTTAGGGTTAGGGTTAGGGTTAGGGTTAGGGTTAGGGTTAGGGTTACGTTAGGGTTAGGGTTAGGGTTAGGGTTAGGGTTAGGTTAGGGTTAGGGTTAGGGTTAGGGTTAGGGTTAGGGTTAGGGTTAGGGTTAGGGTTAGGGTTAGGTTAGGGTTAGGGTTAGGGTTAGGGTTAGGGTTAGGGTTAGGTTAGGGTTAGGGTTAGGGTTAGGGTTAGGGTTAGGGTTGGGTTAGGGTTAGGGTTAAGGTTAGGGTTAGGGTTAGGGTTAGGGTTAGGGTTAGGGTTAGGGTTAGGGTTAGGGTTACTCTTAGGTTAGGGTCAGGGTCAGGGTTTTGGGTGGAATCTGGGGAGAAATGGCTGGATTTTGGGGGCAAATATGGGATTTTGGTGCAAAATGCAGGAATTTGTGGCAAAAATGGGGGATTATGGGGGAAGTCGCGGGATTTTGGTGCAAAATGTGGGGTTTTAGGGTTAAAATGTGGGATTTTTAGGGTAAATCGCAGGATTTTGGGGGCGAAATGCGGGAATTTTGGTGCGAAATGCGGCGATTTGGGGCAAAAATGCGGGATTTGTGGAGGAAATTGTGAGATTTTGAGGGGCAAAATGTGGGGTTTTAGGGTTAAAATGTGGGATTTTTGGGGGAAATCGCGGGATTTGGGGGGCAAAATGTGGTAATTTGGTGTGATATCTGTGGTGCTGTAGATGCGCTGCCAATGGCCGGTGAGGAGCAGCAAGAACTTGGCAGGCTGGCACTTTCGGTGTGGGAGCAATCGTCCGACGTTCGTGATTTGTCGGGGTTTTTTCTCAGTGGGTGCCCATGTGCAGCTGGTGGTAATCGTCGAAGCCCTGTTGGTCAGGGAAAGCCCGGAGCCCCGATGTCTGTCGTGCTGTAGATGCGCTGCCAATGGCCGATGAGGAGCAGCAAGAGATTGAAAGGCTGGCACTCCAGGTGTGGGAGGAATCGTCCGATGTTTGTGATTTCTCAGGATTTTTTTCAGTGGGTGCCCAGGTGCAGCTGGTGGTAAACGTCGAAGCCCTGTTTGTCAGGGAAAGCCCGGAGCCCCGATGTCTGTGGTGCTGTAGATGCGCTGCCAATTGCCGGTGAGGAGCAGCAAGAGCTTGTGTTGCTGGCACTTTCGGTGTGGGAGTAATCGTCCGATGTTCGTGATTTTTCGGGGTTTTTTTTCAGTGGGCGCTCAGGTGCAGCGGGTGGTAAATGTTGAAGCCCTGTTGGTCAGGGTTAGGGTTAGGGTTAGGGTTAGGGTTAGGGTTAGGTTAGGGTTAGGGTTAGGTTAGGGTTAGGGTTAGGGTTAGGTTAGGGTTAGGGTTAGGGTTAGGTTAGGGTTAGGGTTAGGGTTAGGGTTAGGGTTGGGTTAGGGTTAGGGTTAGGGTTAGGGTTAGGGTTAGGGTTAGGGTTAGGTTAGGGTTACTCTTAGGTTAGGGTCAGGGTTTTGGGGGGAATCTGGGGGGAAATGGCTGGATTTTGGGGGCAAATATGAGATTTTGTTGCAAAATGCAGGAATTTGTGGCAAAAATGGGGGATTATGGGGGAAGTCGCGGGATTTTGGGGCAAAATGTGGGGTTTTAGGGTTAAAATGTGGGATTTTTAGGGTAAATCGCAGGATTTTGGGGGCGAAATGCGGGAATTTTGGTGCGAAATGGGGCGATTTGGGGCAAAAATGCGGGATTTGTGGAGGAAATTGTGAGATTTTGAGGGGCAAAATGTGGGGGTTTAGGGTTAAAATGTGGGATTTTTGGGGGAAATCGCGGGATTTGGGGGGCAAAATGTGGTAATTTGGTGTGATATCTGTGGTGCTGTAGATGCGCTGCCAATGGCCGGTGAGGAGCAGCAAGAACTTGGCAGGCTGGCACTTTCGGTGTGGGAGCAATCGTCCGACGTTCGTGATTTGTCGGGGTTTTTTCTCAGTGGGTGCCCATGTGCAGCTGGTGGTAATCGTCGAAGCCCTGTTGGTCAGGGAAAGCCCGGAGCCCCGATGTCTGTCGTGCTGTAGATGCGCTGCCAATGGCCGATGAGGAGCAGCAAGAGATTGAAAGGCTGGCACTCCAGGTGTGGGAGGAATCATCCGATGTTTGTGATTTCTCAGGATTTTTTTCAGTGGGTGCCCAGGTGCAGCTGGTGGTAAACGTCGAAGCCCTGTTTGTCAGGGAAAGCCCGGAGCCCCGATGTCTGTGGTGCTGTAGATGCGCTGCCAATTGCCGGTGAGGAGCAGCAAGAGCTTGTGTTGCTGGCACTTTCGGTGTGGGAGTAATCGTCCGATGTTCGTGATTTTTCGGGGTTATTTTTTCAGTGGGCGCTCAGGTGCAGCGGGTGGTAAATGTTGAAGCCCTGTTGGTCAGGGTTAGGGTTAGGGTTAGGGTTAGGGTTAGGGTTAGGGTTAGGGTTAGGGTTAGGGTTAGGGTTGGGTTAGGGTTAGGGTTAGGGTTAGGGTTAGGGTTAGGTTAGGGTTAGGGTTGGGTTAGGGTTAGGGTTAGTGTTAGGGTTGGGTTAGGGTTAGGGTTAGGGTTAGGGTTAGGGTTAGGGTTGGGTTAGGGTTAGGGATAGGGTTAGGGTTAGGGTTAGGGTTAGGGTTGGGTTAGGGTTAGGGTTAGGGTTAGGGTTAGGGTTAGGGTTAGGGTTAGGGTTAGGGTTAGGGTTAGGGTTAGGGTTACGTTAGGGTTAGGGTTAGGGTTAGGGTTAGGGTTAGGTTAGGGTTAGGGTTAGGGTTAGGGTTAGGGTTAGGGTTAGGGTTAGGGTTAGGGTTAGGGTTAGGTTAGGGTTAGGGTTAGGGTTAGGGTTAGGGTTAGGGTTAGGTTAGGGTTAGGGTTAGGGTTAGGGTTAGGGTTAGGGTTGGGTTAGGGTTAGGGTTAAGGTTAGGGTTAGGGTTAGGGTTAGGGTTAGGGTTAGGGTTAGGGTTAGGGTTAGGGTTAGGGTTACTCTTAGGTTAGGGTCAGGGTCAGGGTTTTGGGTGGAATCTGGGGAGAAATGGCTGGATTTTGGGGGCAAATATGGGATTTTGGTGCAAAATGCAGGAATTTGTGGCAAAAATGGGGGATTATGGGGGAAGTCGCGGGATTTTGGTGCAAAATGTGGGGTTTTAGGGTTAAAATGTGGGATTTTTAGGGTAAATCGCAGGATTTTGGGGGCGAAATGCGGGAATTTTGGTGCGAAATGCGGCGATTTGGGGCAAAAATGCGGGATTTGTGGAGGAAATTGTGAGATTTTGAGGGGCAAAATGTGGGGTTTTAGGGTTAAAATGTGGGATTTTTGGGGGAAATCGCGGGATTTGGGGGGCAAAATGTGGTAATTTGGTGTGATATCTGTGGTGCTGTAGATGCGCTGCCAATGGCCGGTGAGGAGCAGCAAGAACTTGGCAGGCTGGCACTTTCGGTGTGGGAGCAATCGTCCGACGTTCGTGATTTGTCGGGGTTTTTTCTCAGTGGGTGCCCATGTGCAGCTGGTGGTAATCGTCGAAGCCCTGTTGGTCAGGGAAAGCCCGGAGCCCCGATGTCTGTCGTGCTGTAGATGCGCTGCCAATGGCCGATGAGGAGCAGCAAGAGATTGAAAGGCTGGCACTCCAGGTGTGGGAGGAATCGTCCGATGTTTGTGATTTCTCAGGATTTTTTTCAGTGGGTGCCCAGGTGCAGCTGGTGGTAAACGTCGAAGCCCTGTTTGTCAGGGAAAGCCCGGAGCCCCGATGTCTGTGGTGCTGTAGATGCGCTGCCAATTGCCGGTGAGGAGCAGCAAGAGCTTGTGTTGCTGGCACTTTCGGTGTGGGAGTAATCGTCCGATGTTCGTGATTTTTCGGGGTTTTTTTTCAGTGGGCGCTCAGGTGCAGCGGGTGGTAAATGTTGAAGCCCTGTTGGTCAGGGTTAGGGTTAGGGTTAGGGTTAGGGTTAGGGTTAGGGTTAGGGTTAGGTTAGGGTTAGGGTTAGGGTTAGGGTTAGGGTTAGGGTTAGGGTTAGGTTAGGGTTAGGGTTAGGGTTAGGGTTAGGGTTAGGTTAGGGTTAGGGTTAGGGTTAGGGTTAGGGTTAGGGTTAGGGTTAGGGTTAGGTTAGGGTTACTCTTAGGTTAGGGTCAGGGTTTTGGGGGGAAATGGCTGGATTTTGGGGGCAAATATGAGATTTTGGTGCAAAATGCAGGAATTTGTGGCAAAAATGGGGGATTATGGGGGAAGTCGCGGGATTTTGGGGCAAAATGTGGGGTTTTAGGGTTAAAATGTGGGATTTTTAGGGTAAATCGCAGGATTTTGGGGGCGAAATGCGGGAATTTTGGTGCGAAATGGGGCGATTTGGGGCAAAAATGCGGGATTTGTGGAGGAAATTGCGAGATTTTGAGGGGCAAAATGTGGGGGTTTAGGGTTAAAATGTGGGATTTTTGGGGGAAATCGCGGGATTTGGGGGGCAAAATGTGGTAATTTGGTGTGATATCTGTGGTGCTGTAGATGCGCTGCCAATGGCCGGTGAGGAGCAGCAAGAACTTGGCAGGCTGGCACTTTCGGTGTGGGAGCAATCGTCCGACGTTCGTGATTTGTCGGGGTTTTTTCTCAGTGGGTGCCCATGTGCAGCTGGTGGTAATCGTCGAAGCCCTGTTGTTCAGGGAAAGCCCGGAGCCCCGATGTCTGTCGTGCTGTAGATGCGCTGCCAATGGCCGATGAGGAGCAGCAAGAGATTGAAAGGCTGGCACTCCAGGTGTGGGAGGAATCGTCCGATGTTTGTGATTTCTCAGGATTTTTTTCAGTGGGTGCCCAGGTGCAGCTGGTGGTAAACGTCGAAGCCCTGTTTGTCAGGGAAAGCCCGGAGCCCCGATGTCTGTGGTGCTGTAGATGCGCTGCCAATTGCCGGTGAGGAGCAGCAAGAGCTTGTGTTGCTGGCACTTTCGGTGTGGGAGTAATCGTCCGATGTTCGTGATTTTTCGGGGTTTTTTTTCAGTGGGCGCTCAGGTGCAGCGGGTGGTAAATGTTGAAGCCCTGTTGGTCAGGGTTAGGGTTAGGGTTAGGGTTAGGGTTAGGGTTAGGGTTAGGGTTAGGTTAGGGTTAGGGTTAGGGTTAGGGTTAGGGTTAGGGTTAGGGTTAGGTTAGGGTTAGGGTTAGGGTTAGGGTTAGGGTTAGGTTAGGGTTAGGGTTAGGGTTAGGGTTAGGGTTAGGGTTAGGGTTAGGGTTAGGGTTAGGTTAGGGTTACTCTTAGGTTAGGGTCAGGGTTTTGGGGGGAAATGGCTGGATTTTGGGGGCAAATATGAGATTTTGGTGCAAAATGCAGGAATTTGTGGCAAAAATGGGGGATTATGGGGGAAGTCGCGGGATTTTGGGGCAAAATGTGGGGTTTTAGGGTTAAAATGTGGGATTTTTAGGGTAAATCGCAGGATTTTGGGGGCGAAATGCGGGAATTTTGGTGCGAAATGGGGCGATTTGGGGCAAAAATGCGGGATTTGTGGAGGAAATTGCGAGATTTTGAGGGGCAAAATGTGGGGGTTTAGGGTTAAAATGTGGGATTTTTGGGGGAAATCGCGGGATTTGGGGGGCAAAATGTGGTAATTTGGTGTGATATCTGTGGTGCTGTAGATGCGCTGCCAATGGCCGGTGAGGAGCAGCAAGAACTTGGCAGGCTGGCACTTTCGGTGTGGGAGCAATCGTCCGACGTTCGTGATTTGTCGGGGTTTTTTCTCAGTGGGTGCCCATGTGCAGCTGGTGGTAATCGTCGAAGCCCTGTTGTTCAGGGAAAGCCCGGAGCCCCGATGTCTGTCGTGCTGTAGATGCGCTGCCAATGGCCGATGAGGAGCAGCAAGAGATTGAAAGGCTGGCACTCCAGGTGTGGGAGGAATCGTCCGATGTTTGTGATTTCTCAGGATTTTTTTCAGTGGGTGCCCAGGTGCAGCTGGTGGTAAACGTCGAAGCCCTGTTTGTCAGGGAAAGCCCGGAGCCCCGATGTCTGTGGTGCTGTAGATGCGCTGCCAATTGCCGGTGAGGAGCAGCAAGAGCTTGTGTTGCTGGCACTTTCGGTGTGGGAGTAATCGTCCGATGTTCGTGATTTTTCGGGGTTTTTTTTCAGTGGGCGCTCAGGTGCAGCGGGTGGTAAATGTTGAAGCCCTGTTGGTCAGGGTTAGGGTTAGGGTTAGGGTTAGGGTTAGGGTTAGGGTTAGGTTAGGGTTAGGGTTAGGTTAGGGTTAGGGTTAGGGTTAGGTTAGGGTTAGGGTTAGGGTTAGGTTAGGGTTAGGGTTAGGTTAGGGTTAGGGTTAGGGTTAGGGTTAGGGTTAGGGTTAGGGTTAGGGTTAGGGTTAGGGTTAGGTTAGGGTTAGGGTTAGGTTAGGGTTACTCTTAGGTTAGGGTCAGGGTTTTGGGGGGAATCTGGGGGGAAATGGCTGGATTTTGGGGGCAAATATGAGATTTTGTTGCAAAATGCAGGAATTTGTGGCAAAAATGGGGGATTATGGGGGAAGTCGCGGGATTTTGGGGCAAAATGTGGGGTTTTAGGGTTAAAATGTGGGATTTTTAGGGTAAATCGCAGGATTTTGGGGGCGAAATGCGGGAATTTTGGTGCGAAATGGGGCGATTTGGGGCAAAAATGCGGGATTTGTGGAGGAAATTGCGAGATTTTGAGGGGCAAAATGTGGGGGTTTAGGGTTAAAATGTGGGATTTTTGGGGGAAATCGCGGGATTTGGGGGGCAAAATGTGGTAATTTGGTGTGATATCTGTGGTGCTGTAGATGCGCTGCCAATGGCCGGTGAGGAGCAGCAAGAACTTGGCAGGCTGGCACTTTCGGTGTGGGAGCAATCGTCCGACGTTCGTGATTTGTCGGGGTTTTTTCTCAGTGGGTGCCCATGTGCAGCTGGTGGTAATCGTCGAAGCCCTGTTGTTCAGGAAAGCCCGGAGCCCCGATGTCTGTCGTGCTGTAGATGCGCTGCCAATGGCCGATGAGGAGCAGCAAGAGATTGAAAGGCTGGCACTCCAGGTGTGGGAGGAATCATCCGATGTTTGTGATTTCTCAGGATTTTTTTCAGTGGGTGCCCAGGTGCAGCTGGTGGTAAACGTCGAAGCCCTGTTTGTCAGGGAAAGCCCGGAGCCCCGATGTCTGTGGTGCTGTAGATGCGCTGCCAATTGCCGGTGAGGAGCAGCAAGAGCTTGTGTTGCTGGCACTTTCGGTGTGGGAGTAATCGTCCGATGTTCGTGATTTTTCGGGGTTTTTTTTTCAGTGGGCGCTCAGGTGCAGCGGGTGGTAAATGTTGAAGCCCTGTTGGTCAGGGTTAGGGTTAGGGTTAGGGTTAGGGTTAGGTTAGGTTAGGGTTAGGGTTAGGGTTAGGGTTAGGGTTAGGGTTAGGGTTAGGGTTAGGGTTGGGTTAGGGTTAGGGTTAGGGTTAGGTTAGGGTTAGGGTTAGGGTTAGGGTTAGGGTTAGGTTAGGGTTAGGGTTAGGTTAGGGTTAGGGTTAGGGTTAGGGTTAGGGTTAGGGTTAGTGTTAGGGTTAGGGTTAGTTTTAGGGTTAGGGTTAGGGTTAGGGTTAGGGTTAGGGTTAGGGTTAGGTTAGTGTTAGGGTTAGGGTTAGGGTTAGGGTTAGGGTTAGGGTTAGGGTTAGGTTAGGGTTAGGGTTAGGGTTAGGGTTAGGGTTACTCTTAGGTTAGGGTCAGGGTCAGGGTTTTGGGGGGAATCTGGGGAGAAATGGCTGGATTTTGGGGGCAAATATGGGATTTTGGTGCAAAATGCAGGAATTTGTGGCAAAAATGGGGGATTATGGGGGAAGTCGCGGGATTTTGGGGCAAAATGTGGGGTTTTAGGGTTAAAATGTGGGATTTTTAGGGTAAATCGCAGGATTTTGGGGGCGAAATGCGGGAATTTTGGTGCGAAATGGGGCGATTTGGGGCAAAAATGCGGGATTTGTGGAGGAAATTGCGAGATTTTGAGGGGCAAAATGTGGGGTTTTAGGGTTAAAATGTGGGATTTTTGGGGAAATCGGGGGATTTGGGGGGCAAAATATGGTAATTTGGTGTGATATCTGTGGTGCTGTAGATGCGCTGCCAATGGCCGGTGAGGAGCAGCAAGAACTTGGCAGGCTGGCACTTTCGGTGTGGGAGCAATCGTCCGACGTTCGTGATTTGTCGGGGTTTTTTCTCAGTGGGTGCCCATGTGCAGCTGGTGGTAATCGTCGAAGCCCTGTTGGTCAGGGAAAGCCCGGAGCCCCGATGTCTGTCGTGCTGTAGATGCGCTGCCAATGGCCGATGAGGAGCAGCAAGAGATTGAAAGGCTGGCACTCAAGGTGTGGGAGGAATCGTCCGATGTTTGTGATTTCTCAGGATTTTTTTCAGTGGGTGCCCAGGTGCAGCTGGTGGTAAACGTCGAAGCCCTGTTTGTCAGGGAAAGCCCGGAGCCCCGATGTCTGTGGTGCTGTAGATGCGCTGCCAATTGCCGGTGAGGAGCAGCAAGAGCTTGTGTTGCTGGCACTTTCGGTGTGGGAGTAATCGTCCGATGTTCGTGATTTTTTGGGGTTTTTTTTCAGTGGGCGCTCAGGTGCAGCGGGTGGTAAATGTTGAAGCCCTGTTGGTCAGGGTTAGGGTTAGGGTTAGGGTTAGGGTTAGGGTTAGGTTAGGGTTAGGGTTAGGGTTAGGGTTAGGGTTAGGGTTAGGTTAGGGTTAGGGTTAGGGTTAGGGTTAGGGTTAGGGTTAGGTTAGGGTTAGGGTTAGGGTTAGGGTTAGGTTAGGGTTACTCTTAGGTTAGGGTCAGGGTTTTGGGGGGAATCTGGGGGGAAATGGCTGGATTTTGGGGGCAAATATGAAATTTTGGTGCAAAATGCAGGAATTTGTGGCAAAAATGGGGGATTATGGGGGAAGTCGCGGGATTTTGGGGCAAAATGTGGGGTTTTAGGGTTAAAATGTGGGATTTTTAGGGTAAATCGCAGGATTTTGGGGGCGAAATGCGGGAATTTTGGTGCGAAATGGGGCGATTTGGGGCAAAAATGCGGGATTTGTGGAGGAAATTGTGAGATTTTGAGGGGCAAAATGTGGGGTTTTAGGGTTAAAATGTGGGATTTTTGGGGGAAATCGCGGGATTTGGGGGGCAAAATGTGGTAATTTGGTGTGATATCTGTGGTGCTGTAGATGCGCTGCCAATGGCCGGTGAGGAGCAGCAAGAACTTGGCAGGCTGGCACTTTCGGTGTGGGAGCAATCGTCCGACGTTCGTGATTTGTCGGGGTTTTTTCTCAGTGGGTGCCCATGTGCAGCTGGTGGTAATCGTCGAAGCCCTGTTGGTCAGGGAAAGCCCGGAGCCCCGATGTCTGTCGTGCTGTAGATGCGCTGCCAATGGCCGATGAGGAGCAGCAAGAGATTGAAAGGCTGGCACTCAAGGTGTGGGAGGAATCGTCCGATGTTTGTGATTTCTCAGGATTTTTTTCAGTGGGTGCCCAGGTGCAGCTGGTGGTAAACGTCGAAGCCCTGTTTGTCAGGGAAAGCCCGGAGCCCCAATGTCTGTGGTGCTGTAGATGCGCTGCCAATTGCCGGTGAGGAGCAGCAAGAGCTTGTGTTGCTGGCACTTTCGGTGTGGGAGTAATCGTCCGATGTTCGTGATTTTTCAGGGTTTTTTTTCAGTGGGCGCTCAGGTGCAGCGGGTGGTAAATGTTGAAGCCCTGTTGGTCAGGGTTAGGGTTAGGGTTAGGGTTAGGGTTAGGGTTAGGTTAGGGTTAGGGTTAGGGTTAGGGTTAGGGTTAGGGTTAGGGTTAGGGTTAGGGTTAGGGTTAGGTTAGGGTTAGGGTTAGGGTTAGGGTTAGGGTTAGGGTTAGGGTTAGGGTTAGGGTTAGGGTTAGGGTTGGGTTAGGGTTAGGGTTAGGGTTAGGGTTAGGGTTAGGTTAGGGTTAGGGTTAGGGTTAGGGTTAGGGTTAGGGTTAGGGTTAGGGTTAGGGTTAGGGTTAGGGTTAGGGTTAGGTTAGGGTTAGGGTTAGGGTTAGGGTTAGGGTTAGGGTTAGGGTTAGGGTTAGGGTTAGGGTTAGGGTTGGGTTAGGGTTAGGGTTAGGGTTAGGGTTAGGGTTAGGGTTACGTTAGGGTTAGGGTTAGGGTTAGGGTTAGGGTTAGGGTTAGGTTAGGGTTAGGGTTAGGGTTAGGGTTAGGGTTAGGGTTAGGGTTAGGGTTAGGTTAGGGTTATGGTTAGGGTTAGGTTAGGGTTAGGGTTAGGGTTAGGGTTAGGGTTAGGGTTAGGGTTAGGTTAGGGTTAGGGTTAGGTTAGGGTTACTCTTAGGTTAGGGTCAGGGTTTTGGGGGGAATCTGGGGGGAAATGGCTGGATTTTGGGGGCAAATATGAAATTTTGGTGCAAAATGCAGGAATTTGTGGCAAAAATGGGGGATTATGGGGGAAGTCGCGGGATTTTGGGGCAAAATGTGGGGTTTTAGGGTTAAAATGTGGGATTTTTAGGGTAAATCGCAGGATTTTGGGGGCGAAATGCGGGAATTTTGGTGCGAAATGGGGCGATTTGGGGCAAAAATGCGGGATTTGTGGAGGAAATTGCGAGATTTTGAGGGGCAAAATGTGGGGTTTTAGGGTTAAAATGTGGGATTTTTGGGGGAAATCGCGGGATTTGGGGGGCAAAATGTGGTAATTTGGTGTGATATCTGTGGTGCTGTAGATGCGCTGCCAATGGCCGGTGAGGAGCAGCAAGAACTTGGCAGGCTGGCACTTTCGGTGTGGGAGCAATCGTCCGACGTTCGTGATTTGTCGGGGTTTTTTCTCAGTGGGTGCCCATGTGCAGCTGGTGGTAATCGTCGAAGCCCTGTTGGTCAGGGAAAGCCCGGAGCCCCGATGTCTGTCGTGCTGTAGATGCGCTGCCAATGGCCGATGAGGAGCAGCAAGAGATTGAAAGGCTGGCACTCAAGGTGTGGGAGGAATCGTCCGATGTTTGTGATTTCTCAGGATTTTTTTCAGTGGGTGCCCAGGTGCAGCTGGTGGTAATCGTCGAAGCCCTGTTTGTCAGGGAAAGCCCGGAGCCCCAATGTCTGTGGTGCTGTAGATGCGCTGCCAATTGCCGGTGAGGAGCAGCAAGAGCTTGTGTTGCTGGCACTTTCGGTGTGGGAGTAATCGTCCGATGTTCGTGATTTTTCGGGGTTTTTTTTCAGTGGGCGCTCAGGTGCAGCGGGTGGTAAATGTTGAAGCCCTGTTGGTCAGGGTTAGGGTTAGGGTTAGGGTTAGGGTTAGGTTAGGGTTAGGGTAAGGTTTAGGGTTAGGGTTAGGTTAGGGTTAGGGTTAGGGTTAGGGTTAGGGTTAGGTTAGGGTTAGGGTTAGGGTTAGGGTTAGGGTTAGGGTTAGGTTAGGGTTAGGGTTAGGGTTAGGGTTAGGGTTAGGGTTAGGGTTAGGGTTAGGGTTGGGTTAGGGTTAGGGTTAGGGTTAGGTTAGGGTTAGGGTTAGGGTTAGGGTTAGGGTTAGGGTTGGGTTAGGGTTAGGGTTAGGGTTAGGGTTAGGGTTAGGGTTAGGGTTGGGTTAGGGTTAGGGTTAGGGTTAGGGTTAGGGTTAGGGTTAGGGTTAGGGTTACTCTTAGGTTAGGGTCAGGGTCAGGGTTTTGGGTGGAATCTGGGGAGAAATGGCTGGATTTTGGGGGCAAATATGGGATTTTGGTGCAAAATGCAGGAATTTGTGGCAAAAATGGGGGATTATGGGGGAAGTCGCGGGATTTTGGTGCAAAATGTGGGGTTTTAGGGTTAAAATGTGGGATTTTTAGGGTAAATCGCAGGATTTTGGGGGCGAAATGCGGGAATTTTGGTGCGAAATGGGGCGATTTGGGGCAAAAATGCGGGATTTGTGGAGGAAATTGTGAGATTTTGAGGGGCAAAATGTGGGGTTTTAGGGTTAAAATGTGGGATTTTTGGGCGAAATCGCGGGATTTGGGGGGCAAAATGTGGTAATTTGGTGTGATATCTGTGGTGCTGTAGATGCGCTGCCAATGGCCGGTGAGGAGCAGCAAGAACTTGGCAGGCTGGCACTTTCGGTGTGGGAGCAATCGTCCGACGTTCGTGATTTGTCGGGGTTTTTTCTCAGTGGGTGCCCATGTGCAGCTGGTGGTAATCGTCGAAGCCCTGTTGTTCAGGGAAAGCCCGGAGCCCCGATGTCTGTCGTGCTGTAGATGCGCTGCCAATGGCCGATGAGGAGCAGCAAGAGATTGAAAGGCTGGCACTCCAGGTGTGGGAGGAATCGTCCGATGTTTGTGATTTCTCAGGATTTTTTTCAGTGGGTGCCCAGGTGCAGCTGGTGGTAAACGTCGAAGCCCTGTTTGTCAGGGAAAGCCCGGAGCCCCGATGTCTGTGGTGCTGTAGATGCGCTGCCAATTGCCGGTGAGGAGCAGCAAGAGCTTGTGTTGCTGGCACTTTCGGTGTGGGAGTAATCGTCCGATGTTCGTGATTTTTCGGGGTTTTTTTTTCAGTGGGCGCTCAGGTGCAGCGGGTGGTAAATGTTGAAGCCCTGTTGGTCAGGGTTAGGGTTAGGGTTAGGGTTAGGGTTAGGGTTAGGGTTAGGGTTAGGGTTAGGTTAGGGTTAGGGTTAGGGTTAGGGTTAGGGTTAGGGTTAGGGTTAGGGTTAGGTTAGGGTTAGGGTTAGGGTTAGGGTTAGGGTTAGGGTTAGGGTTAGGGTTAGTTTAGGGTTACTCTTAGGTTAGGGTCAGGGTTTTGGGGGGAATCTGGGGGGAAATGGCTGGATTTTGGGGGCAAATATGAGATTTTGGTGCAAAATGCAGGAATTTGTGGCAAAAATGGGGGATTATGGGGGAAGTCGCGGGATTTTGGGGCAAAATGTGGGGTTTTAGGGTTAAAATGTGGGATTTTTAGGGTAAATCGCAGGATTTTGGGGGCGAAATGCGGGAATTTTGGTGCGAAATGGGGCGATTTGGGGCAAAAATGCGGGATTTGTGGAGGAAATTGCGAGATTTTGAGGGGCAAAATGTGGGGGTTTAGGGTTAAAATGTGGGATTTTTGGGGGAAATCGCGGGATTTGGGGGGCAAAATGTGGCAATTTGGTGTGATATCTGTGGTGCTGTAGATGCGCTGCCAATGGCCGGTGAGGAGCAGCAAGAACTTGGCAGGCTGGCACTTTCGGTGTGGGAGCAATCGTCCGACGTTCGTGATTTGTCGGGGTTTTTTCTCAGTGGGTGCCCATGTGCAGCTGGTGGTAATCGTCGAAGCCCTGTTGTTCAGGGAAAGCCCGGAGCCCCGATGTCTGTCGTGCTGTAGATGCGCTGCCAATGGCCGATGAGGAGCAGCAAGAGATTGAAAGGCTGGCACTCCAGGTGTGGGAGGAATCGTCCGATGTTTGTGATTTCTCAGGATTTTTTTCAGTGGGTGCCCAGGTGCAGCTGGTGGTAAACGTCGAAGCCCTGTTTGTCAGGGAAAGCCCGGAGCCCCGATGTCTGTGGTGCTGTAGATGCGCTGCCAATTGCCGGTGAGGAGCAGCAAGAGCTTGTGTTGCTGGCACTTTCGGTGTGGGAGTAATCGTCCGATGTTCGTGATTTTTCGGGGTTTTTTTTTCAGTGGGCGCTCAGGTGCAGCGGGTGGTAAATGTTGAAGCCCTGTTGGTCAGGGTTAGGGTTAGGGTTAGGGTTAGGGTTAGGGTTAGGGTTAGGGTTAGGGTTAGGGTTAGGGTTAGGGTTAGGGTTAGGTTAGGGTTAGGGTTAGGGTTAGGGTTAGGGTTAGGGTTAGGGTTGGGTTAGGGTTAGGGTTAGGGTTAGGGTTAGGGTTAGGGTTGGGTTAGGGTTAGGGTTAGGGTTAGGGTTAGGGTTAGGGTTAGGGTTAGGGTTAGGGTTACGTTAGGGTTAGGGTTAGGGTTAGGGTTAGGGTTAGGGTTAGGGTTAGGTTAGGGTTAGGGTTAGGGTTAGGGTTAGGGTTAGGGTTAGGGTTAGGGTTAGGTTAGGGTTAGGGTTAGGGTTAGGTTAGGGTTAGGGTTAGGGTTAGGGTTAGGGTTACTCTTAGGTTAGGGTCAGGGTCAGGGTTTTGGGGGGAATCTGGGGAGAAATGGCTGGATTTTGGCGGCAAATATGGGATTTTGGTGCAAAATGCAGGAATTTGTGGCAAAAATGGGGGATTATGGGGGAAGTCGCGGGATTTTGGGGCAAAATGTGGGGTTTTAGGGTTAAAATGTGGGATTTTTAGGGTAAATCGCAGGATTTTGGGGGCGAAATGCGGGAATTTTGGTGCGAAATGGGGCGATTTGGGGCAAAAATGCGGGATTTGTGGACGAAATTGCGAGATTTTGAGGGGCAAAATGTGGGGTTTTAGGGTTAAAATGTGGGATTTTTGGGCGAAATCGCGGGATTTGGGGGGCAAAATGTGGTAATTTGGTGTGATATCTGTGGTGCTGTAGATGCGCTGCCAATGGCCGGTGAGGAGCAGCAAGAACTTGGCAGGCTGGCACTTTCGGTGTGGGAGCAATCGTCCGACGTTCGTGATTTGTCGGGGTTTTTTCTCAGTGGGTGCCCATGTGCAGCTGGTGGTAATCGTCGAAGCCCTGTTGGTCAGGGAAAGCCCGGAGCCCCGATGTCTGTCGTGCTGTAGATGCGCTGCCAATGGCCGATGAGGAGCAGCAAGAGATTGAAAGGCTGGCACTCCAGGTGTGGGAGGAATCGTCCGATGTTTGTGATTTCTCAGGATTTTTTTCAGTGGGTGCCCAGGTGCAGCTGGTGGTAAACGTCGAAGCCCTGTTTGTCAGGGAAAGCCCGGAGCCCCGATGTCTGTGGTGCTGTAGATGCGCTGCCAATT
>NC_141562.1:40370234-40395234 GCF_036417535.1 Chlamydotis macqueenii
AGAGCTTGTGTTGCTGGCACTTTCGGTGTGGGAGTAATCGTCCGATGTTCGTGATTTTTCGGGGTTTTTTTTTCAGTGGGCGCTCAGGTGCAGCGGGTGGTAAATGTTGAAGCCCTGTTGGTCAGGGTTAGGGTTAGGGTTAGGGTTAGGGTTAGGGTTAGGGTTAGGGTTAGGGTTAGGGTTAGGGTTAGGGTTAGGGTTAGGTTAGGGTTAGGGTTAGGGTTAGGGTTAGGGTTAGGGTTAGGGTTAGGGTTAGGGTTAGGGTTAGTTTAGGGTTACTCTTAGGTTAGGGTCAGGGTTTTGGGGGGAATCTGGGGGGAAATGGCTGGATTTTGGGGGCAAATATGAGATTTTGGTGCAAAATGCAGGAATTTGTGGCAAAAATGGGGGATTATGGGGGAAGTCGCGGGATTTTGGGGCAAAATGTGGGGTTTTAGGGTTAAAATGTGGGATTTTTAGGGTAAATCGCAGGATTTTGGGGGCGAAATGCGGGAATTTTGGTGCGAAATGGGGCGATTTGGGGCAAAAATGCGGGATTTGTGGAGGAAATTGCGAGATTTTGAGGGGCAAAATGTGGGGGTTTAGGGTTAAAATGTGGGATTTTTGGGGGAAATCGCAGGATTTGGGGGGCAAAATGTGGCAATTTGGTGTGATATCTGTGGTGCTGTAGATGCGCTGCCAATGGCCGGTGAGGAGCAGCAAGAACTTGGCAGGCTGGCACTTTCGGTGTGGGAGCAATCGTCCGACGTTCGTGATTTGTCGGGGTTTTTTCTCAGTGGGTGCCCATGTGCAGCTGGTGGTAATCGTCGAAGCCCTGTTGTTCAGGGAAAGCCCGGAGCCCCGATGTCTGTCGTGCTGTAGATGCGCTGCCAATGGCCGATGAGGAGCAGCAAGAGATTGAAAGGCTGGCACTCCAGGTGTGGGAGGAATCGTCCGATGTTTGTGATTTCTCAGGATTTTTTTCAGTGGGTGCCCAGGTGCAGCTGGTGGTAAACGTCGAAGCCCTGTTTGTCAGGGAAAGCCCGGAGCCCCGATGTCTGTGGTGCTGTAGATGCGCTGCCAATTGCCGGTGAGGAGCAGCAAGAGCTTGTGTTGCTGGCACTTTCGGTGTGGGAGTAATCGTCCGATGTTCGTGATTTTTTGGGGTTTTTTTTTCAGTGGGCGCTCAGGTGCAGCGGGTGGTAAATGTTGAAGCCCTGTTGGTCAGGGTTAGGGTTAGGGTTAGGGTTAGGGTTAGGGTTAGGGTTAGGTTAGGGTTAGGGTTAGGGTTAGGGTTAGGGTTAGGGTTAGGGTTGGGTTAGGGTTAGGGTTAGGGTTAGGGTTAGGGTTAGGGTTGGGTTAGGGTTAGGGTTAGGGTTAGGGTTAGGGTTAGGGTTAGGGTTAGGGTTAGGGTTACGTTAGGGTTAGGGTTAGGGTTAGGGTTAGGGTTAGGGTTAGGGTTAGGTTAGGGTTAGGGTTAGGGTTAGGTTAGGGTTAGGGTTAGGGTTAGGGTTAGGGTTAGGGTTAGGGTTAGGTTAGGGTTAGGGTTAGGGTTAGGGTTAGGTTAGGGTTAGGGTTAGGGTTAGGTTAGGGTTAGGGTTAGGGTTAGGGTTAGGGTTACTCTTAGGTTAGGGTCAGGGTCAGGGTTTTGGGGGGAATCTGGGGAGAAATGGCTGGATTTTGGGGGCAAATATGGGATTTTGGTGCAAAATGCAGGAATTTGTGGCAAAAATGGGGGATTATGGGGGAAGTCGCGGGATTTTGGGGCAAAATGTGGGGTTTTTGGGTTAAAATGTGGGATTTTTAGGGTAAATCGCAGGATTTTGGGGGCGAAATGCGGGAATTTTGGTGCGAAATGGGGCGATTTGGGGCAAAAATGCGGGATTTGTGGAGGAAATTGCGAGATTTTGAGGGGCAAAATGTGGGGTTTTAGGGTTAAAATGTGGGATTTGTGGGCGAAATCGCGGGATTTGGGGGGCAAAATGTGGTAATTTGGTGTGATATCTGTGGTGCTGTAGATGCGCTGCCAATGGCCGGTGAGGAGCAGCAAGAACTTGGCAGGCTGGCACTTTCGGTGTGGGAGCAATCGTCCGACGTTCGTGATTTGTCGGGGTTTTTTCTCAGTGGGTGCCCATGTGCAGCTGGTGGTAATCGTCGAAGCCCTGTTGGTCAGGGAAAGCCCGGAGCCCCGATGTCTGTCGTGCTGTAGATGCGCTGCCAATGGCCGATGAGGAGCAGCAAGAGATTGAAAGGCTGGCACTCCAGGTGTGGGAGGAATCGTCCGATGTTTGTGATTTCTCAGGGTTTTTTCTCAGTGGGTGCCCAGGTGCAGCTGGTGGTAAACGTCGAAGCCCTGTTTGTCAGGGAAAGCCCGGAGCCCCGATGTCTGTGGTGCTGTAGATGCGCTGCCAATTGCCGGTGAGGAGCAGCAAGAGCTTGTGTTGCTGGCACTTTCGGTGTGGGAGTAATCGTCCGATGTTCGTGATTTTTCGGGGTTTTTTTTTCAGTGGGCGCTCAGGTGCAGCGGGTGGTAAATGTTGAAGCCCTGTTGGTCAGGGTTAGGGTTAGGGTTAGGGTTAGGGTTAGGGTTAGGGTTAGGGTTAGGGTTAGGGTTAGGGTTAGGGTTAGGTTAGGGTTAGGGTTAGGTTAGGGTTAGGGTTAGGGTTAGGGTTAGGGTTAGGGTTAGGGTTAGGGTTAGGGTTAGGTTAGGGTTATGGTTAGGGTTAGGTTAGGGTTAGGGTTAGGGTTAGGGTTAGGGTTAGGGTTAGGGTTAGGGTTAGGTTAGGGTTAGGGTTAGGTTAGGGTTACTCTTAGGTTAGGGTCAGGGTTTTGGGGGGAATCTGGGGGGAAATGGCTGGATTTTGGGGGCAAATATGAAATTTTGGTGCAAAATGCAGGAATTTGTGGCAAAAATGGGGGATTATGGGGGAAGTCGCGGGATTTTGGGGCAAAATGTGGGGTTTTAGGGTTAAAATGTGGGATTTT
Source organism: Chlamydotis macqueenii (assembly GCF_036417535.1). NCBI lineage: Eukaryota > Metazoa > Chordata > Aves > Otidiformes > Otididae > Chlamydotis > Chlamydotis macqueenii. Next base: position 40,373,199 of record NC_141562.1, read on the forward strand.
TAGGGTAAATCGCAGGATTTTGGGGGCGAAATGCGGGAATTTTGGTGCGAAATGGGGCGATTTGGGGCAAAAATGCGGGATTTGTGGAGGAAATTGCGAGATTTTGAGGGGCAAAATGTGGGGTTTTAGGGTTAAAATGTGGGATTTTTGGGGGAAATCGCGGGATTTGGGGGGCAAAATGTGGTAATTTGGTGTGATATCTGTGGTGCTGTAGATGCGCTGCCAATGGCCGGTGAGGAGCAGCAAGAACTTGGCAGGCTGGCACTTTCGGTGTGGGAGCAATCGTCCGACGTTCGTGATTTGTCGGGGTTTTTTCTCAGTGGGTGCCCATGTGCAGCTGGTGGTAATCGTCGAAGCCCTGTTGGTCAGGGAAAGCCCGGAGCCCCGATGTCTGTCGTGCTGTAGATGCGCTGCCAATGGCCGATGAGGAGCAGCAAGAGATTGAAAGGCTGGCACTCCAGGTGTGGGAGGAATCGTCCGATGTTTGTGATTTCTCAGGATTTTTTTCAGTGGGTGCCCAGGTGCAGCTGGTGGTAAACGTCGAAGCCCTGTTTGTCAGGGAAAGCCCGGAGCCCCGATGTCTGTGGTGCTGTAGATGCGCTGCCAATTGCCGGTGAGGAGCAGCAAGAGCTTGTGTTGCTGGCACTTTCGGTGTGGGAGTAATCGTCCGATGTTCGTGATTTTTCGGGGTTTTTTTTTCAGTGGGCGCTCAGGTGCAGCGGGTGGTAAATGTTGAAGCCCTGTTGGTCAGGGTTAGGGTTAGGGTTAGGGTTAGGGTTAGGGTTAGGGTTAGGGTTAGGGTTAGGGTTAGGTTAGGGTTAGGGTTAGGGTTAGGGTTAGGGTTAGGGTTAGGGTTAGGGTTAGGGTTAGGTTTAGGTTAGGGTTAGGGTTAGGGTTAGGGTTAGGGTTAGGGTTAGGGTTAGGGTTAGGGTTAGGGTTAGGGTTAGTTTAGGGTTACTCTTAGGTTAGGGTCAGGGTTTTGGGGGGAATCTGGGGGGAAATGGCTGGATTTTGGGGGCAAATATGAGATTTTGGTGCAAAATGCAGGAATTTGTGGCAAAAATGGGGGATTATGGGGGAAGTCGCGGGATTTTGGGGCAAAATGTGGGGTTTTAGGGTTAAAATGTGGGATTTTTAGGGTAAATCGCAGGATTTTGGGGGCGAAATGCGGGAATTTTGGTGCGAAATGGGGCGATTTGGGGCAAAAATGCGGGATTTGTGGAGGAAATTGCGAGATTTTGAGGGGCAAAATGTGGGGGTTTAGGGTTAAAATGTGGGATTTTTGGGGGAAATCGCAGGATTTGGGGGGCAAAATGTGGCAATTTGGTGTGATATCTGTGGTGCTGTAGATGCGCTGCCAATGGCCGGTGAGGAGCAGCAAGAACTTGGCAGGCTGGCACTTTCGGTGTGGGAGCAATCGTCCGACGTTCGTGATTTGTCGGGGTTTTTTCTCAGTGGGTGCCCATGTGCAGCTGGTGGTAATCGTCGAAGCCCTGTTGTTCAGGGAAAGCCCGGAGCCCCGATGTCTGTCGTGCTGTAGATGCGCTGCCAATGGCCGATGAGGAGCAGCAAGAGATTGAAAGGCTGGCACTCCAGGTGTGGGAGGAATCGTCCGATGTTTGTGATTTCTCAGGATTTTTTTCAGTGGGTGCCCAGGTGCAGCTGGTGGTAAACGTCGAAGCCCTGTTTGTCAGGGAAAGCCCGGAGCCCCGATGTCTGTGGTGCTGTAGATGCGCTGCCAATTGCCGGTGAGGAGCAGCAAGAGCTTGTGTTGCTGGCACTTTCGGTGTGGGAGTAATCGTCCGATGTTCGTGATTTTTCGGGGTTTTTTTTTCAGTGGGCGCTCAGGTGCAGCGGGTGGTAAATGTTGAAGCCCTGTTGGTCAGGGTTAGGGTTAGGGTTAGGGTTAGGGTTAGGGTTAGGGTTAGGGTTAGGGTTAGGGTTAGGGTTAGGTTAGGGTTAGGGTTAGGGTTAGGGTTAGGGTTAGGGTTAGGGTTGGGTTAGGGTTAGGGTTAGGGTTAGGGTTAGGGTTAGGGTTGGGTTAGGGTTAGGGTTAGGGTTAGGGTTAGGGTTAGGGTTAGGGTTAGGGTTAGGGTTAGGGTTACGTTAGGGTTAGGGTTAGGGTTAGGGTTAGGGTTAGGGTTAGGGTTAGGTTAGGGTTAGGGTTAGGGTTAGGTTAGGGTTAGGGTTAGGGTTAGGGTTAGGGTTAGGGTTAGGGTTGGGTTAGGGTTAGGGTTAGGGTTAGGTTAGGGTTAGGGTTAGGGTTAGGTTAGGGTTAGGGTTAGGGTTAGGGTTAGGGTTACTCTTAGGTTAGGGTCAGGGTCAGGGTTTTGGGGGGAATCTGGGGAGAAATGGCTGGATTTTGGGGGCAAATATGGGATTTTGGTGCAAAATGCAGGAATTTGTGGCAAAAATGGGGGATTATGGGGGAAGTCGCGGGATTTTGGGGCAAAATGTGGGGTTTTTGGGTTAAAATGTGGGATTTTTAGGGTAAATCGCAGGATTTTGGGGGCGAAATGCGGGAATTTTGGTGCGAAATGGGGCGATCTGGGGCAAAAATGCGGGATTTGTGGAGGAAATTGCGAGATTTTGAGGGGCAAAATGTGGGGTTTAGGGTTAAAATGTGGGATTTTTGGGCGAAATCGCGGGATTTGGGGGGCAAAATGTGGTAATTTGGTGTGATATCTGTGGTGCTGTAGATGCGCTGCCAATGGCCGGTGAGGAGCAGCAAGAACTTGGCAGGCTGGCACTTTCGGTGTGGGAGCAATCGTCCGACGTTCGTGATTTGTCGGGGTTTTTTCTCAGTGGGTGCCCATGTGCAGCTGGTGGTAATCGTCGAAGCCCTGTTGGTCAGGGAAAGCCCGGAGCCCCGATGTCTGTCGTGCTGTAGATGCGCTGCCAATGGCCGATGAGGAGCAGCAAGAGATTGAAAGGCTGGCACTCCAGGTGTGGGAGGAATCGTCCGATGTTTGTGATTTCTCAGGATTTTTTTCAGTGGGTGCCCAGGTGCAGCTGGTGGTAAACGTCGAAGCCCTGTTTGTCAGGGAAAGCCCGGAGCCCCGATGTCTGTGGTGCTGTAGATGCGCTGCCAATTGCCGGTGAGGAGCAGCAAGAGCTTGTGTTGCTGGCACTTTCGGTGTGGGAGTAATCGTCCGATGTTCGTGATTTTTCGGGGTTTTTTTTCAGTGGGCGCTCAGGTGCAGCGGGTGGTAAATGTTGAAGCCCTGTTGGTCAGGGTTAGGGTTAGGGTTAGGGTTAGGGTTAGGGTTAGGGTTAGGGTTAGGGTTAGGTTAGGGTTAGGGTTAGGGTTAGGGTTAGGTTAGGGTTAGGGTTAGGTTAGGGTTAGGGTTAGGTTAGGGTTAGGGTTAGGGTTAGGGTTAGGGTTAGGGTTAGGGTTAGGTTAGGGTTAGGGTTAGGGTTAGGGTTAGGGTTAGGGTTAGGGTTAGGTTAGGGTTAGGGTTAGGGTTAGGGTTAGGGTTAGGGTTAGGGTTAGGGTTAGGGTTAGGTTACGGTTAGGGTTAGGGTTAGGTTACGGTTAGGGTTAGGGTTAGGGTTAGGGTTAGGTTAGGGTTACTCTTAGGTTAGGGTCAGGGTTTTGGGGGGAATCTGGGGGGAAATGGCTGGATTTTGGGGGCAAATATGAGATTTTGGTGCAAAATGCAGGAATTTGTGGCAAAAATGGGGGATTATGGGGGAAGTCGCGGGATTTTGTGGCAAAATGTGGGGTTTTAGGGTTAAAATGTGGGATTTTTAGGGTAAATCGCAGGATTTTGGGGGCGAAATGCGGGAATTTTGGTGCGAAATGGGGCTATTTGGGGCAAAAATGCGGGATTTGTGGAGGAAATTGCGAGATTTTGAGGGGCAAAATGTGGGGGTTTAGGGTTAAAATGTGGGATTTTTGGGGGAAATCGGGGGATTTGGGGGGCAAAATGTGGTAATTTGGTGTGATATCTGTGGTGCTGTAGATGCGCTGCCAATGGCCGGTGAGGAGCAGCAAGAACTTGGCAGGCTGGCACTTTCGGTGTGGGAGCAATCGTCCGACGTTCGTGATTTGTCGGGGTTTTTTCTCAGTGGGTGCCCATGTGCAGCTGGTGGTAATCGTTGAAGCCCTGTTGGTCAGGGAAAGCCCGGAGCCCCGATGTCTGTCGTGCTGTAGATGCGCTGCCAATGGCCGATGAGGAGCAGCAAGAGATTGAAAGGCTGGCACTCCAGGTGTGGGAGGAATCGTCCGATGTTTGTGATTTCTCAGGATTTTTTTCAGTGGGTGCCCAGGTGCAGCTGGTGGTAAACGTCGAAGCCCTGTTTGTCAGGGAAAGCCCGGAGCCCCGATGTCTGTGGTGCTGTAGATGCGCTGCCAATTGCCGGTGAGGAGCAGCAAGAGCTTGTGTTGCTGGCACTTTCGGTGTGGGAGTAATCGTCCGATGTTCGTGATTTTTCGGGGTTTTTTTTCAGTGGGCGCTCAGGTGCAGCGGGTGGTAAATGTTGAAGCCCTGTTGGTCAGGGTTAGGGTTAGGGTTAGGGTTAGGGTTAGGGTTAGGGTTAGGGTTAGGGTTAGGTTAGGGTTAGGGTTAGGTTAGGGTTAGGGTTAGGGTTAGGGTTAGGGTTAGGGTTAGGGTTAGGGTTAGGTTAGGGTTAGGGTTAGGGTTAGGGTTAGGGTTAGGTTAGGGTTAGGGTTAGGGTTAGGGTTAGGGTTAGGGTTAGGGTTAGGTTAGGGTTAGGGTTAGGTTAGGGTTAGGGTTAGGTTAGTGTTACTCTTAGGTTAGGGTCAGGGTTTTGGGGGGAATCTGGGGGGAAATGGCTGGATTTTGGGGGCAAATATGAGATTTTGGTGCAAAATGCAGGAATTTGTGGCAAAAATGGGGGATTATGGGGGAAGTCGCGGGATTTTGGGGCAAAATGTGGGGTTTTAGGGTTAAAATGTGGGATTTTTAGGGTAAATCGCAGGATTTTGGGGGCGAAATGCGGGAATTTTGGTGCGAAATGGGGCGATTTGGGGCAAAAATGCGGGATTTGTGGAGGAAATTGCGAGATTTTGAGGGGCAAAATGTGGGGTTTTAGGGTTAAAATGTGGGATTTTTGGGGGAAATCGCGGGATTTGGGGGGCAAAATGTGGTAATTTGGTGTGATATCTGTGGTGCTGTAGATGCGCTGCCAATGGCCGGTGAGGAGCAGCAAGAACTTGGCAGGCTGGCACTTTCGGTGTGGGAGCAATCGTCCGACGTTCGTGATTTGTCGGGGTTTTTTCTCAGTGGGTGCCCATGTGCAGCTGGTGGTAATCGTCGAAGCCCTGTTGGTCAGGGAAAGCCCGGAGCCCCGATGTCTGTCGTGCTGTAGATGCGCTGCCAATGGCCGATGAGGAGCAGCAAGAGATTGAAAGGCTGGCACTCCAGGTGTGGGAGGAATCGTCCGATGTTTGTGATTTCTCAGGATTTTTTTCAGTGGGTGCCCAGGTGCAGCTGGTGGTAAACGTCGAAGCCCTGTTTGTCAGGGAAAGCCCGGAGCCCCGATGTCTGTGGTGCTGTAGATGCGCTGCCAATTGCCGGTGAGGAGCAGCAAGAGCTTGTGTTGCTGGCACTTTCGGTGTGGGAGTAATCGTCCGATGTTCGTGATTTTTCGGGGTTTTTTTTTCAGTGGGCGCTCAGGTGCAGCGGGTGGTAAATGTTGAAGCCCTGTTGGTCAGGGTTAGGGTTAGGGTTAGGGTTAGGGTTAGGGTTAGGTTAGGGTTAGGGTTAGGGTTAGGGTTAGGGTTAGGGTTAGGGTTGGGTTAGGGTTAGGGTTAGGGTTAGGGTTAGGGTTAGGGTTAGGGTTGGGTTAGGGTTAGGGTTAGGGTTAGGGTTAGGGTTAGGTTAGGGTTAGGGTTAGGGTTAGGGTTAGGGTTGGGTTAGGGTTAGGGTTAGGGTTGGGTTAGGGTTAGGGTTAGGGTTAGGGTTAGGGTTAGGGTTAGGGTTACTCTTAGGTTAGGGTCAGGGTCAGAGTTAGGGTTAGGGTTAGGGTTAGGGTTAGGGTTAGGGTTAGGGGTTAGGGTTAGGGTTAGGGTTAGGGTTAGGGTTAGGGTTAGGGTTAGGGTTAGGGTTAGGGTTACTCTTAGGTTAGGGTCAGGGTCAGGGTTTTGGGGGGAATCTGGGGAGAAATGGCTGGATTTTGGGGGCAAATATGGGATTTTGGTGCAAAATGTAGGAATTTGTGGCAAAAATGGGGGATTATGGGGGAAGTCGCGGGATTTTGGGGCAAAATGTGGGGTTTTAGGGTTAAAATGTGGGATTTTTAGGGTAAATCGCAGGATTTTGGGGGCGAAATGCGGGAATTTTGGTGCGAAATGGGGCGATTTGGGGCAAAAATGCGGGATTTGTGGAGGAAATTGTGAGATTTTGAGGGGCAAAATGTGGGGGTTTAGGGTTAAAATGTGGGATTTTTGGGGGAAATCGCGGGATTTGGGGGGCAAAATGTGGTAATTTGGTGTGATATCTGTGGTGCTGTAGATGCGCTGCCAATGGCCGGTGAGGAGCAGCAAGAACTTGGCAGGCTGGCACTTTCGGTGTGGGAGCAATCGTCCGACGTTCGTGATTTGTCGGGGTTTTTTCTCAGTGGGTGCCCATGTGCAGCTGGTGGTAATCGTCGAAGCCCTGTTGGTCAGGGAAAGCCCGGAGCCCCGATGTCTGTCGTGCTGTAGATGCGCTGCCAATGGCCGATGAGGAGCAGCAAGAGATTGAAAGGCTGGCACTCCAGGTGTGGGAGGAATCGTCCGATGTTTGTGATTTCTCAGGATTTTTTTCAGTGGGTGCCCAGGTGCAGCTGGTGGTAAACGTCGAAGCCCTGTTTGTCAGGGAAAGCCCGGAGCCCCGATGTCTGTGGTGCTGTAGATGCGCTGCCAATTGCCGGTGAGGAGCAGCAAGAGCTTGTGTTGCTGGCACTTTCGGTGTGGGAGTAATCGTCCGATGTTCGTGATTTTTCGGGGTTTTTTTTCAGTGGGCGCTCAGGTGCAGCGGGTGGTAAATGTTGAAGCCCTGTTGGTCAGGGTTAGGGTTAGGGTTAGGGTTAGGGTTAGGGTTAGGGTTAGGGTTAGGGTTAGGTTAGGGTTAGGGTTAGGGTTAGGGTTAGGTTAGGGTTAGGGTTAGGTTAGGGTTAGGGTTAGGTTAGGGTTAGGGTTAGGTTAGGGTTAGGGTTAGGGTTAGGGTTAGGGTTAGGGTTAGGGTTAGGTTAGGGTTAGGGTTAGGGTTAGGGTTAGGGTTAGGGTTAGGGTTAGGTTAGGGTTAGGGTTAGGGTTAGGGTTAGGGTTAGGGTTAGGGTTAGGGTTAGGGTTAGGGTTAGGGTTAGGGTTAGGGTTAGGGTTAGGGTTAGGGTTAGGGTTAGGTTACGGTTAGGGTTAGGGTTAGGTTACGGTTAGGGTTAGGGTTAGGGTTAGGGTTAGGTTAGGGTTACTCTTAGGTTAGGGTCAGGGTTTTGGGGGGAATCTGGGGGGAAATGGCTGGATTTTGGGGGCAAATATGAGATTTTGGTGCAAAATGCAGGAATTTGTGGCAAAAATGGGGGATTATGGGGGAAGTCGCGGGATTTTGTGGCAAAATGTGGGGTTTTAGGGTTAAAATGTGGGATTTTTAGGGTAAATCGCAGGATTTTGGGGGCGAAATGCGGGAATTTTGGTGCGAAATGGGGCTATTTGGGGCAAAAATGCGGGATTTGTGGAGGAAATTGCGAGATTTTGAGGGGCAAAATGTGGGGGTTTAGGGTTAAAATGTGGGATTTTTGGGGGAAATCGGGGGATTTGGGGGCAAAATGTGGTAATTTGGTGTGATATCTGTGGTGCTGTAGATGCGCTGCCAATGGCCGGTGAGGAGCAGCAAGAACTTGGCAGGCTGGCACTTTCGGTGTGGGAGCAATCGTCCGACGTTCGTGATTTGTCGGGGTTTTTTCTCAGTGGGTGCCCATGTGCAGCTGGTGGTAATCGTTGAAGCCCTGTTGGTCAGGGAAAGCCCGGAGCCCCGATGTCTGTCGTGCTGTAGATGCGCTGCCAATGGCCGATGAGGAGCAGCAAGAGATTGAAAGGCTGGCACTCCAGGTGTGGGAGGAATCGTCCGATGTTTGTGATTTCTCAGGATTTTTTTCAGTGGGTGCCCAGGTGCAGCTGGTGGTAAACGTCGAAGCCCTGTTTGTCAGGGAAAGCCCGGAGCCCCGATGTCTGTGGTGCTGTAGATGCGCTGCCAATTGCCGGTGAGGAGCAGCAAGAGCTTGTGTTGCTGGCACTTTCGGTGTGGGAGTAATCGTCCGATGTTCGTGATTTTTCGGGGTTTTTTTTCAGTGGGCGCTCAGGTGCAGCGGGTGGTAAATGTTGAAGCCCTGTTGGTCAGGGTTAGGGTTAGGGTTAGGGTTAGGGTTAGGGTTAGGGTTAGGGTTAGGGTTAGGTTAGGGTTAGGGTTAGGTTAGGGTTAGGGTTAGGGTTAGGGTTAGGGTTAGGTTAGGGTTAGGGTTAGGGTTAGGGTTAGGGTTAGGTTAGGGTTAGGGTTAGGGTTAGGGTTAGGGTTAGGGTTAGGGTTAGGGTTAGGGTTAGGTTAGGGTTAGGGTTAGGTTAGGGTTAGGGTTAGGTTAGGGTTACTCTTAGGTTAGGGTCAGGGTTTTGGGGGGAATCTGGGGGGAAATGGCTGGATTTTGGGGGCAAATATGAGATTTTGGTGCAAAATGCAGGAATTTGTGGCAAAAATGGGGGATTATGGGGGAAGTCGCGGGATTTTGGGGCAAAATGTGGGGTTTTAGGGTTAAAATGTGGGATTTTTAGGGTAAATCGCAGGATTTTGGGGGCGAAATGCGGGAATTTTGGTGCGAAATGGGGCGATTTGGGGCAAAAATGCGGGATTTGTGGAGGAAATTGTGAGATTTTGAGGGGCAAAATGTGGGGGTTTAGGGTTAAAATGTGGGATTTTTGGGGGAAATCGCGGGATTTGGGGGGCAAAATGTGGTAATTTGGTGTGATATCTGTGGTGCTGTAGATGCGCTGCCAATGGCCGGTGAGGAGCAGCAAGAACTTGGCAGGCTGGCACTTTCGGTGTGGGAGCAATCGTCCGACGTTCGTGATTTGTCGGGGTTTTTTCTCAGTGGGTGCCCATGTGCAGCTGGTGGTAATCGTCGAAGCCCTGTTGGTCAGGGAAAGCCCGGAGCCCCGATGTCTGTCGTGCTGTAGATGCGCTGCCAATGGCCGATGAGGAGCAGCAAGAGATTGAAAGGCTGGCACTCCAGGTGTGGGAGGAATCGTCCGATGTTTGTGATTTCTCAGGATTTTTTTCAGTGGGTGCCCAGGTGCAGCTGGTGGTAAACGTCGAAGCCCTGTTTGTCAGGGAAAGCCCGGAGCCCCGATGTCTGTGGTGCTGTAGATGCGCTGCCAATTGCCGGTGAGGAGCAGCAAGAGCTTGTGTTGCTGGCACTTTCGGTGTGGGAGTAATCGTCCGATGTTCGTGATTTTTCGGGGTTTTTTTTTCAGTGGGCGCTCAGGTGCAGCGGGTGGTAAATGTTGAAGCCCTGTTGGTCAGGGTTAGGGTTAGGGTTAGGGTTAGGGTTAGGGTTAGGGTTAGGGTTAGGGTTAGGGTTAGGGTTGGGTTAGGGTTAGGGTTAGGGTTAGGGTTAGGGTTAGGGTTAGGGTTAGGGTTGGGTTAGGGTTAGGGTTAGGGTTAGGGTTAGGGTTAGGGTTGGGTTAGGGTTAGGGTTAGGGTTAGGGTTAGGGTTAGGGTTAGGGTTAGGGTTACTCTTAGGTTAGGGTCAGGGTCAGGGTTTGGGTTAGGGTTAGGTTAGGGTTAGGGTTAGGGTTAGGGTTAGGGTTAGGGTTGGGTTAGGGGTTAGGGTTAGGGTTAGGGTTAGGGTTAGGGTTAGGTTAGGGTTAGGGTTAGGTTAGGGTTAGGGTTACTCTTAGGTTAGGGTCAGGGTTTTGGGGGGAATCTGGGGGGAAATGGCTGGATTTTGGGGGCAAATATGAGATTTTGGTGCAAAATGCAGGAATTTGTGGCAAAAATGGGGGATTATGGGGGAAGTCGCGGGATTTTGGGGCAAAATGTGGGGTTTTAGGGTTAAAATGTGGGATTTTTAGGGTAAATCGCAGGATTTTGGGGGCGAAATGCGGGAATTTTGGTGCGAAATGGGGCGATTTGGGGCAAAAATGCGGGATTTGTGGAGGAAATTGCGAGAATTTGAGGGGCAAAATGTGGGGGTTTAGGGTTAAAATGTGGGATTTTTGGGGGAAATCGCGGGATTTGGGGGGCAAAATGTGGTAATTTGGTGTGATATCTGTGGTGCTGTAGATGCGCTGCCAATGGCCGGTGAGGAGCAGCAAGAACTTGGCAGGCTGGCACTTTCGGTGTGGGAGCAATCGTCCGACGTTCGTGATTTGTCGGGGTTTTTTCTCAGTGGGTGCCCATGTGCAGCTGGTGGTAATTGTCGAAGCCCTGTTGGTCAGGGAAAGCCCGGAGCCCCGATGTCTGTCGTGCTGTAGATGCGCTGCCAATGGCCGATGAGGAGCAGCAAGAGATTGAAAGGCTGGCACTCCAGGTGTGGGAGGAATCGTCCGATGTTTGTGATTTCTCAGGATTTTTTTCAGTGGGTGCCCAGGTGCAGCTGGTGGTAAACGTCGAAGCCCTGTTTGTCAGGGAAAGCCCGGAGCCCCGATGTCTGTGGTGCTGTAGATGCGCTGCCAATTGCCGGTGAGGAGCAGCAAGAGCTTGTGTTGCTGGCACTTTCGGTGTGGGAGTAATCGTCCGATGTTCGTGATTTTTCGGGGTTTTTTTTTCAGTGGGCGCTCAGGTGCAGCGGGTGGTAAATGTTGAAGCCCTGTTGGTCAGGGTTAGGGTTAGGGTTAGGGTTAGGGTTAGGGTTAGGGTTAGGGTTAGGGTTGGGTTAGGGTTAGGGTTAGGGTTAGGGTTAGGGTTAGGGTTAGGTTAGGGTTAGGGTTAGGGTTAGGGTTAGGGTTAGGGTTAGGGTTAGGGTTGGGTTAGGGTTAGGGTTAGGGTTAGGGTTAGGGTTAGGGTTAGGGTTAGGGTTGGGTTAGGGTTAGGGTTAGGGTTAGGGTTAGGGTTAGGGTTAGGGTTAGGGTTAGGGTTAGGGTTACTCTTAGGTTAGGGTCAGGGTCAGGGTTTTGGGTGGAATCTGGGGAGAAATGGCTGGATTTTGGGGGCAAATATGGGATTTTGGTGCAAAATGCAGGAATTTGTGGCAAAAATGGGGGATTATGGGGGAAGTCGCGGGATTTTGGTGCAAAATGTGGGGTTTTAGGGTTAAAATGTGGGATTTTTAGGGTAAATCGCAGGATTTTGGGGGCGAAATGCGGGAATTTTGGTGCGAAATGGGGCGATTTGGGGCAAAAATGCAGGATTTGTGGAGGAAATTGTGAGATTTTGAGGGGCAAAATGTGGGGTTTTAGGGTTAAAATGTGGGATTTTTGGGGGAAATCGGGGGATTTGGGGGGCAAAATGTGGTAATTTGGTGTGATATCTGTGGTGCTGTAGATGCGCTGCCAATGGCCGGTGAGGAGCAGCAAGAACTTGGCAGGCTGGCACTTTCGGTGTGGGAGCAATCGTCCGACGTTCGTGATTTGTCGGGGTTTTTTCTCAGTGGGTGCCCATGTGCAGCTGGTGGTAATTGTCGAAGCCCTGTTGGTCAGGGAAAGCCCGGAGCCCCGATGTCTGTCGTGCTGTAGATGCGCTGCCAATCGCCGATGAGGAGCAGCAAGAGATTGAAAGGCTGGCACTCCAGGTGTGGGAGGAATCGTCCGATGTTTGTGATTTCTCAGGATTTTTTTCAGTGGGTGCCCAGGGGCAGCTGGTGGTAAACGTCGAAGCCCTGTTTGTCAGGGAAAGCCCGGAGCCCCGATGTCTGTGGTGCTGTAGATGCGCTGCCAATTGCCGGTGAGGAGCAGCAAGAGCTTGTGTTGCTGGCACTTTCGGTGTGGGAGTAATCGTCCGATGTTCGTGATTTTTCGGGGTTTTTTTTCAGTGGGCGCTCAGGTGCAGCGGGTGGTAAATGTTGAAGCCCTGTTGGTCAGGGTTAGGGTTAGGGTTAGGGTTAGGGTTAGGGTTAGGTTAGGGTTAGGGTTAGGGTTAGGGTTAGGTTAGGGTTAGGGTTAGGGTTAGGGTTAGGGTTAGGTTAGGGTTAGGGTTAGGGTTAGGGTTAGGGTTAGGGTTGGGTTAGGGTTAGGGTTAGGGTTAGGTTAGGGTTAGGGTTAGGGTTAGGGTTAGGGTTAGGGTTAGGGTTAGGGTTAGGGTTGGGTTAGGGTTAGGGTTGGGTTAGGGTTAGGGTTAGGGTTAGGGTTAGGGTTAGGGTTGGGTTAGGGTTAGGGTTAGGGTTAGGGTTAGGGTTAGGGTTAGGGTTAGGGTTAGGGTTAGGGTTAGGTTAGGGTCAGGGTCAGGGTTTTGGGTTGAATCTGGGGAGAAATGGCTGGATTTTGGGGGCAAATATGGGATTTTGGTGCAAAATGCAGGAATTTGTGGCAAAAATGGGGGATTATGGGGGAAGTCGCGGGATTTTGGTGCAAAATGTGGGGTTTTAGGGTTAAAATGTGGGATTTTTAGGGTAAATCGCAGGATTTTGGGGGCGAAATGCGGGAATTTTGGTGCGAAATGGGGCGATTTGGGGCAAAAATGCGGGATTTGTGGAGGAAATTGTGAGATTTTGAGGGGCAAAATGTGGGGTTTTAGGGTTAAAATGTGGGATTTTTGGGGGAAATCGCGGGATTTGGGGGGCAAAATGTGGTAATTTGGTGTGATATCTGTGGTGCTGTAGATGCGCTGCCAATGGCCGGTGAGGAGCAGCAAGAACTTGGCAGGCTGGCACTTTCGGTGTGGGAGCAATCGTCCGACGTTCGTGATTTGTCGGGGTTTTTTCTCAGTGGGTGCCCATGTGCAGCTGGTGGTAATCGTCGAAGCCCTGTTGGTCAGGGAAAGCCCGGAGCCCCGATGTCTGTCGTGCTGTAGATGCGCTGCCAATGGCCGATGAGGAGCAGCAAGAGATTGAAAGGCTGGCACTCCAGGTGTGGGAGGAATCGTCCGATGTTTGTGATTTCTCAGGATTTTTTTCAGTGGGTGCCCAGGTGCAGCTGGTGGTAAACGTCGAAGCCCTGTTTGTCAGGGAAAGCCCGGAGCCCCGATGTCTGTGGTGCTGTAGATGCGCTGCCAATTGCCGGTGAGGAGCAGCAAGAGCTTGTGTTGCTGGCACTTTCGGTGTGGGAGTAATCGTCCGATGTTCGTGATTTTTCGGGGTTTTTTTTTCAGTGGGCGCTCAGGTGCAGCGGGTGGTAAATGTTGAAGCCCTGTTGGTCAGGGTTAGGGTTAGGGTTAGGGTTAGGGTTAGGGTTAGGGTTAGGGTTAGGGTTAGGTTAGGGTTAGGGTTAGGGTTAGGGTTAGGGTTAGGGTTAGGGTTAGGGTTAGGGTTAGGTTAGGGTTAGGGTTAGGGTTAGGGTTAGGGTTAGGGTTAGGGTTAGTTTAGGGTTACTCTTAGGTTAGGGTCAGGGTTTTGGGGGGAATCTGGGGGGAAATGGCTGGATTTTGGGGGCAAATATGAGATTTTGGTGCAAAATGCAGGAATTTGTGGCAAAAATGGGGGATTATGGGGGAAGTCGCGGGATTTTGGGGCAAAATGTGGGGTTTTAGGGTTAAAATGTGGGATTTTTAGGGTAAATCGCAGGATTTTGGGGGCGAAATGCGGGAATTTTGGTGCGAAATGGGGCGATTTGGGGCAAAAATGCGGGATTTGTGGAGGAAATTGCGAGATTTTGAGGGGCAAAATGTGGGGTTTTAGGGTTAAAATGTGGGATTTTTGGGGGAAATCGCGGGATTTGGGGGGCAAAATGTGGCAATTTGGTGTGATATCTGTGGTGCTGTAGATGCGCTGCCAATGGCCGGTGAGGAGCAGCAAGAACTTGGCAGGCTGGCACTTTCGGTGTGGGAGCAATCGTCCGACGTTCGTGATTTGTCGGGGTTTTTTCTCAGTGGGTGCCCATGTGCAGCTGGTGGTAATCGTCGAAGCCCTGTTGTTCAGGGAAAGCCCGGAGCCCCGATGTCTGTCGTGCTGTAGATGCGCTGCCAATGGCCGATGAGGAGCAGCAAGAGATTGAAAGGCTGGCACTCCAGGTGTGGGAGGAATCGTCCGATGTTTGTGATTTCTCAGGATTTTTTTCAGTGGGTGCCCAGGTGCAGCTGGTGGTAAACGTCGAAGCCCTGTTTGTCAGGGAAAGCCCGGAGCCCCGATGTCTGTGGTGCTGTAGATGCGCTGCCAATTGCCGGTGAGGAGCAGCAAGAGCTTGTGTTGCTGGCACTTTCGGTGTGGGAGTAATCGTCCGATGTTCGTGATTTTTCGGGGTTTTTTTTTCAGTGGGCGCTCAGGTGCAGCGGGTGGTAAATGTTGAAGCCCTGTTGGTCAGGGTTAGGGTTAGGGTTAGGGTTAGGGTTAGGGTTAGGGTTAGGGTTAGGGTTAGGTTAGGGTTAGGGTTAGGGTTAGGGTTAGGGTTAGGGTTGGGTTAGGGTTAGGGTTAGGGTTAGGGTTAGGGTTGGGTTAGGGTTAGGGTTAGGGTTAGGGTTAGGGTTAGGGTTAGGGTTAGGGTTAGGGTTAGGGTTACGTTAGGGTTAGGGTTAGGGTTAGGGTTAGGGTTAGGGTTAGGGTTAGGTTAGGGTTAGGGTTAGGGTTAGGGTTAGGGTTAGGGTTAGGGTTAGGGTTAGGGTTAGGGTTAGGGTTAGGGTTAGGTTAGGGTTAGGGTTAGGGTTAGGGTTAGGTTAGGGTTAGGGTTAGGGTTAGGTTAGGGTTAGGGTTAGGGTTAGGGTTAGGGTTACTCTTAGGTTAGGGTCAGGGTCAGGGTTTTGGGGGGAATCTGGGGAGAAATGGCTGGATTTTGGGGGCAAATATGGGATTTTGGTGCAAAATGCAGGAATTTGTGGCAAAAATGGGGGATTATGGGGGAAGTCGCGGGATTTTGGGGCAAAATGTGGGGTTTTAGGGTTAAAATGTGGGATTTTTAGGGTAAATCGCAGGATTTTGGGGGCGAAATGCGGGAATTTTGGTGCGAAATGGGGCGATTTGGGGCAAAAATGCGGGATTTGTGGAGGAAATTGCGAGATTTTGAGGGGCAAAATGTGGGGTTTTAGGGTTAAAATGTGGGATTTTTGGGCGAAATCGCGGGATTTGGGGGGCAAAATGTGGTAATTTGGTGTGATATCTGTGGTGCTGTAGATGCGCTGCCAATGGCCGGTGAGGAGCAGCAAGAACTTGGCAGGCTGGCACTTTCGGTGTGGGAGCAATCGTCCGACGTTCGTGATTTGTCGGGGTTTTTTCTCAGTGGGTGCCCATGTGCAGCTGGTGGTAATCGTCGAAGCCCTGTTGGTCAGGGAAAGCCCGGAGCCCCGATGTCTGTCGTGCTGTAGATGCGCTGCCAATGGCCGATGAGGAGCAGCAAGAGATTGAAAGGCTGGCACTCCAGGTGTGGGAGGAATCGTCCGATGTTTGTGATTTCTCAGGATTTTTTTCAGTGGGTGCCCAGGTGCAGCTGGTGGTAAACGTCGAAGCCCTGTTTGTCAGGGAAAGCCCGGAGCCCCGATGTCTGTGGTGCTGTAGATGCGCTGCCAATTGCCGGTGAGGAGCAGCAAGAGCTTGTGTTGCTGGCACTTTCGGTGTGGGAGTAATCGTCCGATGTTCGTGATTTTTCGGGGTTTTTTTTTCAGTGGGCGCTCAGGTGCAGCGGGTGGTAAATGTTGAAGCCCTGTTGGTCAGGGTTAGGGTTAGGGTTAGGGTTAGGGTTAGGGTTAGGGTTAGGGTTAGGGTTAGGGTTAGGGTTAGGGTTAGGGTTAGGTTAGGGTTAGGGTTAGGGTTAGGGTTAGGGTTAGGGTTAGGGTTAGGGTTGGGTTAGGGTTAGGGTTAGGGTTAGGGTTAGGGTTAGGGTTGGGTTAGGGTTAGGGTTAGGGTTAGGGTTAGGGTTAGGGTTAGGGTTAGGGTTAGGGTTAGGGTTAGGGTTACGTTAGGGTTAGGGTTAGGGTTAGGGTTAGGGTTAGGGTTAGGTTAGGGTTAGGGTTAGGGTTAGGGTTAGGGTTAGGTTAGGGTTATGGTTAGGGTTAGGTTAGGGTTAGGGTTAGGGTTAGGGTTAGGGTTAGGGTTAGGGTTAGGTTAGGGTTAGGGTTAGGTTAGGGTTACTCTTAGGTTAGGGTCAGGGTTTTGGGGGGAATCTGGGGGGAAATGGCTGGATTTTGGGGGCAAATATGAAATTTTGGTGCAAAATGCAGGAATTTGTGGCAAAAATGGGGGATTATGGGGGAAGTCGCGGGATTTTGGGGCAAAATGTGGGGTTTTAGGGTTAAAATGTGGGATTTTTAGGGTAAATCGCAGGATTTTGGGGGCGAAATGCGGGAATTTTGGTGCGAAATGGGGCGATTTGGGGCAAAAATGCGGGATTTGTGGAGGAAATTGCGAGATTTTGAGGGGCAAAATGTGGGGTTTTAGGGTTAAAATGTGGGATTTTTGGGGGAAATCGCGGGATTTGGGGGGCAAAATGTGGTAATTTGGTGTGATATCTGTGGTGCTGTAGATGCGCTGCCAATGGCCGGTGAGGAGCAGCAAGAACTTGGCAGGCTGGCACTTTCGGTGTGGGAGCAATCGTCCGACGTTCGTGATTTGTCGGGGTTTTTTCTCAGTGGGTGCCCATGTGCAGCTGGTGGTAATCGTCGAAGCCCTGTTGGTCAGGGAAAGCCCGGAGCCCCGATGTCTGTCGTGCTGTAGATGCGCTGCCAATGGCCGATGAGGAGCAGCAAGAGATTGAAAGGCTGGCACTCCAGGTGTGGGAGGAATCGTCCGATGTTTGTGATTTCTCAGGATTTTTTTCAGTGGGTGCCCAGGTGCAGCTGGTGGTAAACGTCGAAGCCCTGTTTGTCAGGGAAAGCCCGGAGCCCCGATGTCTGTGGTGCTGTAGATGCGCTGCCAATTGCCGGTGAGGAGCAGCAAGAGCTTGTGTTGCTGGCACTTTCGGTGTGGGAGTAATCGTCCGATGTTCGTGATTTTTCGGGGTTTTTTTTTCAGTGGGCGCTCAGGTGCAGCGGGTGGTAAATGTTGAAGCCCTGTTGGTCAGGGTTAGGGTTAGGGTTAGGGTTAGGGTTAGGGTTAGGGTTAGGTTAGGGTTAGGGTTAGGGTTAGGGTTAGGGTTAGGGTTGGGTTAGGGTTAGGGTTAGGGTTAGGGTTAGGGTTAGGGTTGGGTTAGGGTTAGGGTTAGGGTTAGGGTTAGGGTTAGGGTTAGGGTTAGGGTTAGGGTTAGGGTTAGGGTTACGTTAGGGTTAGGGTTAGGGTTAGGGTTAGGGTTAGGGTTAGGGTTAGGTTAGGGTTAGGGTTAGGGTTAGGGTTAGGGTTAGGGTTAGGGTTAGGTTAGGGTTAGGGTTAGGGTTAGGGTTAGGTTAGGGTTAGGGTTAGGGTTAGGTTAGGGTTAGGGTTAGGTTAGGGTTAGGGTTAGGGTTAGGTTAGGGTTAGGGTTAGGGTTAGGGTTAGGGTTACTCTTAGGTTAGGGTCAGGGTCAGGGTTTTGGGGGGAATCTGGGGAGAAATGGCTGGATTTTGGGGGCAAATATGGGATTTTGGTGCAAAATGCAGGAATTTGTGGCAAAAATGGGGGATTATGGGGGAAGTCGCGGGATTTTGGGGCAAAATGTGGGGTTTTAGGGTTAAAATGTGGGATTTTTAGGGTAAATCGCAGGATTTTGGGGGCGAAATGCGGGAATTTTGGTGCGAAATGGGGCGATCTGGGGCAAAAATGCGGGATTTGTGGAGGAAATTGCGAGATTTTGAGGGGCAAAATGTGGGGTTTAGGGTTAAAATGTGGGATTTTTGGGCGAAATCGCGGGATTTGGGGGGCAAAATGTGGTAATTTGGTGTGATATCTGTGGTGCTGTAGATGCGCTGCCAATGGCCGGTGAGGAGCAGCAAGAACTTGGCAGGCTGGCACTTTCGGTGTGGGAGCAATCGTCCGACGTTCGTGATTTGTCGGGGTTTTTTCTCAGTGGGTGCCCATGTGCAGCTGGTGGTAATCGTCGAAGCCCTGTTGGTCAGGGAAAGCCCGGAGCCCCGATGTCTGTCGTGCTGTAGATGCGCTGCCAATGGCCGATGAGGAGCAGCAAGAGATTGAAAGGCTGGCACTCCAGGTGTGGGAGGAATCGTCCGATGTTTGTGATTTCTCAGGATTTTTTTCAGTGGGTGCCCAGGTGCAGCTGGTGGTAAACGTCGAAGCCCTGTTTGTCAGGGAAAGCCCGGAGCCCCGATGTCTGTGGTGCTGTAGATGCGCTGCCAATTGCCGGTGAGGAGCAGCAAGAGCTTGTGTTGCTGGCACTTTCGGTGTGGGAGTAATCGTCCGATGTTCGTGATTTTTCGGGGTTTTTTTTTCAGTGGGCGCTCAGGTGCAGCGGGTGGTAAATGTTGAAGCCCTGTTGGTCAGGGTTAGGGTTAGGGTTAGGGTTAGGTTAGGGTTAGGGTTAGGTTAGGGTTAGGGTTAGGGTTAGGGTTAGGGTTAGGGTTAGGTTAGGGTTAGGGTTAGGGTTAGGGTTAGGTTAGGGTTACTCTTAGGTTAGGGTCAGGGTTTTGGGGGGAATCTGGGGGGAAATGGCTGGATTTTGGGGGCAAATATGAAATTTTGGTGCAAAATGCAGGAATTTGTGGCAAAAATGGGGGATTATGGGGGAAGTCGCGGGATTTTGGTGCAAAATGTGGGGTTTTAGGGTTAAAATGTGGGATTTTTAGGGTAAATCGCAGGATTTTGGGGGCGAAATGCGGGAATTTTGGTGCGAAATGGGGCGATTTGGGGCAAAAATGCGGGATTTGTGGAGGAAATTGTGAGATTTTGAGGGGCAAAATGTGGGGTTTTAGGGTTAAAATGTGGGATTTTTGGGGGAAATCGCGGGATTTGGGGGGCAAAATGTGGTAATTTGGTGTGATATCTGTGGTGCTGTAGATGCGCTGCCAATGGCCGGTGAGGAGCAGCAAGAACTTGGCAGGCTGGCACTTTCGGTGTGGGAGCAATCGTCCGACGTTCGTGATTTGTCGGGGTTTTTTCTCAGTGGGTGCCCATGTGCAGCTGGTGGTAATTGTCGAAGCCCTGTTGGTCAGGGAAAGCCCGGAGCCCCGATGTCTGTCGTGCTGTAGATGCGCTGCCAATGGCCGATGAGGAGCAGCAAGAGATTGAAAGGCTGGCACTCCAGGTGTGGGAGGAATCGTCCGATGTTTGTGATTTCTCAGGATTTTTTTCAGTGGGTGCCCAGGTGCAGCTGGTGGTAAACGTCGAAGCCCTGTTTGTCAGGGAAAGCCCGGAGCCCCGATGTCTGTGGTGCTGTAGATGCGCTGCCAATTGCCGGTGAGGAGCAGCAAGAGCTTGTGTTGCTGGCACTTTCGGTGTGGGAGTAATCGTCCGATGTTCGTGATTTTTCGGGGTTTTTTTTCAGTGGGCGCTCAGGTGCAGCGGGTGGTAAATGTTGAAGCCCTGTTGGTCAGGGTTAGGGTTAGGGTTAGGGTTAGGGTTAGGGTTAGGGTTAGGGTTAGGTTAGGGTTAGGGTTAGGTTAGGGTTAGGGTTAGGGTTAGGGTTAGGTTAGGGTTAGGGTTAGGGTTAGGGTTAGGGTTGGGTTAGGGTTAGGGTTAGGGTTAGGGTTAGGGTTAGGGTTAGGGTTAGGGTTGGGTTAGGGTTAGGGTTAGGGTTAGGTTAGGGTTACTCTTAGGTTAGGGTCAGGGTTTTGGGGGGAATCTGGGGGGAAATGGCTGGATTTTGGGGGCAAATATGAGATTTTGGTGCAAAATGCAGGAATTTGTGGCAAAAATGGGGGATTATGGGGGAAGTCGCGGGATTTTGGGGCAAAATGTGGGGTTTTAGGGTTAAAATGTGGGATTTTTAGGGTAAATCGCAGGATTTTGGGGGCGAAATGCGGGAATTTTGGTGCGAAATGGGGCGATTTGGGGCAAAAATGCGGGATTTGTGGAGGAAATTGTGAGATTTTGAGGGGCAAAATGTGGGGTTTTAGGGTTAAAATGTGGGATTTTTGGGGGAAATCGCGGGATTTGGGGGGCAAAATGTGGTAATTTGGTGTGATATCTGTGGTGCTGTAGATGCGCTGCCAATGGCCGGTGAGGAGCAGCAAGAACTTGGCAGGCTGGCACTTTCGGTGTGGGAGCAATCGTCCGACGTTCGTGATTTGTCGGGGTTTTTTCTCAGTGGGTGCCCATGTGCAGCTGGTGGTAATCGTCGAAGCCCTGTTGGTCAGGGAAAGCCCGGAGCCCCGATGTCTGTCGTGCTGTAGATGCGCTGCCAATGGCCGATGAGGAGCAGCAAGAGATTGAAAGGCTGGCACTCCAGGTGTGGGAGGAATCGTCCGATGTTTGTGATTTCTCAGGATTTTTTTCAGTGGGTGCCCAGGTGCAGCTGGTGGTAAACGTCGAAGCCCTGTTTGTCAGGGAAAGCCCGGAGCCCCGATGTCTGTGGTGCTGTAGATGCGCTGCCAATTGCCGGTGAGGAGCAGCAAGAGCTTGTGTTGCTGGCACTTTCGGTGTGGGAGTAATCGTCCGATGTTCGTGATTTTTCGGGGTTTTTTTTCAGTGGGCGCTCAGGTGCAGCGGGTGGTAAATGTTGAAGCCCTGTTGGTCAGGGTTAGGGTTAGGGTTAGGGTTAGGGTTAGGGTTAGGGTTAGGGTTAGGGTTAGGGTTAGGTTAGGGTTAGGGTTAGGGTTAGGGTTAGGGTTAGGGTTAGGGTTAGGGTTAGGTTAGGGTTAGGGTTAGGGTTAGGGTTAGGGTTAGGTTAGGGTTAGGGTTAGGGTTAGGGTTAGGGTTAGGGTTAGGGTTAGGTTAGGGTTAGGGTTAGGTTAGGGTTACTCTTAGGTTAGGGTCAGGGTTTTGGGGGGAATCTGGGTTAGGGTTAGGGTTAGGGTTAGGGTTAGGGTTAGGGTTAGGGTTAGGGTTAGGGTTAGGGTTACTCTTAGGTTAGGGTCAGGGTCAGGGTTTTGGGTGGAATCTGGGGAGAAATGGCTGGATTTTGGGGGCAAATATGGGATTTTGGTGCAAAATGCAGGAATTTGTGGCAAAAATGGGGGATTATGGGGGAAGTCGCGGGATTTTGGGGCAAAATGTGGGGTTTTAGGGTTAAAATGTGGGATTTTTAGGGTAAATCGCAGGATTTTGGGGGCGAAATGCGGGAATTTTGGTGCGAAATGGGGCGATTTGGGGCAAAAATGCGGGATTTGTGGAGGAAATTGTGAGATTTTGAGGGGCAAAATGTGGGGTTTTAGGGTTAAAATGTGGGATTTTTGGGGGAAATCGCGGGATTTGGGGGGCAAAATGTGGTAATTTGGTGTGATATCTGTGGTGCTGTAGATGCGCTGCCAATGGCCGGTGAGGAGCAGCAAGAACTTGGCAGGCTGGCACTTTCGGTGTGGGAGCAATCGTCCGACGTTCGTGATTTGTCGGGGTTTTTTCTCAGTGGGTGCCCATGTGCAGCTGGTGGTAATTGTCGAAGCCCTGTTGGTCAGGGAAAGCCCGGAGCCCCGATGTCTGTCGTGCTGTAGATGCGCTGCCAATGGCCGATGAGGAGCAGCAAGAGATTGAAAGGCTGGCACTCCAGGTGTGGGAGGAATCGTCCGATGTTTGTGATTTCTCAGGATTTTTTTCAGTGGGTGCCCAGGTGCAGCTGGTGGTAAACGTCGAAGCCCTGTTTGTCAGGGAAAGCCCGGAGCCCCGATGTCTGTGGTGCTGTAGATGCGCTGCCAATTGCCGGTGAGGAGCAGCAAGAGCTTGTGTTGCTGGCACTTTCGGTGTGGGAGTAATCGTCCGATGTTCGTGATTTTTCGGGGTTTTTTTTCAGTGGGCGCTCAGGTGCAGCGGGTGGTAAATGTTGAAGCCCTGTTGGTCAGGGTTAGGGTTAGGGTTAGGGTTAGGGTTAGGGTTAGGGTTAGGGTTAGGTTAGGGTTAGGGTTAGGTTAGGGTTAGGGTTAGGGTTAGGGTTAGGGTTAGGTTAGGGTTAGGGTTAGGGTTAGGGTTGGGTTAGGGTTAGGGTTAGGGTTAGGGTTAGGGTTAG
>NC_141562.1:40400234-40432734 GCF_036417535.1 Chlamydotis macqueenii
TGTTTGTCAGGGAAAGCCCGGAGCCCCGATGTCTGTGGTGCTGTAGATGCGCTGCCAATTGCCGGTGAGGAGCAGCAAGAGCTTGTGTTGCTGGCACTTTCGGTGTGGGAGTAATCGTCCGATGTTCGTGATTTTTCGGGGTTTTTTTTTCAGTGGGCGCTCAGGTGCAGCGGGTGGTAAATGTTGAAGCCCTGTTGGTCAGGGTTAGGGTTAGGGTTAGGGTTAGGGTTAGGGTTAGGTTAGGGTTAGGGTTAGGGTTAGGGTTAGGGTTAGGGTTAGGGTTAGGGTTGGGTTAGGGTTAGGGTTAGGGTTAGGGTTAGGGTTAGGGTTAGGTTAGGGTTAGGGTTAGGGTTAGGGTTAGGGTTGGGTTAGGGTTAGGGTTAGGGTTAGGGTTAGGGTTGGGTTAGGGTTAGGGTTAGGGTTAGGGTTAGGGTTAGGGTTAGGGTTAGGGTTAGGGTTAGGGTTACTCTTAGGTTAGGGTCAGGGTCAGAGTTAGGGTTAGGGTTAGGGTTAGGGTTAGGGTTAGGGTTAGGGTTAGGGTTAGGGTTAGGGGTTAGGGTTAGGGTTAGGGTTAGGGTTAGGGTTAGGGTTAGGGTTAGGGTTAGGGTTAGGGTTAGGGTTACTCTTAGGTTAGGGTCAGGGTCAGGGTTTTGGGGGGAATCTGGGGAGAAATGGCTGGATTTTGGGGGCAAATATGGGATTTTGGTGCAAAATGCAGGAATTTGTGGCAAAAATGGGGGATTATGGGGGAAGTCGCGGGATTTTGGGGCAAAATGTGGGGTTTTAGGGTTAAAATGTGGGATTTTTAGGGTAAATCGCAGGATTTTGGGGGCGAAATGCGGGAATTTTGGTGCGAAATGGGGCGATTTGGGGCAAAAATGCGGGATTTGTGGAGGAAATTGTGAGATTTTGAGGGGCAAAATGTGGGGGTTTAGGGTTAAAATGTGGGATTTTTGGGGGAAATCGCGGGATTTGGGGGGCAAAATGTGGTAATTTGGTGTGATATCTGTGGTGCTGTAGATGCGCTGCCAATGGCCGGTGAGGAGCAGCAAGAACTTGGCAGGCTGGCACTTTCGGTGTGGGAGCAATCGTCCGACGTTCGTGATTTGTCGGGGTTTTTTCTCAGTGGGTGCCCATGTGCAGCTGGTGGTAATCGTCGAAGCCCTGTTGGTCAGGGAAAGCCCGGAGCCCCGATGTCTGTCGTGCTGTAGATGCGCTGCCAACGGCCGATGAGGAGCAGCAAGAGATTGAAAGGCTGGCACTCCAGGTGTGGGAGGAATCGTCCGATGTTTGTGATTTCTCAGGATTTTTTTCAGTGGGTGCCCAGGTGCAGCTGGTGGTAAACGTCGAAGCCCTGTTTGTCAGGGAAAGCCCGGAGCCCCGATGTCTGTGGTGCTGTAGATGCGCTGCCAATTGCCGGTGAGGAGCAGCAAGAGCTTGTGTTGCTGGCACTTTCGGTGTGGGAGTAATCGTCCGATGTTCGTGATTTTTCGGGGTTTTTTTTCAGTGGGCGCTCAGGTGCAGCGGGTGGTAAATGTTGAAGCCCTGTTGGTCAGGGTTAGGGTTAGGGTTAGGGTTAGGGTTAGGGTTAGGGTTAGGGTTAGGTTAGGGTTAGGGTTAGGGTTAGGGTTAGGTTAGGGTTAGGGTTAGGTTAGGGTTAGGGTTAGGGTTAGGGTTAGGGTTAGGTTAGGGTTAGGGTTAGGGTTAGGGTTAGGGTTAGGGTTAGGTTAGGGTTAGGGTTAGGGTTAGGGTTAGGGTTAGGGTTAGGGTTAGGGTTAGGGTTAGGTTACGGTTAGGGTTAGGGTTAGGGTTAGGTTACGGTTAGGGTTAGGGTTAGGGTTAGGGTTAGGTTAGGGTTACTCTTAGGTTAGGGTCAGGGTTTTGGGGGGAATCTGGGGGGAAATGGCTGGATTTTGGGGGCAAATATGAGATTTTGGTGCAAAATGCAGGAATTTGTGGCAAAAATGGGGGATTATGGGGGAAGTCGCGGGATTTTGGGGCAAAATGTGGGGTTTTAGGGTTAAAATGTGGGATTTTTAGGGTAAATCGCAGGATTTTGGGGGCGAAATGCGGGAATTTTGGTGCGAAATGGGGCTATTTGGGGCAAAAATGCGGGATTTGTGGAGGAAATTGCGAGATTTTGAGGGGCAAAATGTGGGGGTTTAGGGTTAAAATGTGGGATTTTTGGGGGAAATCGGGGGATTTGGGGGGCAAAATGTGGTAATTTGGTGTGATATCTGTGGTGCTGTAGATGCGCTGCCAATGGCCGGTGAGGAGCAGCAAGAACTTGGCAGGCTGGCACTTTCGGTGTGGGAGCAATCGTCCGACGTTCGTGATTTGTCGGGGTTTTTTCTCAGTGGGTGCCCATGTGCAGCTGGTGGTAATCGTCGAAGCCCTGTTGGTCAGGGAAAGCCCGGAGCCCCGATGTCTGTCGTGCTGTAGATGCGCTGCCAATGGCCGATGAGGAGCAGCAAGAGATTGAAAGGCTGGCACTCCAGGTGTGGGAGGAATCGTCCGATGTTTGTGATTTCTCAGGATTTTTTTCAGTGGGTGCCCAGGTGCAGCTGGTGGTAAACGTCGAAGCCCTGTTTGTCAGGGAAAGCCCGGAGCCCCGATGTCTGTGGTGCTGTAGATGCGCTGCCAATTGCCGGTGAGGAGCAGCAAGAGCTTGTGTTGCTGGCACTTTCGGTGTGGGAGTAATCGTCCGATGTTCGTGATTTTTCGGGGTTTTTTTTTCAGTGGGCGCTCAGGTGCAGCGGGTGGTAAATGTTGAAGCCCTGTTGGTCAGGGTTAGGGTTAGGGTTAGGGTTAGGGTTAGGGTTAGGGTTAGGGTTAGGGTTAGGGTTAGGGTTGGGTTAGGGTTAGGGTTAGGGTTAGGGTTAGGGTTAGGGTTAGGGTTGGGTTAGGGTTAGGGTTAGGGTTAGGGTTAGGGTTAGGGTTGGGTTAGGGTTAGGGTTAGGGTTAGGGTTGGGTTAGGGTTAGGGTTAGGGTTAGGGTTAGGGTTAGGGTTAGGGTTAGGGTTACTCTTAGGTTAGGGTCAGGGTCAGGGTTTGGGTTAGGGTTAGGTTAGGGTTAGGGTTAGGGTTAGGGTTAGGGTTAGGGTTGGGTTAGGGGTTAGGGTTAGGGTTAGGGTTAGGGTTAGGGTTAGGTTAGGGTTAGGGTTACTCTTAGGTTAGGGTCAGGGTTTTGGGGGGAATCTGGGGGGAAATGGCTGGATTTTGGGGGCAAATATGAGATTTTGGTGCAAAATGCAGGAATTTGTGGCAAAAATGGGGGATTATGGGGGAAGTCGCGGGATTTTGGGGCAAAATGTGGGGTTTTAGGGTTAAAATGTGGGATTTTTAGGGTAAATCGCAGGATTTTGGGGGCGAAATGCGGGAATTTTGGTGCGAAATGGGGCGATTTGGGGCAAAAATGCGGGATTTGTGGAGGAAATTGCGAGAATTTGAGGGGCAAAATGTGGGGGTTTAGGGTTAAAATGTGGGATTTTTGGGGGAAATCGCGGGATTTGGGGGGCAAAATGTGGTAATTTGGTGTGATATCTGTGGTGCTGTAGATGCGCTGCCAATGGCCGGTGAGGAGCAGCAAGAACTTGGCAGGCTGGCACTTTCGGTGTGGGAGCAATCGTCCGACGTTCGTGATTTGTCGGGGTTTTTTCTCAGTGGGTGCCCATGTGCAGCTGGTGGTAATTGTCGAAGCCCTGTTGGTCAGGGAAAGCCCGGAGCCCCGATGTCTGTTGTGCTGTAGATGCGCTGCCAATGGCCGATGAGGAGCAGCAAGAGATTGAAAGGCTGGCACTCCAGGTGTGGGAGGAATCGTCCGATGTTTGTGATTTCTCAGGATTTTTTTCAGTGGGTGCCCAGGTGCAGCTGGTGGTAAACGTCGAAGCCCTGTTTGTCAGGGAAAGCCCGGAGCCCCGATGTCTGTGGTGCTGTAGATGCGCTGCCAATTGCCGGTGAGGAGCAGCAAGAGCTTGTGTTGCTGGCACTTTCGGTGTGGGAGTAATCGTCCGATGTTCGTGATTTTTCGGGGTTTTTTTTTCAGTGGGCGCTCAGGTGCAGCGGGTGGTAAATGTTGAAGCCCTGTTGGTCAGGGTTAGGGTTAGGGTTAGGGTTAGGGTTAGGGTTAGGTTAGGGTTAGGGTTAGGGTTAGGGTTAGGGTTAGGGTTAGGGTTAGGGTTAGGGTTAGGTTAGGGTTAGGGTTAGGGTTAGGGTTAGGTTAGGGTTAGGGTTAGGGTTAGGGTTAGGGTTAGGGTTAGGGTTAGGGTTGGGTTAGGGTTAGGGTTAGGGTTGGGTTAGGGTTAGGGTTAGGGTTAGGGTTAGGGTTAGGGTTACTCTTAGGTTAGGGTCAGGGTCAGGGTTTTGGGTGGAATCTGGGGAGAAATGGCTGGATTTTGGGGGCAAATATGGGATTTTGGTGCAAAATGCAGGAATTTGTGGCAAAAATGGGGGATTATGGGGGAAGTCGCGGGATTTTGGTGCAAAATGTGGGGTTTTAGGGTTAAAATGTGGGATTTTTAGGGTAAATCGCAGGATTTTGGGGGCGAAATGCGGGAATTTTGGTGCGAAATGGGGCGATTTGGGGCAAAAATGCGGGATTTGTGGAGGAAATTGTGAGATTTTGAGGGGCAAAATGTGGGGTTTTAGGGTTAAAATGTGGGATTTTTGGGGGAAATCGCGGGATTTGGGGGGCAAAATGTGGTAATTTGGTGTGATATCTGTGGTGCTGTAGATGCGCTGCCAATGGCCGGTGAGGAGCAGCAAGAACTTGGCAGGCTGGCACTTTCGGTGTGGGAGCAATCGTCCGACGTTCGTGATTTGTCGGGGTTTTTTCTCAGTGGGTGCCCATGTGCAGCTGGTGGTAATCGTCGAAGCCCTGTTGGTCAGGGAAAGCCCGGAGCCCCGATGTCTGTCGTGCTGTAGATGCGCTGCCAATGGCCGATGAGGAGCAGCAAGAGATTGAAAGGCTGGCACTCCAGGTGTGGGAGGAATCGTCCGATGTTTGTGATTTCTCAGGATTTTTTTCAGTGGGTGCCCAGGTGCAGCTGGTGGTAAACGTCGAAGCCCTGTTTGTCAGGGAAAGCCCGGAGCCCCGATGTCTGTGGTGCTGTAGATGCGCTGCCAATTGCCGGTGAGGAGCAGCAAGAGCTTGTGTTGCTGGCACTTTCGGTGTGGGAGTAATCGTCCGATGTTCGTGATTTTTCGGGGTTTTTTTTCAGTGGGCGCTCAGGTGCAGCGGGTGGTAAATGTTGAAGCCCTGTTGGTCAGGGTTAGGGTTAGGGTTAGGGTTAGGGTTAGGGTTAGGGTTAGGGTTAGGGTTAGGTTAGGGTTAGGGTTAGGGTTAGGGTTAGGGTTAGGGTTAGGGTTAGGGTTAGGGTTAGGTTAGGGTTAGGGTTAGGGTTAGGGTTAGGGTTAGGGTTAGGGTTAGGGTTAGGGTTAGGTTAGGGTTAGGGTTAGGGTTAGGGTTAGGTTAGGGTTACTCTTAGGTTAGGGTCAGGGTTTTGGGGGGAATCTGGGGGGAAATGGCTGGATTTTGGGGGCAAATATGAGATTTTGGTGCAAAATGCAGGAATTTGTGGCAAAAATGGGGGATTATGGGGGAAGTCGCGGGATTTTGGGGCAAAATGTGGGGTTTTAGGGTTAAAATGTGGGATTTTTAGGGTAAATCGCAGGATTTTGGGGGCGAAATGCGGGAATTTTGGTGCGAAATGGGGCTATTTGGGGCAAAAATGCGGGATTTGTGGAGGAAATTGCGAGATTTTGAGGGGCAAAATGTGGGGGTTTAGGGTTAAAATGTGGGATTTTTGGGGGAAATCGGGGGATTTGGGGGGCAAAATGTGGTAATTTGGTGTGATATCTGTGGTGCTGTAGATGCGCTGCCAATGGCCGGTGAGGAGCAGCAAGAACTTGGCAGGCTGGCACTTTCGGTGTGGGAGCAATCGTCCGACGTTCGTGATTTGTCGGGGTTTTTTCTCAGTGGGTGCCCATGTGCAGCTGGTGGTAATCGTCGAAGCCCTGTTGGTCAGGGAAAGCCCGGAGCCCCGATGTCTGTCGTGCTGTAGATGCGCTGCCAATGGCCGATGAGGAGCAGCAAGAGATTGAAAGGCTGGCACTCCAGGTGTGGGAGGAATCGTCCGATGTTTGTGATTTCTCAGGATTTTTTTCAGTGGGTGCCCAGGTGCAGCTGGTGGTAAACGTCGAAGCCCTGTTTGTCAGGGAAAGCCCGGAGCCCCGATGTCTGTGGTGCTGTAGATGCGCTGCCAATTGCCGGTGAGGAGCAGCAAGAGCTTGTGTTGCTGGCACTTTCGGTGTGGGAGTAATCGTCCGATGTTCGTGATTTTTCGGGGTTTTTTTTTCAGTGGGCGCTCAGGTGCAGCGGGTGGTAAATGTTGAAGCCCTGTTGGTCAGGGTTAGGGTTAGGGTTAGGGTTAGGGTTAGGGTTAGGGTTAGGGTTAGGGTTAGGGTTAGGGTTGGGTTAGGGTTAGGGTTAGGGTTAGGGTTAGGGTTAGGGTTAGGGTTGGGTTAGGGTTAGGGTTAGGGTTAGGGTTAGGGTTAGGGTTGGGTTAGGGTTAGGGTTAGGGTTAGGGTTGGGTTAGGGTTAGGGTTAGGGTTAGGGTTAGGGTTAGGGTTAGGGTTAGGGTTACTCTTAGGTTAGGGTCAGGGTCAGGGTTTGGGTTAGGGTTAGGTTAGGGTTAGGGTTAGGGTTAGGGTTAGGGTTAGGGTTGGGTTAGGGGTTAGGGTTAGGGTTAGGGTTAGGGTTAGGGTTAGGTTAGGGTTAGGGTTACTCTTAGGTTAGGGTCAGGGTTTTGGGGGGAATCTGGGGGGAAATGGCTGGATTTTGGGGGCAAATATGAGATTTTGGTGCAAAATGCAGGAATTTGTGGCAAAAATGGGGGATTATGGGGGAAGTCGCGGGATTTTGGGGCAAAATGTGGGGTTTTAGGGTTAAAATGTGGGATTTTTAGGGTAAATCGCAGGATTTTGGGGGCGAAATGCGGGAATTTTGGTGCGAAATGGGGCGATTTGGGGCAAAAATGCGGGATTTGTGGAGGAAATTGCGAGAATTTGAGGGGCAAAATGTGGGGGTTTAGGGTTAAAATGTGGGATTTTTGGGGGAAATCGCGGGATTTGGGGGGCAAAATGTGGTAATTTGGTGTGATATCTGTGGTGCTGTAGATGCGCTGCCAATGGCCGGTGAGGAGCAGCAAGAACTTGGCAGGCTGGCACTTTCGGTGTGGGAGCAATCGTCCGACGTTCGTGATTTGTCGGGGTTTTTTCTCAGTGGGTGCCCATGTGCAGCTGGTGGTAATTGTCGAAGCCCTGTTGGTCAGGGAAAGCCCGGAGCCCCGATGTCTGTTGTGCTGTAGATGCGCTGCCAATGGCCGATGAGGAGCAGCAAGAGATTGAAAGGCTGGCACTCCAGGTGTGGGAGGAATCGTCCGATGTTTGTGATTTCTCAGGATTTTTTTCAGTGGGTGCCCAGGTGCAGCTGGTGGTAAACGTCGAAGCCCTGTTTGTCAGGGAAAGCCCGGAGCCCCGATGTCTGTGGTGCTGTAGATGCGCTGCCAATTGCCGGTGAGGAGCAGCAAGAGCTTGTGTTGCTGGCACTTTCGGTGTGGGAGTAATCGTCCGATGTTCGTGATTTTTCGGGGTTTTTTTTTCAGTGGGCGCTCAGGTGCAGCGGGTGGTAAATGTTGAAGCCCTGTTGGTCAGGGTTAGGGTTAGGGTTAGGGTTAGGGTTAGGGTTAGGTTAGGGTTAGGGTTAGGGTTAGGGTTAGGGTTAGGGTTAGGGTTAGGGTTAGGGTTAGGTTAGGGTTAGGGTTAGGGTTAGGGTTAGGTTAGGGTTAGGGTTAGGGTTAGGGTTAGGGTTAGGGTTAGGGTTAGGGTTGGGTTAGGGTTAGGGTTAGGGTTGGGTTAGGGTTAGGGTTAGGGTTAGGGTTAGGGTTAGGGTTACTCTTAGGTTAGGGTCAGGGTCAGGGTTTTGGGTGGAATCTGGGGAGAAATGGCTGGATTTTGGGGGCAAATATGGGATTTTGGTGCAAAATGCAGGAATTTGTGGCAAAAATGGGGGATTATGGGGGAAGTCGCGGGATTTTGGTGCAAAATGTGGGGTTTTAGGGTTAAAATGTGGGATTTTTAGGGTAAATCGCAGGATTTTGGGGGCGAAATGCGGGAATTTTGGTGCGAAATGGGGCGATTTGGGGCAAAAATGCGGGATTTGTGGAGGAAATTGTGAGATTTTGAGGGGCAAAATGTGGGGTTTTAGGGTTAAAATGTGGGATTTTTGGGGGAAATCGCGGGATTTGGGGGGCAAAATGTGGTAATTTGGTGTGATATCTGTGGTGCTGTAGATGCGCTGCCAATGGCCGGTGAGGAGCAGCAAGAACTTGGCAGGCTGGCACTTTCGGTGTGGGAGCAATCGTCCGACGTTCGTGATTTGTCGGGGTTTTTTCTCAGTGGGTGCCCATGTGCAGCTGGTGGTAATCGTCGAAGCCCTGTTGGTCAGGGAAAGCCCGGAGCCCCGATGTCTGTCGTGCTGTAGATGCGCTGCCAATGGCCGATGAGGAGCAGCAAGAGATTGAAAGGCTGGCACTCCAGGTGTGGGAGGAATCGTCCGATGTTTGTGATTTCTCAGGATTTTTTTCAGTGGGTGCCCAGGTGCAGCTGGTGGTAAACGTCGAAGCCCTGTTTGTCAGGGAAAGCCCGGAGCCCCGATGTCTGTGGTGCTGTAGATGCGCTGCCAATTGCCGGTGAGGAGCAGCAAGAGCTTGTGTTGCTGGCACTTTCGGTGTGGGAGTAATCGTCCGATGTTCGTGATTTTTCGGGGTTTTTTTTCAGTGGGCGCTCAGGTGCAGCGGGTGGTAAATGTTGAAGCCCTGTTGGTCAGGGTTAGGGTTAGGGTTAGGGTTAGGGTTAGGGTTAGGGTTAGGGTTAGGGTTAGGTTAGGGTTAGGGTTAGGGTTAGGGTTAGGGTTAGGGTTAGGGTTAGGGTTAGGGTTAGGTTAGGGTTAGGGTTAGGGTTAGGGTTAGGGTTAGGGTTAGGGTTAGGGTTAGGGTTAGGTTAGGGTTAGGGTTAGGGTTAGGGTTAGGTTAGGGTTACTCTTAGGTTAGGGTCAGGGTTTTGGGGGGAATCTGGGGGGAAATGGCTGGATTTTGGGGGCAAATATGAGATTTTGGTGCAAAATGCAGGAATTTGTGGCAAAAATGGGGGATTATGGGGGAAGTCGCGGGATTTTGGGGCAAAATGTGGGGTTTTAGGGTTAAAATGTGGGATTTTTAGGGTAAATCGCAGGATTTTGGGGGCGAAATGCGGGAATTTTGGTGCGAAATGGGGCTATTTGGGGCAAAAATGCGGGATTTGTGGAGGAAATTGCGAGATTTTGAGGGGCAAAATGTGGGGGTTTAGGGTTAAAATGTGGGATTTTTGGGGGAAATCGGGGGATTTGGGGGGCAAAATGTGGTAATTTGGTGTGATATCTGTGGTGCTGTAGATGCGCTGCCAATGGCCGGTGAGGAGCAGCAAGAACTTGGCAGGCTGGCACTTTCGGTGTGGGAGCAATCGTCCGACGTTCGTGATTTGTCGGGGTTTTTTCTCAGTGGGTGCCCATGTGCAGCTGGTGGTAATCGTCGAAGCCCTGTTGGTCAGGGAAAGCCCGGAGCCCCGATGTCTGTCGTGCTGTAGATGCGCTGCCAATGGCCGATGAGGAGCAGCAAGAGATTGAAAGGCTGGCACTCCAGGTGTGGGAGGAATCGTCCGATGTTTGTGATTTCTCAGGATTTTTTTCAGTGGGTGCCCAGGTGCAGCTGGTGGTAAACGTCGAAGCCCTGTTTGTCAGGGAAAGCCCGGAGCCCCGATGTCTGTGGTGCTGTAGATGCGCTGCCAATTGCCGGTGAGGAGCAGCAAGAGCTTGTGTTGCTGGCACTTTCGGTGTGGGAGTAATCGTCCGATGTTCGTGATTTTTCGGGGTTTTTTTTCAGTGGGCGCTCAGGTGCAGCGGGTGGTAAATGTTGAAGCCCTGTTGGTCAGGGTTAGGGTTAGGGTTAGGGTTAGGGTTAGGGTTAGGGTTAGGGTTAGGGTTAGGTTAGGGTTAGGGTTAGGTTAGGGTTAGGGTTAGGGTTAGGGTTAGGGTTAGGGTTAGGGTTAGGTTAGGGTTAGGGTTAGGTTAGGGTTAGGGTTAGGTTAGTGTTACTCTTAGGTTAGGGTCAGGGTTTTGGGGGGAATCTGGGGGGAAATGGCTGGATTTTGGGGGCAAATATGAGATTTTGGTGCAAAATGCAGGAATTTGTGGCAAAAATGGGGGATTATGGGGGAAGTCGCGGGATTTTGGGGCAAAATGTGGGGTTTTAGGGTTAAAATGTGGGATTTTTAGGGTAAATCGCAGGATTTTGGGGGCGAAATGCGGGAATTTTGGTGCGAAATGGGGCGATTTGGGGCAAAAATGCGGGATTTGTGGAGGAAATTGCGAGATTTTGAGGGGCAAAATGTGGGGTTTTAGGGTTAAAATGTGGGATTTTTGGGGGAAATCGCGGGATTTGGGGGGCAAAATGTGGTAATTTGGTGTGATATCTGTGGTGCTGTAGATGCGCTGCCAATGGCCGGTGAGGAGCAGCAAGAACTTGGCAGGCTGGCACTTTCGGTGTGGGAGCAATCGTCCGACGTTCGTGATTTGTCGGGGTTTTTTCTCAGTGGGTGCCCATGTGCAGCTGGTGGTAATCGTCGAAGCCCTGTTGGTCAGGGAAAGCCCGGAGCCCCGATGTCTGTCGTGCTGTAGATGCGCTGCCAATGGCCGATGAGGAGCAGCAAGAGATTGAAAGGCTGGCACTCCAGGTGTGGGAGGAATCGTCCGATGTTTGTGATTTCTCAGGATTTTTTTCAGTGGGTGCCCAGGTGCAGCTGGTGGTAAACGTCGAAGCCCTGTTTGTCAGGGAAAGCCCGGAGCCCCGATGTCTGTGGTGCTGTAGATGCGCTGCCAATTGCCGGTGAGGAGCAGCAAGAGCTTGTGTTGCTGGCACTTTCGGTGTGGGAGTAATCGTCCGATGTTCGTGATTTTTCGGGGTTTTTTTTTCAGTGGGCGCTCAGGTGCAGCGGGTGGTAAATGTTGAAGCCCTGTTGGTCAGGGTTAGGGTTAGGGTTAGGGTTAGGGTTAGGGTTAGGTTAGGGTTAGGGTTAGGGTTAGGGTTAGGGTTAGGGTTAGGGTTAGGGTTGGGTTAGGGTTAGGGTTAGGGTTAGGGTTAGGGTTAGGGTTAGGTTAGGGTTAGGGTTAGGGTTAGGGTTAGGGTTGGGTTAGGGTTAGGGTTAGGGTTAGGGTTAGGGTTGGGTTAGGGTTAGGGTTAGGGTTAGGGTTAGGGTTAGGGTTAGGGTTAGGGTTAGGGTTAGGGTTACTCTTAGGTTAGGGTCAGGGTCAGAGTTAGGGTTAGGGTTAGGGTTAGGGTTAGGGTTAGGGTTAGGGTTAGGGTTAGGGTTAGGGGTTAGGGTTAGGGTTAGGGTTAGGGTTAGGGTTAGGGTTAGGGTTAGGGTTAGGGTTACTCTTAGGTTAGGGTCAGGGTCAGGGTTTTGGGGGGAATCTGGGGAGAAATGGCTGGATTTTGGGGGCAAATATGGGATTTTGGTGCAAAATGCAGGAATTTGTGGCAAAAATGGGGGATTATGGGGGAAGTCGCGGGATTTTGGGGCAAAATGTGGGGTTTTAGGGTTAAAATGTGGGATTTTTAGGGTAAATCGCAGGATTTTGGGGGCGAAATGCGGGAATTTTGGTGCGAAATGGGGCGATTTGGGGCAAAAATGCGGGATTTGTGGAGGAAATTGTGAGATTTTGAGGGGCAAAATGTGGGGGTTTAGGGTTAAAATGTGGGATTTTTGGGGGAAATCGCGGGATTTGGGGGGCAAAATGTGGTAATTTGGTGTGATATCTGTGGTGCTGTAGATGCGCTGCCAATGGCCGGTGAGGAGCAGCAAGAACTTGGCAGGCTGGCACTTTCGGTGTGGGAGCAATCGTCCGACGTTCGTGATTTGTCGGGGTTTTTTCTCAGTGGGTGCCCATGTGCAGCTGGTGGTAATCGTCGAAGCCCTGTTGGTCAGGGAAAGCCCGGAGCCCCGATGTCTGTCGTGCTGTAGATGCGCTGCCAACGGCCGATGAGGAGCAGCAAGAGATTGAAAGGCTGGCACTCCAGGTGTGGGAGGAATCGTCCGATGTTTGTGATTTCTCAGGATTTTTTTCAGTGGGTGCCCAGGTGCAGCTGGTGGTAAACGTCGAAGCCCTGTTTGTCAGGGAAAGCCCGGAGCCCCGATGTCTGTGGTGCTGTAGATGCGCTGCCAATTGCCGGTGAGGAGCAGCAAGAGCTTGTGTTGCTGGCACTTTCGGTGTGGGAGTAATCGTCCGATGTTCGTGATTTTTCGGGGTTTTTTTTCAGTGGGCGCTCAGGTGCAGCGGGTGGTAAATGTTGAAGCCCTGTTGGTCAGGGTTAGGGTTAGGGTTAGGGTTAGGGTTAGGGTTAGGGTTAGGGTTAGGTTAGGGTTAGGGTTAGGGTTAGGGTTAGGTTAGGGTTAGGGTTAGGTTAGGGTTAGGGTTAGGGTTAGGGTTAGGGTTAGGTTAGGGTTAGGGTTAGGGTTAGGGTTAGGGTTAGGGTTAGGTTAGGGTTAGGGTTAGGGTTAGGGTTAGGGTTAGGGTTAGGGTTAGGGTTAGGGTTAGGTTACGGTTAGGGTTAGGGTTAGGGTTAGGTTACGGTTAGGGTTAGGGTTAGGGTTAGGGTTAGGTTAGGGTTACTCTTAGGTTAGGGTCAGGGTTTTGGGGGGAATCTGGGGGGAAATGGCTGGATTTTGGGGGCAAATATGAGATTTTGGTGCAAAATGCAGGAATTTGTGGCAAAAATGGGGGATTATGGGGGAAGTCGCGGGATTTTGGGGCAAAATGTGGGGTTTTAGGGTTAAAATGTGGGATTTTTAGGGTAAATCGCAGGATTTTGGGGGCGAAATGCGGGAATTTTGGTGCGAAATGGGGCTATTTGGGGCAAAAATGCGGGATTTGTGGAGGAAATTGCGAGATTTTGAGGGGCAAAATGTGGGGGTTTAGGGTTAAAATGTGGGATTTTTGGGGGAAATCGGGGGATTTGGGGGGCAAAATGTGGTAATTTGGTGTGATATCTGTGGTGCTGTAGATGCGCTGCCAATGGCCGGTGAGGAGCAGCAAGAACTTGGCAGGCTGGCACTTTCGGTGTGGGAGCAATCGTCCGACGTTCGTGATTTGTCGGGGTTTTTTCTCAGTGGGTGCCCATGTGCAGCTGGTGGTAATCGTCGAAGCCCTGTTGGTCAGGGAAAGCCCGGAGCCCCGATGTCTGTCGTGCTGTAGATGCGCTGCCAATGGCCGATGAGGAGCAGCAAGAGATTGAAAGGCTGGCACTCCAGGTGTGGGAGGAATCGTCCGATGTTTGTGATTTCTCAGGATTTTTTTCAGTGGGTGCCCAGGTGCAGCTGGTGGTAAACGTCGAAGCCCTGTTTGTCAGGGAAAGCCCGGAGCCCCGATGTCTGTGGTGCTGTAGATGCGCTGCCAATTGCCGGTGAGGAGCAGCAAGAGCTTGTGTTGCTGGCACTTTCGGTGTGGGAGTAATCGTCCGATGTTCGTGATTTTTCGGGGTTTTTTTTTCAGTGGGCGCTCAGGTGCAGCGGGTGGTAAATGTTGAAGCCCTGTTGGTCAGGGTTAGGGTTAGGGTTAGGGTTAGGGTTAGGGTTAGGGTTAGGGTTAGGGTTAGGGTTAGGGTTGGGTTAGGGTTAGGGTTAGGGTTAGGGTTAGGGTTAGGGTTAGGGTTGGGTTAGGGTTAGGGTTAGGGTTAGGGTTAGGGTTAGGGTTGGGTTAGGGTTAGGGTTAGGGTTAGGGTTGGGTTAGGGTTAGGGTTAGGGTTAGGGTTAGGGTTAGGGTTAGGGTTAGGGTTACTCTTAGGTTAGGGTCAGGGTCAGGGTTTGGGTTAGGGTTAGGTTAGGGTTAGGGTTAGGGTTAGGGTTAGGGTTAGGGTTGGGTTAGGGGTTAGGGTTAGGGTTAGGGTTAGGGTTAGGGTTAGGTTAGGGTTAGGGTTACTCTTAGGTTAGGGTCAGGGTTTTGGGGGGAATCTGGGGGGAAATGGCTGGATTTTGGGGGCAAATATGAGATTTTGGTGCAAAATGCAGGAATTTGTGGCAAAAATGGGGGATTATGGGGGAAGTCGCGGGATTTTGGGGCAAAATGTGGGGTTTTAGGGTTAAAATGTGGGATTTTTAGGGTAAATCGCAGGATTTTGGGGGCGAAATGCGGGAATTTTGGTGCGAAATGGGGCGATTTGGGGCAAAAATGCGGGATTTGTGGAGGAAATTGCGAGAATTTGAGGGGCAAAATGTGGGGGTTTAGGGTTAAAATGTGGGATTTTTGGGGGAAATCGCGGGATTTGGGGGGCAAAATGTGGTAATTTGGTGTGATATCTGTGGTGCTGTAGATGCGCTGCCAATGGCCGGTGAGGAGCAGCAAGAACTTGGCAGGCTGGCACTTTCGGTGTGGGAGCAATCGTCCGACGTTCGTGATTTGTCGGGGTTTTTTCTCAGTGGGTGCCCATGTGCAGCTGGTGGTAATCGTCGAAGCCCTGTTGGTCAGGGAAAGCCCGGAGCCCCGATGTCTGTCGTGCTGTAGATGCGCTGCCAATGGCCGATGAGGAGCAGCAAGAGATTGAAAGGCTGGCACTCCAGGTGTGGGAGGAATCGTCCGATGTTTGTGATTTCTCAGGATTTTTTTCAGTGGGTGCCCAGGGGCAGCTGGTGGTAAACGTCGAAGCCCTGTTTGTCAGGGAAAGCCCGGAGCCCCGATGTCTGTGGTGCTGT
The DNA here is from genome assembly GCF_036417535.1 of Chlamydotis macqueenii. NCBI lineage: Eukaryota > Metazoa > Chordata > Aves > Otidiformes > Otididae > Chlamydotis > Chlamydotis macqueenii. Next base: position 40,415,072 of record NC_141562.1, read on the forward strand.
AGATGCGCTGCCAATTGCCGGTGAGGAGCAGCAAGAGCTTGTGTTGCTGGCACTTTCGGTGTGGGAGTAATCGTCCGATGTTCGTGATTTTTCGGGGTTTTTTTTCAGTGGGCGCTCAGGTGCAGCGGGTGGTAAATGTTGAAGCCCTGTTGGTCAGGGTTAGGGTTAGGGTTAGGGTTAGGGTTAGGGTTAGGTTAGGGTTAGGGTTAGGTTAGGGTTAGGGTTAGGGTTAGGGTTAGGTTAGGGTTAGGGTTAGGGTTAGGGTTAGGGTTAGGGTTAGGTTAGGGTTAGGGTTAGGGTTAGGGTTAGGGTTAGGGTTAGGGTTAGGGTTAGGGTTAGGTTAGGGTTAGGGTTAGGGTTAGGGTTAGGGTTAGGGTTAGGGTTAGGGTTAGGGTTAGGGTTAGGTTAGGGTTAGGGTTAGGTTAGGGTTACTCTTAGGTTAGGGTCAGGGTTTTGGGGGGAATCTGGGGGGAAATGGCTGGATTTTGGGGGCAAATATGAGATTTTGGTGCAAAATGCAGGAATTTGTGGCAAAAATGGGGGATTATGGGGGAAGTCGCGGGATTTTGGGGCAAAATGTGGGGTTTTAGGGTTAAAATGTGGGATTTTTAGGGTAAATCGCAGGATTTTGGGGGCGAAATGCGGGAATTTTGGTGCGAAATGGGGCGATTTGGGGCAAAAATGTGGGATTTGTGGAGGAAATTGCGAGATTTTGAGGGGCAAAATGTGGGGGTTTAGGGTTAAAATGTGGGATTTTTGGGGGAAATCGGGGGATTTGGGGGGCAAAATGTGGTAATTTGGTGTGATATCTGTGGTGCTGTAGATGCGCTGCCAATGGCCGGTGAGGAGCAGCAAGAACTTGGCAGGCTGGCACTTTCGGTGTGGGAGCAATCGTCCGACGTTCGTGATTTGTCGGGGTTTTTTCTCAGTGGGTGCCCATGTGCAGCTGGTGGTAATCGTCGAAGCCCTGTTGGTCAGGGAAAGCCCGGAGCCCCGATGTCTGTCGTGCTGTAGATGCGCTGCCAATGGCCGATGAGGAGCAGCAAGAGATTGAAAGGCTGGCACTCCAGGTGTGGGAGGAATCGTCCGATGTTTGTGATTTCTCAGGATTTTTTTCAGTGGGTGCCCAGGTGCAGCTGGTGGTAAACGTCGAAGCCCTGTTTGTCAGGGAAAGCCCGGAGCCCCGATGTCTGTGGTGCTGTAGATGCGCTGCCAATTGCCGGTGAGGAGCAGCAAGAGCTTGTGTTGCTGGCACTTTCGGTGTGGGAGTAATCGTCCGATGTTCGTGATTTTTCGGGGTTTTTTTTTCAGTGGGCGCTCAGGTGCAGCGGGTGGTAAATGTTGAAGCCCTGTTGGTCAGGGTTAGGGTTAGGGTTAGGGTTAGGGTTAGGGTTAGGGTTAGGGTTAGGGTTAGGGTTAGGGTTGGGTTAGGGTTAGGGTTAGGGTTAGGGTTAGGGTTAGGTTAGGGTTAGGGTTAGGGTTAGGGTTAGGGTTGGGTTAGGGTTAGGGTTAGGGTTAGGGTTAGGGTTGGGTTAGGGTTAGGGTTAGGGTTAGGGTTAGGGTTAGGGTTAGGGTTAGGGTTACTCTTAGGTTAGGGTCAGGGTCAGGGTTAGGGTTAGGGTTAGGTTAGGGTTAGGGTTAGGGTTAGGGTTAGGGTTAGGGTTGGGTTAGGGGTTAGGGTTGGGTTAGGGGTTAGGGTTAGGGTTAGGGTTAGGGTTGGGTTAGGGGTTAGGGTTAGGGTTAGGGTTAGGGTTAGGTTAGGGTTAGGGTTAGGTTAGGGTTAGGGTTAGGTTAGGGTTACTCTTAGGTTAGGGTCAGGGTTTTGGGGGGAAATGGCTGGATTTTGGGGGCAAATATGAGATTTTGGTGCAAAATGCAGGAATTTGTGGCAAAAATGGGGGATTATGGGGGAAGTCGCGGGATTTTGGGGCAAAATGTGGGGTTTTAGGGTTAAAATGTGGGATTTTTAGGGTAAATCGCAGGATTTTGGGGGCGAAATGCGGGAATTTTGGTGCGAAATGGGGCGATTTGGGGCAAAAATGCGGGATTTGTGGAGGAAATTGCGAGATTTTGAGGGGCAAAATGTGGGGGTTTAGGGTTAAAATGTGGGATTTTTGGGGGAAATCGCGGGATTTGGGGGGCAAAATGTGGTAATTTGGTGTGATATCTGTGGTGCTGTAGATGCGCTGCCAATGGCCGGTGAGGAGCAGCAAGAACTTGGCAGGCTGGCACTTTCGGTGTGGGAGCAATCGTCCGACGTTCGTGATTTGTCGGGGTTTTTTCTCAGTGGGTGCCCATGTGCAGCTGGTGGTAATCGTCGAAGCCCTGTTGGTCAGGGAAAGCCCGGAGCCCCGATGTCTGTCGTGCTGTAGATGCGCTGCCAATGGCCGATGAGGAGCAGCAAGAGATTGAAAGGCTGGCACTCCAGGTGTGGGAGGAATCGTCCGATGTTTGTGATTTCTCAGGATTTTTTTCAGTGGGTGCCCAGGTGCAGCTGGTGGTAAACGTCGAAGCCCTGTTTGTCAGGGAAAGCCCGGAGCCCCGATGTCTGTGGTGCTGTAGATGCGCTGCCAATTGCCGGTGAGGAGCAGCAAGAGCTTGTGTTGCTGGCACTTTCGGTGTGGGAGTAATCGTCCGATGTTCGTGATTTTTCGGGGTTTTTTTTTCAGTGGGCGCTCAGGTGCAGCGGGTGGTAAATGTTGAAGCCCTGTTGGTCAGGGTTAGGGTTAGGGTTAGGGTTAGGGTTAGGTTAGGGTTAGGGTTAGGGTTAGGGTTAGGGTTAGGTTAGGGTTAGGGTTAGGGTTAGGGTTAGGTTAGGGTTAGGGTTAGGGTTAGGGTTAGGGTTAGGGTTAGGGTTAGGGTTGGGTTAGGGTTAGGTTTAGGGTTAGGGTTAGGATTAGGGTTAGGTTAGGGTTACGGTTAGGGTTAGGGTTAGGGTTAGGTTAGGGTTAGGGTTAGGTTAGGGTTAGGGTTAGGGTTAGGGTTAGGGTTAGGGTTAGGGTTAGGTTAGGGTTAGGGTTAGGGTTAGGGTTAGGGTTAGGGTTAGGTTAGGGTTAGGGTTAGGGTTAGGTTAGGGTTAGGGTTACTCTTAGGTTAGGGTCAGGGTTTTGGGGGGAATCTGGGGGGAAATGGCTGGATTTTGGGGGCAAATATGGGATTTTGGTGCAAAATGCAGGAATTTGTGGCAAAAATGGGGGATTATGGGGGAAGTCGCGGGATTTTGGGGCAAAATGTGGGGTTTTAGGGTTAAAATGTGGGATTTTTAGGGTAAATCGCAGGATTTTGGGGGCGAAATGCGGGAATTTTGGTGCGAAATGGGGCGATTTGGGGCAAAAATGCGGGATTTGTGGAGGAAATTGCGAGATTTTGAGGGGCAAAATGTGGGGGTTTAGGGTTAAAATGTGGGATTTTTGGGGGAAATCGGGGGATTTGGGGGGCAAAATGTGGTAATTTGGTGTGATATCTGTGGTGCTGTAGATGCGCTGCCAATGGCCGGTGAGGAGCAGCAAGAACTTGGCAGGCTGGCACTTTCGGTGTGGGAGCAATCGTCCGACGTTCGTGATTTGTCGGGGTTTTTTCTCAGTGGGTGCCCATGTGCAGCTGGTGGTAATCGTCGAAGCCCTGTTGGTCAGGGAAAGCCCGGAGCCCCGATGTCTGTCGTGCTGTAGATGCGCTGCCAATGGCCGATGAGGAGCAGCAAGAGATTGAAAGGCTGGCACTCCAGGTGTGGGAGGAATCGTCCGATGTTTGTGATTTCTCAGGATTTTTTTCAGTGGGTGCCCAGGTGCAGCTGGTGGTAAACGTCGAAGCCCTGTTTGTCAGGGAAAGCCCGGAGCCCCGATGTCTGTGGTGCTGTAGATGCGCTGCCAATTGCCGGTGAGGAGCAGCAAGAGCTTGTGTTGCTGGCACTTTCGGTGTGGGAGTAATCGTCCGATGTTCGTGATTTTTCGGGGTTTTTTTTTCAGTGGGCGCTCAGGTGCAGCGGGTGGTAAATGTTGAAGCCCTGTTGGTCAGGGTTAGGGTTAGGGTTAGGGTTAGGTTAGGGTTAGGGTTAGGGTTAGGGTTAGGGTTAGGGTTAGGGTTGGGTTAGGGTTAGGGTTAGGGTTAGGGTTAGGGTTAGGGTTAGGTTAGGGTTAGGGTTAGGGTTAGGGTTAGGGTTAGGGTTAGGGTTAGGGTTAGGGTTAGGGTTAGGGTTAGGGTTAGGGTTAGGGTTAGGGTTGGGTTAGGGTTAGGGTTAGGGTTAGGGTTAGGGTTAGGGTTAGGGTTACTCTTAGGTTAGGGTCAGGGTCAGGGTTTTGGGTGGAATCTGGGGAGAAATGGCTGGATTTTGGGGGCAAATATGGGATTTTGGTGCAAAATGCAGGAATTTGTGGCAAAAATGGGGGATTATGGGGGAAGTCGCGGGATTTTGGTGCAAAATGTGGGGTTTTAGGGTTAAAATGTGGGATTTTTAGGGTAAATCGCAGGATTTTGGGGGCGAAATGCGGGAATTTTGGTGCGAAATGGGGCGATTTGGGGCAAAAATGCAGGATTTGTGGAGGAAATTGTGAGATTTTGAGGGGCAAAATGTGGGGTTTTAGGGTTAAAATGTGGGATTTTTGGGGGAAATCGGGGGATTTGGGGGGCAAAATGTGGTAATTTGGTGTGATATCTGTGGTGCTGTAGATGCGCTGCCAATGGCCGGTGAGGAGCAGCAAGAACTTGGCAGGCTGGCACTTTCGGTGTGGGAGCAATCGTCCGACGTTCGTGATTTGTCGGGGTTTTTTCTCAGTGGGTGCCCATGTGCAGCTGGTGGTAATTGTCGAAGCCCTGTTGGTCAGGGAAAGCCCGGAGCCCCGATGTCTGTCGTGCTGTAGATGCGCTGCCAATGGCCGATGAGGAGCAGCAAGAGATTGAAAGGCTGGCACTCCAGGTGTGGGAGGAATCGTCCGATGTTTGTGATTTCTCAGGATTTTTTTCAGTGGGTGCCCAGGTGCAGCTGGTGGTAAACGTCGAAGCCCTGTTTGTCAGGGAAAGCCCGGAGCCCCGATGTCTGTGGTGCTGTAGATGCGCTGCCAATTGCCGGTGAGGAGCAGCAAGAGCTTGTGTTGCTGGCACTTTCGGTGTGGGAGTAATCGTCCGATGTTCGTGATTTTTCGGGGTTTTTTTTTCAGTGGGCGCTCAGGTGCAGCGGGTGGTAAATGTTGAAGCCCTGTTGGTCAGGGTTAGGGTTAGGGTTAGGGTTAGGGTTAGGGTTAGGGTTAAGGTTAGGGTTAGGTTAGGGTTAGGGTTAGGGTTAGGTTAGGGTTAGGGTTAGGGTTAGGGTTAGGGTTAGGGTTAGGGTTAGGGTTAGGGTTAGGGTTAGGTTAGGGTTAGGGTTAGGGTTAGGTTAGGGTTAGGGTTACTCTTAGGTTAGGGTCAGGGTCAGGGTTAGGGTTAGGGTTAGGTTAGGGTTAGGGTTAGGGTTAGGGTTGGGTTAGGGGTTAGGGTTAGGGTTAGGGTTAGGGTTAGGTTAGGGTTAGGGTTAGGTTAGGGTTAGGGTTAGGTTAGGGTTACTCTTAGGTTAGGGTCAGGGTTTTGGGGGGAATCTGGGGGGAAATGGCTGGATTTTGGGGGCAAATATGAGATTTTGGTGCAAAATGCAGGAATTTGTGGCAAAAATGGGGGATTATGGGGGAAGTCGCGGGATTTTGGGGCAAAATGTGGGGTTTTAGGTTTAAAATGTGGGATTTTTAGGGTAAATCGCAGGATTTTGGGGGCGAAATGCGGGAATTTTGGTGCGAAATGGGGCGATTTGGGGCAAAAATGCGGGATTTGTGGAGGAAATTGCGAGATTTTGAGGGGCAAAATGTGGGGGTTTAGGGTTAAAATGTGGGATTTTTGGGGGAAATCGCGGGATTTGGGGGGCAAAATGTGGTAATTTGGTGTGATATCTGTGGTGCTGTAGATGCGCTGCCAATGGCCGGTGAGGAGCAGCAAGAACTTGGCAGGCTGGCACTTTCGGTGTGGGAGCAATCGTCCGATGTTCGTGATTTGTCGGGGTTTTTTCTCAGTGGGTGCCCATGTGCAGCTGGTGGTAATCGTCGAAGCCCTGTTGTTCAGGGAAAGCCCGGAGCCCCGATGTCTGTCGTGCTGTAGATGCGCTGCCAATGGCCGATGAGGAGCAGCAAGAGATTGAAAGGCTGGCACTCCAGGTGTGGGAGGAATCGTCCGATGTTTGTGATTTCTCAGGATTTTTTTCAGTGGGTGCCCAGGTGCAGCTGGTGGTAAACGTCGAAGCCCTGTTTGTCAGGGAAAGCCCGGAGCCCCGATGTCTGTGGTGCTGTAGATGCGCTGCCAATTGCCGGTGAGGAGCAGCAAGAGCTTGTGTTGCTGGCACTTTCGGTGTGGGAGTAATCGTCCGATGTTCGTGATTTTTCGGGGTTTTTTTTTCAGTGGGCGCTCAGGTGCAGCGGGTGGTAAATGTTGAAGCCCTGTTGGTCAGGGTTAGGGTTAGGGTTAGGGTTAGGTTAGGGTTAGGGTTAGGGTTAGGGTTAGGGTTAGGGTTAGGTTAGGGTTAGGGTTAGGGTTAGGGTTAGGGTTAGGGTTAGGGTTAGGGTTGGGTTAGGGTTAGGGTTAGGGTTAGGATTAGGGTTAGGTTAGGGTTACGGTTAGGGTTAGGGTTACGGTTAGGGTTAGGGTTAGGGTTAGGGTTAGGTTAGGGTTAGGGTTAGGGTTAGGGTTAGGGTTAGGGTTAGGGTTAGGTTAGGGTTAGGGTTAGGGTTAGGGTTAGGGTTAGGGTTAGGTTAGGGTTAGGGTTAGGGTTAGGGTTACTCTTAGGTTAGGGTCAGGGTCAGGGTTTTGGGGGGAATCTGGGGGGAAATGGCTGGATTTTGGGGGCAAATATGGGATTTTGTTGCAAAATGCAGGAATTTGTGGCAAAAATGGGGGATTATGGGGGAAGTCGCGGGATTTTGGTGCAAAATGTGGGGTTTTAGGGTTAAAATGTGGGATTTTTAGGGTAAATCGCAGGATTTTGGGGGCGAAATGCGGGAATTTTGGTGCGAAATGGGGCGATTTGGGGCAAAAATGCGGGATTTGTGGAGGAAATTGTGAGATTTTGAGGGGCAAAATGTGGGGTTTTAGGGTTAAAATGTGGGATTTTTGGGGGAAATCGCGGGATTTGGGGGGCAAAATGTGGTAATTTGGTGTGATATCTGTGGTGCTGTAGATGCGCTGCCAATGGCCGGTGAGGAGCAGCAAGAACTTGGCAGGCTGGCACTTTCGGTGTGGGAGCAATCGTCCGACGTTCGTGATTTGTCGGGGTTTTTTCTCAGTGGGTGCCCATGTGCAGCTGGTGGTAATTGTCGAAGCCCTGTTGGTCAGGGAAAGCCCGGAGCCCCGATGTCTGTTGTGCTGTAGATGCGCTGCCAATGGCCGATGAGGAGCAGCAAGAGATTGAAAGGCTGGCACTCCAGGTGTGGGAGGAATCGTCCGATGTTTGTGATTTCTCAGGATTTTTTTCAGTGGGTGCCCAGGTGCAGCTGGTGGTAAACGTCGAAGCCCTGTTTGTCAGGGAAAGCCCGGAGCCCCGATGTCTGTGGTGCTGTAGATGCGCTGCCAATTGCCGGTGAGGAGCAGCAAGAGCTTGTGTTGCTGGCACTTTCGGTGTGGGAGTAATCGTCCGATGTTCGTGATTTTTCGGGGTTTTTTTTCAGTGGGCGCTCAGGTTCAGCGGGTGGTAAATGTTGAAGCCCTGTTGGTCAGGGTTAGGGTTAGGGTTAGGGTTAGGGTTAGGGTTAGGGTTAGGGTTAGGGTTAGGGTTAGGTTAGGGTTAGGGTTAGGGTTAGGTTAGGGTTAGGGTTAGGGTTAGGGTTAGGGTTAGGGTTAGGGTTAGGGTTAGGGTTAGGTTAGGGTTAGGGTTAGGGTTAGGGTTAGGGTTAGGGTTAGGGTTAGGGTTAGCGTTAGGGTTAGGGTTAGGGTTGGGTTAGGGTTAGGGTTAGGTTAGGGTTAGGGTTACTCTTAGGTTAGGGTCAGGGTTTTGGGGGGAATCTGGGGGGAAATGGCTGGATTTTGGGGGCAAATATGGGATTTTGGTGCAAAATGCAGGAATTTGTGGCAAAAATGGGGGATTATGGGGGAAGTCGCGGGATTTTGGGGCAAAATGTGGGGTTTTAGGGTTAAAATGTGGGATTTTTAGGGTAAATCGCAGGATTTTGGGGGCGAAATGCGGGAATTTTGGTGCGAAATGGGGCGATTTGGGGCAAAAATGCGGGATTTGTGGAGGAAATTGCGAGATTTTGAGGGGCAAAATGTGGGGGTTTAGGGTTAAAATGTGGGATTTTTGGGGGAAATCGGGGGATTTGGGGGGCAAAATGTGGTAATTTGGTGTGATATCTGTGGTGCTGTAGATGCGCTGCCAATGGCCGGTGAGGAGCAGCAAGAACTTGGCAGGCTGGCACTTTCGGTGTGGGAGCAATCGTCCGACGTTCGTGATTTGTCGGGGTTTTTTCTCAGTGGGTGCCCATGTGCAGCTGGTGGTAATCGTCGAAGCCCTGTTGGTCAGGGAAAGCCCGGAGCCCCGATGTCTGTCGTGCTGTAGATGCGCTGCCAATGGCCGATGAGGAGCAGCAAGAGATTGAAAGGCTGGCACTCAAGGTGTGGGAGGAATCGTCCGATGTTTGTGATTTCTCAGGATTTTTTTCAGTGGGTGCCCAGGTGCAGCTGGTGGTAAACGTCGAAGCCCTGTTTGTCAGGGAAAGCCCGGAGCCCCGATGTCTGTGGTGCTGTAGATGCGCTGCCAATTGCCGGTGAGGAGCAGCAAGAGCTTGTGTTGCTGGCACTTTCGGTGTGGGAGTAATCGTCCGATGTTCGTGATTTTTCGGGGTTTTTTTTTCAGTGGGCGCTCAGGTGCAGCGGGTGGTAAATGTTGAAGCCCTGTTGGTCAGGGTTAGGGTTAGGGTTAGGGTTAGGGTTAGGGTTAGGTTAGGGTTAGGGTTAGGGTTAGGGTTAGGGTTGGGTTAGGGTTAGGGTTAGGGTTAGGGTTAGGGTTAGGGTTAGGGTTAGGGTTAGGGTTAGGTTAGGGTTAGGGTTAGGGTTAGGGTTGGGTTAGGGTTAGGGTTAGGGTTAGGGTTAGGGTTAGGGTTAGGGTTAGGGTTAGGGTTAGGGTTAGGGTTACGTTAGGGTTAGGGTTAGGGTTAGGGTTAGGGTTAGGGTTAGGGTTAGGGTTAGGGTTACGTTAGGGTTAGGGTTAGGGTTAGGGTTAGGGTTAGGGTTAGGTTAGGGTTAGGGTTAGGGTTAGGGTTAGGTTAGGGTTAGGGTTAGGGTTAGGGTTAGGGTTAGGGTTAGGGTTAGGGTTAGGGTTAGGGTTAGGGTTAGGGTTAGGGTTGGGTTAGGGTTAGGGTTAGGGTTAGGGTTAGGGTTAGGGTTGGGTTAGGGTTAGGGTTAGGGTTAGGGTTAGGGTTAGGGTTAGGGTTAGGGTTAGGGTTAGGGTTAGGGTTACGTTAGGGTTAGGGTTAGGGTTAGGGTTAGGGTTGGGTTAGGGTTAGGGTTAGGGTTAGGGTTAGGGTTAGGGTTAGGGTTAGGTTAGGGTTAGGGTTAGGGTTAGGTTAGGGTTAGGGTTAGGGTTAGGGTTAGGGTTAAGGTTAGGTTAGGGTTAGGGTTAGGGTTAGGGTTAGGGTTAGGTTAGGGTTAGGGTTAGGGTTAGGGTTACTCTTAGGTTAGGGTCAGGGTCAGGGTTTTGGGGGGAATCTGGGGAGAAATGGCTGGATTTTGGGGGCAAATATGGGATTTTGGTGCAAAATGCAGGAATTTGTGGCAAAAATGGGGGATTATGGGGGAAGTCGCGGGATTTTGGTGCAAAATGTGGGGTTTTAGGGTTAAAATGTGGGATTTTTAGGGTAAATCGCAGGATTTTGGGGGCGAAATGCGGGAATTTTGGTGCGAAATGGGGCGATTTGGGGCAAAAATGCAGGATTTGTGGAGGAAATTGTGAGATTTTGAGGGGCAAAATGTGGGGTTTTAGGGTTAAAATGTGGGATTTTTGGGGGAAATCGCGGGATTTGGGGGGCAAAATGTGGTAATTTGGTGTGATATCTGTGGTGCTGTAGATGCGCTGCCAATGGCCGGTGAGGAGCAGCAAGAACTTGGCAGGCTGGCACTTTCGGTGTGGGAGCAATCGTCCGACGTTCGTGATTTGTCGGGGTTTTTTCTCAGTGGGTGCCCATGTGCAGCTGGTGGTAATTGTCGAAGCCCTGTTGGTCAGGGAAAGCCCGGAGCCCCGATGTCTGTCGTGCTGTAGATGCGCTGCCAATGGCCGATGAGGAGCAGCAAGAGATTGAAAGGCTGGCACTCCAGGTGTGGGAGGAATCGTCCGATGTTTGTGATTTCTCAGGATTTTTTTCAGTGGGTGCCCAGGTGCAGCTGGTGGTAAACGTCGAAGCCCTGTTTGTCAGGGAAAGCCCGGAGCCCCGATGTCTGTGGTGCTGTAGATGCGCTGCCAATTGCCGGTGAGGAGCAGCAAGAGCTTGTGTTGCTGGCACTTTCGGTGTGGGAGTAATCGTCCGATGTTCGTGATTTTTCGGGGTTTTTTTTTCAGTGGGCGCTCAGGTGCAGCGGGTGGTAAATGTTGAAGCCCTGTTGGTCAGGGTTAGGGTTAGGGTTAGGGTTAGGGTTAGGGTTAGGGTTAAGGTTAGGGTTAGGTTAGGGTTAGGGTTAGGGTTAGGTTAGGGTTAGGGTTAGGGTTAGGGTTAGGGTTAGGGTTAGGGTTAGGGTTAGGGTTAGGTTAGGGTTAGGGTTAGGGTTAGGTTAGGGTTAGGGTTACTCTTAGGTTAGGGTCAGGGTCAGGGTTAGGGTTAGGGTTAGGTTAGGGTTAGGGTTAGGGTTAGGGTTGGGTTAGGGGTTAGGGTTAGGGTTAGGGTTAGGGTTAGGTTAGGGTTAGGGTTAGGTTAGGGTTAGGGTTAGGTTAGGGTTACTCTTAGGTTAGGGTCAGGGTTTTGGGGGGAATCTGGGGGGAAATGGCTGGATTTTGGGGGCAAATATGAGATTTTGGTGCAAAATGCAGGAATTTGTGGCAAAAATGGGGGATTATGGGGGAAGTCGCGGGATTTTGGGGCAAAATGTGGGGTTTTAGGTTTAAAATGTGGGATTTTTAGGGTAAATCGCAGGATTTTGGGGGCGAAATGCGGGAATTTTGGTGCGAAATGGGGCGATTTGGGGCAAAAATGCGGGATTTGTGGAGGAAATTGCGAGATTTTGAGGGGCAAAATGTGGGGGTTTAGGGTTAAAATGTGGGATTTTTGGGGGAAATCGCGGGATTTGGGGGGCAAAATGTGGTAATTTGGTGTGATATCTGTGGTGCTGTAGATGCGCTGCCAATGGCCGGTGAGGAGCAGCAAGAACTTGGCAGGCTGGCACTTTCGGTGTGGGAGCAATCGTCCGATGTTCGTGATTTGTCGGGGTTTTTTCTCAGTGGGTGCCCATGTGCAGCTGGTGGTAATCGTCGAAGCCCTGTTGTTCAGGGAAAGCCCGGAGCCCCGATGTCTGTCGTGCTGTAGATGCGCTGCCAATGGCCGATGAGGAGCAGCAAGAGATTGAAAGGCTGGCACTCCAGGTGTGGGAGGAATCGTCCGATGTTTGTGATTTCTCAGGATTTTTTTCAGTGGGTGCCCAGGTGCAGCTGGTGGTAAACGTCGAAGCCCTGTTTGTCAGGGAAAGCCCGGAGCCCCGATGTCTGTGGTGCTGTAGATGCGCTGCCAATTGCCGGTGAGGAGCAGCAAGAGCTTGTGTTGCTGGCACTTTCGGTGTGGGAGTAATCGTCCGATGTTCGTGATTTTTCGGGGTTTTTTTTTCAGTGGGCGCTCAGGTGCAGCGGGTGGTAAATGTTGAAGCCCTGTTGGTCAGGGTTAGGGTTAGGGTTAGGGTTAGGGTTAGGTTAGGGTTAGGGTTAGGGTTAGGGTTAGGGTTAGGGTTAGGTTAGGGTTAGGGTTAGGGTTAGGGTTAGGTTAGGGTTAGGGTTAGGGTTAGGGTTAGGGTTAGGGTTAGGGTTGGGTTAGGGTTAGGGTTAGGGTTAGGATTAGGGTTAGGTTAGGGTTACGGTTAGGGTTAGGGTTACGGTTAGGGTTAGGGTTAGGGTTAGGGTTAGGTTAGGGTTAGGGTTAGGGTTAGGGTTAGGGTTAGGGTTAGGGTTAGGTTAGGGTTAGGGTTAGGGTTAGGGTTAGGGTTAGGGTTAGGTTAGGGTTAGGGTTAGGGTTAGGGTTACTCTTAGGTTAGGGTCAGGGTCAGGGTTTTGGGGGGAATCTGGGGGGAAATGGCTGGATTTTGGGGGCAAATATGGGATTTTGTTGCAAAATGCAGGAATTTGTGGCAAAAATGGGGGATTATGGGGGAAGTCGCGGGATTTTGGTGCAAAATGTGGGGTTTTAGGGTTAAAATGTGGGATTTTTAGGGTAAATCGCAGGATTTTGGGGGCGAAATGCGGGAATTTTGGTGCGAAATGGGGCGATTTGGGGCAAAAATGCGGGATTTGTGGAGGAAATTGTGAGATTTTGAGGGGCAAAATGTGGGGTTTTAGGGTTAAAATGTGGGATTTTTGGGGGAAATCGCGGGATTTGGGGGGCAAAATGTGGTAATTTGGTGTGATATCTGTGGTGCTGTAGATGCGCTGCCAATGGCCGGTGAGGAGCAGCAAGAACTTGGCAGGCTGGCACTTTCGGTGTGGGAGCAATCGTCCGACGTTCGTGATTTGTCGGGGTTTTTTCTCAGTGGGTGCCCATGTGCAGCTGGTGGTAATTGTCGAAGCCCTGTTGGTCAGGGAAAGCCCGGAGCCCCGATGTCTGTTGTGCTGTAGATGCGCTGCCAATGGCCGATGAGGAGCAGCAAGAGATTGAAAGGCTGGCACTCCAGGTGTGGGAGGAATCGTCCGATGTTTGTGATTTCTCAGGATTTTTTTCAGTGGGTGCCCAGGTGCAGCTGGTGGTAAACGTCGAAGCCCTGTTTGTCAGGGAAAGCCCGGAGCCCCGATGTCTGTGGTGCTGTAGATGCGCTGCCAATTGCCGGTGAGGAGCAGCAAGAGCTTGTGTTGCTGGCACTTTCGGTGTGGGAGTAATCGTCCGATGTTCGTGATTTTTCGGGGTTTTTTTTCAGTGGGCGCTCAGGTGCAGCGGGTGGTAAATGTTGAAGCCCTGTTGGTCAGGGTTAGGGTTAGGGTTAGGGTTAGGGTTAGGGTTAGGGTTAGGGTTAGGGTTAGGTTAGGGTTAGGGTTAGGGTTAGGTTAGGGTTAGGGTTAGGGTTAGGGTTAGGGTTAGGGTTAGGGTTAGGGTTAGGGTTAGGTTAGGGTTAGGGTTAGGGTTAGGGTTAGGGTTAGGGTTAGGGTTAGGGTTAGCGTTAGGGTTAGGGTTAGGGTTAGGGTTGGGTTAGGGTTAGGGTTAGGTTAGGGTTAGGGTTACTCTTAGGTTAGGGTCAGGGTTTTGGGGGGAATCTGGGGGGAAATGGCTGGATTTTGGGGGCAAATATGAAATTTTGGTGCAAAATGCAGGAATTTGTGGCAAAAATGGGGGATTATGGGGGAAGTCGCGGGATTTTGGGGCAAAATGTGGGGTTTTAGGGTTAAAATGTGGGATTTTTAGGGTAAATCGCAGGATTTTGGGGGCGAAATGCGGGAATTTTGGTGCGAAATGGGGCGATTTGGGGCAAAAATGCGGGATTTGTGGAGGAAATTGCGAGATTTTGAGGGGCAAAATGTGGGGGTTTAGGGTTAAAATGTGGGATTTTTGGGGGAAATCGGGGGATTTGGGGGGCAAAATGTGGTAATTTGGTGTGATATCTGTGGTGCTGTAGATGCGCTGCCAATGGCCGGTGAGGAGCAGCAAGAACTTGGCAGGCTGGCACTTTCGGTGTGGGAGCAATCGTCCGACGTTCGTGATTTGTCGGGGTTTTTTCTCAGTGGGTGCCCATGTGCAGCTGGTGGTAATCGTCGAAGCCCTGTTGGTCAGGGAAAGCCCGGAGCCCCGATGTCTGTCGTGCTGTAGATGCGCTGCCAATGGCCGATGAGGAGCAGCAAGAGATTGAAAGGCTGGCACTCAAGGTGTGGGAGGAATCGTCCGATGTTTGTGATTTCTCAGGATTTTTTTCAGTGGGTGCCCAGGTGCAGCTGGTGGTAAACGTCGAAGCCCTGTTTGTCAGGGAAAGCCCGGAGCCCCGATGTCTGTGGTGCTGTAGATGCGCTGCCAATTGCCGGTGAGGAGCAGCAAGAGCTTGTGTTGCTGGCACTTTCGGTGTGGGAGTAATCGTCCGATGTTCGTGATTATTCGGGGTTTTTTTTTCAGTGGGCGCTCAGGTGCAGCGGGTGGTAAATGTTGAAGCCCTGTTGGTCAGGGTTAGGGTTAGGGTTAGGGTTAGGGTTAGGGTTAGGTTAGGGTTAGGGTTAGGGTTAGGGTTAGGGTTGGGTTAGGGTTAGGGTTAGGGTTAGGGTTAGGGTTAGGGTTAGGGTTAGGGTTAGGGTTAGGGTTAGGTTAGGGTTAGGGTTAGGGTTAGGGTTGGGTTAGGGTTAGGGTTAGGGTTAGGGTTAGGGTTAGGGTTAGGGTTAGGGTTAGGGTTAGGGTTAGGGTTACGTTAGGGTTAGGGTTAGGGTTAGGGTTAGGGTTAGGGTTAGGGTTAGGGTTAGGTTAGGGTTAGGTTAGGGTTAGGGTTAGGGTTAGGGTTAGGGTTAGGGTTACGTTAGGGTTAGGGTTAGGGTTAGGGTTAGGGTTACTCTTAGGTTAGGGTCAGGGTCAGGGTTTTGGGGGGAATCTGGGGAGAAATGGCTGGATTTTGGGGGCAAATATGGGATTTTGGTGCAAAATGCAGGAATTTGTGGCAAAAATGGGGGATTATGGGGGAAGTCGCGGGATTTTGGGGCAAAATGTGGGGTTTTAGGGTTAAAATGTTGGATTTTTAGGGTAAATCGCAGGATTTTGGGGGCGAAATGCGGGAATTTTGGTGCGAAATGGGGCGATTTGGGGCAAAAATGCGGGATTTGTGGAGGAAATTGCGAGATTTTGAGGGGCAAAATGTGGGGTTTTAGGGTTAAAATGTGGGATTTTTGGGGGAAATCGCGGGATTTGGGGGGCAAAATGTGGTAATTTGGTGTGATATCTGTGGTGCTGTAGATGCGCTGCCAATGGCCGGTGAGGAGCAGCAAGAACTTGGCAGGCTGGCACTTTCGGTGTGGGAGCAATCGTCCGACGTTCGTGATTTGTCGGGGTTTTTTCTCAGTGGGTGCCCATGTGCAGCTGGTGGTAATCGTCGAAGCCCTGTTGGTCAGGGAAAGCCCGGAGCCCCGATGTCTGTCGTGCTGTAGATGCGCTGCCAATGGCCGATGAGGAGCAGCAAGAGATTGAAAGGCTGGCACTCCAGGTGTGGGAGGAATCGTCCGATGTTTGTGATTTCTCAGGATTTTTTTCAGTGGGTGCCCAGGTGCAGCTGGTGGTAAACGTCGAAGCCCTGTTTGTCAGGGAAAGCCCGGAGCCCCGATGTCTGTGGTGCTGTAGATGCGCTGCCAATTGCCGGTGAGGAGCAGCAAGAGCTTGTGTTGCTGGCACTTTCGGTGTGGGAGTAATCGTCCGATGTTCGTGATTTTTCGGGGTTTTTTTTTCAGTGGGCGCTCAGGTGCAGCTGGTGGTAAATGTTGAAGCCCTGTTGGTCAGGGTTAGGGTTAGGGTTAGGGTTAGGGTTAGGGTTAGGTTAGAGTTAGGGTTAGGGTTAGGGTTAGGGTTAGGGTTAGGGTTAGGGTTAGGGTTAGGGTTAGGGTTAGGGTTGGGATAGGGTTAGGGTTAGGGTTAGGGTTAGGGTTAGGTTAGGGTTAGGGTTAGGGTTAGGGTTAGGGTTAGGGTTGGGTTAGGGTTAGGGTTAGGGTTAGGGTTAGGGTTAGGGTTGGGTTAGGGTTAGGGTTAGGGTTAGGGTTAGGGTTAGGGTTAGGGTTAGGGTTAGGGTTACGTTAGGGTTAGGGTTAGGGTTAGGGTTAGGGTTAGGGTTAGGTTAGGGTTAGGGTTAGGGTTAGGGTTAGGTTAGGGTTAGGGTTAGGGTTAGGGTTAGGGTTAGGGTTAGGGTTAGGGTTAGGTTAGGGTTAGGGTTAGGGTTAGGGTTAGGGTTAGGGTTAGGGTTAGGGTTAGGGTTGGGTTAGGGTTAGGGTTAGGGTTAGGGTTAGGGTTAGGGTTGGGTTAGGGTTAGGGTTAGGGTTAGGGTTAGGGTTAGGGTTAGGGTTAGGGTTAGGGTTAGGGTTAGGGTTAGGGTTACGTTAGGGTTAGGGTTAGGGTTAGGGTTAGGGTTGGGTTAGGGTTAGGGTTAGGGTTAGGGTTAGGGTTAGGGTTAGGGTTAGGTTAGGGTTAGGGTTAGGGTTAGGTTAGGGTTAGGGTTAGGGTTAGGGTTAGGTTAGGGTTAGGGTTAGGGTTAGGGTTAGGGTTAGGTTAGGGTTAGGGTTAGGGTTAGGGTTACTCTTAGGTTAGGGTCAGGGTCAGGGTTTTGGGGGGAATCTGGGGAGAAATGGCTGGATTTTGGGGGCAAATATGGGATTTTGGTGCAAAATGCAGGAATTTGTGGCAAAAATGGGGGATTATGGGGGAAGTCGCGGGATTTTGGGGCAAAATGTGGGGTTTTAGGGTTAAAATGTGGGATTTTTAGGGTAAATCGCAGGATTTTGGGGGCGAAATGCGGGAATTTTGGTGCGAAATGGGGCGATTTGGGGCAAAAATGCGGGATTTGTGGAGGAAATTGCGAGATTTTGAGGGGCAAAATGTGGGGTTTTAGGGTTAAAATGTGGGATTTTTGGGGGAAATCGTGGGATTTGGGGGGCAAAATGTGGTAATTTGGTGTGATATCTGTGGTGCTGTAGATGCGCTGCCAATGGCCGGTGAGGAGCAGCAAGAACTTGGCAGGCTGGCACTTTCGGTGTGGGAGCAATCGTCCGACGTTCGTGATTTGTCGGGGTTTTTTCTCAGTGGGTGCCCATGTGCAGCTGGTGGTAATCGTCGAAGCCCTGTTGGTCAGGGAAAGCCCGGAGCCCCGATGTCTGTCGTGCTGTAGATGCGCTGCCAATGGCCGATGAGGAGCAGCAAGAGATTGAAAGGCTGGCACTCCAGGTGTGGGAGGAATCGTCCGATGTTTGTGATTTCTCAGGATTTTTTTCAGTGGGTGCCCAGGTGCAGCTGGTGGTAAACGTCGAAGCCCTGTTTGTCAGGGAAAGCCCGGAGCCCCAATGTCTGTGGTGCTGTAGATGCGCTGCCAATTGCCGGTGAGGAGCAGCAAGAGCTTGTGTTGCTGGCACTTTCGGTGTGGGAGTAATCGTCCGATGTTCGTGATTTTTCGGGGTTTTTTTTCAGTGGGCGCTCAGGTGCAGCGGGTGGTAAATGTTGAAGCCCTGTTGGTCAGGGTTAGGGTTAGGGTTAGGGTTAGGGTTAGGGTTAGGGTTAGGGTTAGGGTTAGGGTTATGGTTAGGTTAGGGTTAGGGTTAGGTTAGGGTTAGGGTTAGGGTTAGGGTTAGGGTTAGGGTTAGGGTTAGGTTAGGGTTAGGGTTAGGGTTAGGGTTAGGGTTAGGGTTAGGTTAGGGTTAGGGTTAGGGTTAGGGTTAGGGTTAGGGTTAGGGTTAGGGTTAGGTTAGGGTTAGGGTTAGGGTTAGGGTTAGGTTAGGGTTACTCTTAGGTTAGGGTCAGGGTTTTGGGGGGAATCTGGGG
>NC_141562.1:40442734-40447734 GCF_036417535.1 Chlamydotis macqueenii
TGGTGCAAAATGCAGGAATTTGTGGCAAAAATGGGGGATTATGGGGGAAGTCGCGGGATTTTGGGGCAAAATGTGGGGTTTTAGGGTTAAAATGTGGGATTTTTAGTGGGATTTTTAGGGTAAATCGCAGGATTTTGGGGGCGAAATGCGGGAATTTTGGTGCGAAATGGGGCGATTTGGGGCAAAAATGCGGGATTTGTGGAGGAAATTGCGAGATTTTGAGGGGCAAAATGTGGGGTTTTAGGGTTAAAATGTGGGATTTTTGGGGGAAATCGTGGGATTTGGGGGGCAAAATGTGGTAATTTGGTGTGATATCTGTGGTGCTGTAGATGCGCTGCCAATGGCCGGTGAGGAGCAGCAAGAACTTGGCAGGCTGGCACTTTCGGTGTGGGAGCAATCGTCCGACGTTCGTGATTTGTCGGGGTTTTTTCTCAGTGGGTGCCCATGTGCAGCTGGTGGTAATCGTCGAAGCCCTGTTGGTCAGGGAAAGCCCGGAGCCCCGATGTCTGTCGTGCTGTAGATGCGCTGCCAATGGCCGATGAGGAGCAGCAAGAGATTGAAAGGCTGGCACTCCAGGTGTGGGAGGAATCGTCCGATGTTTGTGATTTCTCAGGATTTTTTTCAGTGGGTGCCCAGGTGCAGCTGGTGGTAAACGTCGAAGCCCTGTTTGTCAGGGAAAGCCCGGAGCCCCAATGTCTGTGGTGCTGTAGATGCGCTGCCAATTGCCGGTGAGGAGCAGCAAGAGCTTGTGTTGCTGGCACTTTCGGTGTGGGAGTAATCGTCCGATGTTCGTGATTTTTCGGGGTTTTTTTTCAGTGGGCGCTCAGGTGCAGCGGGTGGTAAATGTTGAAGCCCTGTTGGTCAGGGTTAGGGTTAGGGTTAGGGTTAGGGTTAGGGTTAGGGTTAGGGTTAGGGTTATGGTTAGGTTAGGGTTAGGGTTAGGTTAGGGTTAGGGTTAGGGTTAGGGTTAGGGTTAGGGTTAGGGTTAGGGTTAGGTTAGGGTTAGGGTTAGGGTTAGGGTTAGGGTTAGGGTTAGGTTAGGGTTAGGGTTAGGGTTAGGGTTAGGGTTAGGGTTAGGGTTAGGGTTAGGTTAGGGTTAGGGTTAGGGTTAGGGTTAGGTTAGGGTTACTCTTAGGTTAGGGTCAGGGTTTTGGGGGGAATCTGGGGGGAAATGGCTGGATTTTGGGGGCAAATATGGGATTTTGGTGCAAAATGCAGGAATTTGTGGCAAAAATGGGGGATTATGGGGGAAGTCGCGGGATTTTGGTGCAAAATGTGGGGTTTTAGGGTTAAAATGTGGGATTTTTAGGGTAAATCGCAGGATTTTGGGGGCGAAATGCGGGAATTTTGGTGCGAAATGTCGCGATTTGGGGCAAAAATGCGGGATTTGTGGAGGAAATTGTGAGATTTTGAGGGGCAAAATGTGGGGTTTTAGGGTTAAAATGTGGGATTTTTGGGGGAAATCGCGGGATTTGGGGGGCAAAATGTGGTAATTTGGTGTGATATCTGTGGTGCTGTAGATGCGCTGCCAATGGCCGGTGAGGAGCAGCAAGAACTTGGCAGGCTGGCACTTTCGGTGTGGGAGCAATCGTCCGACGTTCGTGATTTGTCGGGGTTTTTTCTCAGTGGGTGCCCATGTGCAGCTGGTGGTAATCGTCGAAGCCCTGTTGGTCAGGGAAAGCCCGGAGCCCCGATGTCTGTCGTGCTGTAGATGCGCTGCCAATGGCCGATGAGGAGCAGCAAGAGATTGAAAGGCTGGCACTCCAGGTGTGGGAGGAATCGTCCGATGTTTGTGATTTCTCAGGATTTTTTTCAGTGGGTGCCCAGGTGCAGCTGGTGGTAAACGTCGAAGCCCTGTTTGTCAGGGAAAGCCCGGAGCCCCGATGTCTGTGGTGCTGTAGATGCGCTGCCAATTGCCGGTGAGGAGCAGCAAGAGCTTGTGTTGCTGGCACTTTCGGTGTGGGAGTAATCGTCCGATGTTCGTGATTTTTCGGGGTTTTTTTTCAGTGGGCGCTCAGGTGCAGCGGGTGGTAAATGTTGAAGCCCTGTTGGTCAGGGTTAGGGTTAGGGTTAGGGTTAGGGTTAGGGTTAGGGTTAGGGTTAGGGTTAGGTTAGGGTTAGGGTTAGGGTTAGGGTTAGGGTTAGGGTTAGGGTTAGGGTTAGGTTAGGGTTAGGGTTAGGGTTAGGGTTAGGGTTAGGGTTAGGGTTAGGGTTAGGTTAGGGTTACTCTTAGGTTAGGGTCAGGGTTTTGGGGGGAATCTGGGGGGAAATGGCTGGATTTTGGGGGCAAATATGAGATTTTGGTGCAAAATGCAGGAATTTGTGGCAAAAATGGGGGATTATGGGGGAAGTCGCAGGATTTTGGGGCAAAATGTGGGGTTTTAGGGTTAAAATGTGGGATTTTTAGGGTAAATCGCAGGATTTTGGGGGCGAAATGCGGGAATTTTGTTGCGAAATGGGGCGATTTGGGGCAAAAATGCGGGATTTGTGGAGGAAATTGTGAGATTTTGAGGGGCAAAATGTGGGGTTTTAGGGTTAAAATGTGGGATTTTTGGGGAAATCGCGGGATTTGGGGGGCAAAATGTGGTAATTTGGTGTGATATCTGTGGTGCTGTAGATGCGCTGCCAATGGCCGGTGAGGAGCAGCAAGAACTTGGCAGGCTGGCACTTTCGGTGTGGGAGCAATCGTCCGACGTTCGTGATTTGTCGGGGTTTTTTCTCAGTGGCCGCTCAGGTGCAGCGGGTGGTAAATGTTGAAGCCCTGTTGGTCAGGGTTAGGGTTAGGGTTAGGGTTAGGGTTAGGGTTAGGGTTAGGGTTAGGGTTAGGGTTAGGTTAGGGTTAGGGTTAGGGTTAGGGTTAGGGTTAGGGTTAGGTTAGGGTTAGGGTTAGGGTTAGGGTTAGGGTTAGGGTTAGTGTTAGGTTAGGGTTAGGGTTAGGGTTAGGGTTAGGTTAGGGTTAGGGTTAGGGTTAGGGTTAGGGTTAGGGTTAGGTTAGGGTTAGGGTTAGGGTTAGGGTTAGGGTTAGGGTTAGGGTTAGGGTTAGGGTTAGGGTTAGGGTTGGGTTAGGGTTAGGGTTAGGGTTAGGGTTAGGGTTAGGGTTAGGGTTAGGGTTAGGGTTAGGGTTAGGGTTAGGGTTAGGTTAGGGTTAGGGTTAGGGTTAGGGTTAGGGTTAGGGTTAGGGTTAGGGTTAGGTTAGGGTTAGGGTTAGGGTTAGGGTTAGGGTTAGGGTTAGGTTAGGGTTAGGGTTAGGGTTACTCTTAGGTTAGGGTCAGGGTCAGGGTTTTGGGGGGAATCTGGGGAGAAATGGCTGGATTTTGGGGGCAAATATGGGATTTTGGTGCAAAATGCAGGAATTTGTGGCAAAAATGGGGGATTATGGGGGAAGTCGCGGGATTTTGGTGCAAAATGTGGGGTTTTAGGGTTAAAATGTGGGATTTTTAGGGTAAATCGCAGGATTTTGGGGGCGAAATGCGGGAATTTTGTTGCGAAATGGGGCGATTTGGGGCAAAAATGCGGGATTTGTGGAGGAAATTGTGAGATTTTGAGGGGCAAAATGTGGGGTTTTAGGGTTAAAATGTGGGATTTTTGGGGGAAATCGCGGGATTTGGGGGGCAAAATGTGGTAATTTGGTGTGATATCTGTGGTGCTGTAGATGCGCTGCCAATGGCCGGTGAGGAGCAGCAAGAACTTGGCAGGCTGGCACTTTCGGTGTGGGAGCAATCGTCCGACGTTCGTGATTTGTCGGGGTTTTTTCTCAGTGGGTGCCCATGTGCAGCTGGTGGTAATCGTCGAAGCCCTGTTGGTCAGGGAAAGCCCGGAGCCCCGATGTCTGTCGTGCTGTAGATGCGCTGCCAATGGCCGATGAGGAGCAGCAAGAGATTGAAAGGCTGGCACTCCAGGTGTGGGAGGAATCGTCCGATGTTTGTGATTTCTCAGGATTTTTTTCAGTGGGTGCCCAGGTGCAGCTGGTGGTAAACGTCGAAGCCCTGTTTGTCAGGGAAAGCCCGGAGCCCCGATGTCTGTGGTGCTGTAGATGCGCTGCCAATTGCCGGTGAGGAGCAGCAAGAGCTTGTGTTGCTGGCACTTTCGGTGTGGGAGTAATCGTCCGATGTTCGTGATTTTTCGGGGTTTTTTTTCAGTGGGCGCTCAGGTGCAGCGGGTGGTAAATGTTGAAGCCCTGTTGGTCAGGGTTAGGGTTAGGGTTAGGGTTAGGGTTAGGGTTAGGGTTAGGGTTAGGGTTAGGTTAGGGTTAGGGTTAGGGTTAGGGTTAGGGTTAGGGTTAGGGTTAGGTTAGGGTTAGGGTTAGGGTTAGGGTTAGGGTTAGGGTTAGGGTTAGTGTTAGGGTTAGGGTTTGGGTTAGGGTTAGGGTTAGGGTTAGGGTTAGGTTAGGGTTAGGGTTAGGGTTAGGGTTAGGGTTGGGTTAGGGTTAGGTTTAGGGTTAGGGTTGGGTTAGGGTTAGGGTTAGGGTTAGGGTTAGGGTTAGGGTTAGGGTTAGGGTTACGTTAGGGTTAGGGTTAGGGTTAGGGTTAGGGTTAGGGTTAGGTTAGGGTTAGGGTTAGGGTTAGGGTTAGGGTTAGGTTAGGGTTAGGGTTAGGGTTAGGGTTAGGGTTAGGGTTAGGGTTAGGGTTAGGTTAGGGTTAGGGTTAGGGTTAGGGTTAGGGTTAGGGTTAGGGTTAGGGTTAGGGTTAGGGTTGGGTTAGGGTTAGGGTTAGGGTTAGGGTTAGGGTTAGGGTTAGGGTTAGGGTTAGGTTAGGGTTAGGGTTAGGGTTAGGGTTAGGGTTAGGGTTAGGGTTGGGTTAGGGTTAGGGTTAGGGTTAGGTTAGGGTTAGGGTTAGGGTTAGGGTTAGGGTTAGGTTAGGGTTAGGGTTAGGGTTAGGGTTAGGGTTAGGGTTAGGGTTAGGGTTAGGGTTACTCTTAGGTTAGGGTCAGGGTCAGGGTTTTGGGGTGAATCTGGGGAGAAATGGCTGGATTTTGGGGGCAAATATGGGATTTTGGTGCAA
>NC_141562.1:40452734-40455234 GCF_036417535.1 Chlamydotis macqueenii
GGTTAGGGTTAGGGTTGGGTTAGGGTTAGGGTTGGGTTAGGGTTAGGGTTAGGGTTAGGGTTAGGGTTAGGGTTAGGGTTAGGGTTAGGGTTAGGGTTAGGGTTAGGGTTAGGGTTACGTTAGGGTTAGGGTTAGGGTTAGGGTTAGGGTTAGGTTAGGGTTAGGGTTAGGGTTAGGGTTAGGGTTAGGTTAGGGTTAGGGTTAGGTTAGGGTTAGGGTTAGGGTTAGGGTTAGGGTTAGGGTTAGGGTTAGGGTTAGGTTAGGGTTAGGGTTAGGGTTAGGGTTAGGGTTAGGGTTAGGGTTAGGGTTAGGGTTAGGGTTGGGTTAGGGTTAGGGTTAGGGTTAGGGTTAGGGTTAGGGTTAGGGTTAGGGTTAGGGTTAGGTTAGGGTTAGGGTTAGGGTTAGGGTTAGGGTTAGGGTTAGGGTTGGGTTAGGGTTAGGGTTAGGGTTAGGTTAGGGTTAGGGTTAGGGTTAGGGTTAGGGTTAGGGTTAGGGTTAGGTTAGGGTTAGGGTTAGGGTTAGGGTTAGGGTTAGGGTTAGGGTTAGGGTTAGGGTTACTCTTAGGTTAGGGTCAGGGTCAGGGTTTTGGGGTGAATCTGGGGAGAAATGGCTGGATTTTGGGGGCAAATATGGGATTTTGGTGCAAAATGCAGGAATTTGTGGCAAAAATGGGGGATTATGGGGGAAGTCGCGGGATTTTGGGGCAAAGTGTGGGGTTTTAGGGTTAAAATGTGGGATTTTTAGGGTAAATCGCAGGATTTTGGGGGCGAAATGCGGGAATTTTGGTGCGAAATGGGGCGATTTAGGGCAAAAATGCGGGATTTGTGGAGGAAATTGTGAGATTTTGAGGGGCAAAATGTGGGGTTTTAGGGTTAAAATGTGGGATTTTTGGGGGAAATCGCGGGATTTGGGGGGCAAAATGTGGTAATTTGGTGTGATATCTGTGGTGCTGTAGATGCGCTGCCAATGGCCGGTGAGGAGCAGCAAGAACTTGGCAGGCTGGCACTTTCGGTGTGGGAGCAATCGTCCGACGTTCGTGATTTGTCGGGGTTTTTTCTCAGTGGGTGCCCATGTGCAGCTGGTGGTAATCGTCGAAGCCCTGTTGGTCAGGGAAAGCCCGGAGCCCCGATGTCTGTCGTGCTGTAGATGCGCTGCCAATGGCCGATGAGGAGCAGCAAGAGATTGAAAGGCTGGCACTCCAGGTGTGGGAGGAATCGTCCGATGTTTGTGATTTCTCAGGATTTTTTTCAGTGGGTGCCCAGGTGCAGCTGGTGGTAAACGTCGAAGCCCTGTTTGTCAGGGAAAGCCCGGAGCCCCGATGTCTGTGGTGCTGTAGATGCGCTGCCAATTGCCGGTGAGGAGCAGCAAGAGCTTGTGTTGCTGGCACTTTCGGTGTGGGAGTAATCGTCCGATGTTCGTGATTTTTCGGGGTTTTTTTTCAGTGGGCGCTCAGGTGCAGCGGGTGGTAAATGTTGAAGCCCTGTTGGTCAGGGTTAGGGTTAGGGTTAGGGTTAGGGTTAGGTTAGGGTTAGGGTTAGGTTAGGGTTAGGGTTAGGGTTAGGGTTAGGGTTAGGGTTAGGGTTAGGGTTAGGTTAGGGTTAGGGTTAGGGTTAGGGTTAGGGTTAGGTTAGGGTTAGGGTAAGGGTTAGGGTTAGGTTAGGGTTAGGGTTAGGGTTAGGGTTAGGGTTAGGGTTAGGGTTAGGGTTAGGTTAGGGTTAGGGTTACTCTTAGGTTAGGGTCACGGTTTTGGGGGGAATCTGGGGGGAAATGGCTGGATTTTGGAGGCAAATATGAGATTTTGGTGCAAAATGCAGGAATTTGTGGCAAAAATGGGGGATTATGGGGGAAGTCGCGGGATTTTGGGGCAAAATGTGGGGTTTTAGGGTTAAAATGTGGGATTTTTAGGGTAAATCGCAGGATTTTGGGGGCGAAATGCGGGAATTTTGGTGCGAAATGGGGCGATTTGGGGCAAAAATGCGGGATTTGTGGAGGAAATTGTGAGATTTTGAGGGGCAAAATGTGGGGTTTTAGGGTTAAAATGTGGGATTTTTGGGGGAAATCGCGGGATTTGGGGGGCAAAATGTGGTAATTTGGTGTGATATCTGTGGTGCTGTAGATGCGCTGCCAATGGCCGGTGAGGAGCAGCAAGAACTTGGCAGGCTGGCACTTTCGGTGTGGAGCAATCGTCCGACGTTCGTGATTTGTCGGGGTTTTTTCTCAGTGGGCGCTCAGGTGCAGCGGGTGGTAAATGTTGAAGCCCTGTTGGTCAGGGTTAGGGTTAGGGTTAGGGTTAGGGTTAGGGTTAGGGTTAGGGTTAGGGTTAGGTTAGGGTTAGGGTTAGGGTTAGGGTTAGGGTTAGGGTTAGGGTTAGGGTTAGGGTTAGGGTTGGGTTAGGGTTAGGGTTAGGGTTAGGGTTAGGGTTAGGTTAGGGTTAGGGTTAGGGTTAGGGTTAGGGTTAGGGTTAGGTTAGGGTTAGGGTTAGGGTTAGGGTTAGGGTTAG
>NC_141562.1:40460234-40462734 GCF_036417535.1 Chlamydotis macqueenii
TGGGGCGATTTAGGGCAAAAATGCGGGATTTGTGGAGGAAATTGTGAGATTTTGAGGGGCAAAATGTGGGGTTTTAGGGTTAAAATGTGGGTTTTTTGGGGGAAATCGCGGGATTTGGGGGGCAAAATGTGGTAATTTGGTGTGATATCTGTGGTGCTGTAGATGCGCTGCCAATGGCCGGTGAGGAGCAGCAAGAACTTGGCAGGCTGGCACTTTCGGTGTGGGAGCAATCGTCCGACGTTCGTGATTTGTCGGGGTTTTTTCTCAGTGGGTGCCCATGTGCAGCTGGTGGTAATCGTCGAAGCCCTGTTGGTCAGGGAAAGCCCGGAGCCCCGATGTCTGTCGTGCTGTAGATGCGCTGCCAATGGCCGATGAGGAGCAGCAAGAGATTGAAAGGCTGGCACTCAAGGTGTGGGAGGAATCGTCCGATGTTGTGATTTCTCAGGATTTTTTTCAGTGGGTGCCCAGGTGCAGCTGGTGGTAAACGTCGAAGCCCTGTTTGTCAGGGAAAGCCCGGAGCCCCGATGTCTGTGGTGCTGTAGATGCGCTGCCAATTGCCGGTGAGGAGCAGCAAGAGCTTGTGTTGCTGGCACTTTCGGTGTGGGAGTAATCGTCCGATGTTCGTGATTTTTCGGGGTTTTTTTTCAGTGGGCGCTCAGGTGCAGCGGGTGGTAAATGTTGAAGCCCTGTTGGTCAGGGTTAGGGTTAGGGTTAGGGTTAGGGTTAGGGTTAGGTTAGGGTTAGGGTTAGGGTTAGGGTTAGGGTTAGGTTAGGGTTAGGGTTAGGGTTAGGGTTAGGGTTAGGTTAGGGTTAGGGTAAGGGTTAGGGTTAGGGTTAGGGTTAGGGTTAGGTTAGGGTTAGGGTTAGGGTTAGGGTTAGGTTAGGGTTAGGGTTACTCTTAGGTTAGGGTCAGGGTTTTGGGGGGAATCTGGGGGAAATGGCTGGATTTTGGAGGGAAATATGAGATTTTGGTCAAAATGCAGGAATTTGTGGCAAAAATGGGGGATTATGGGGGAAGTCGCGGGATTTTGGGGCAAAATGTGGGGTTTTAGGGTTAAAATGTGGGATTTTTAGGGTAAATCGCAGGATTTTGGGGGCGAAATGCGGGAATTTTGGTGCGAAATGGGGCGATTTGGGGCAAAAATGTGGGATTTGTGGAGGAAATTGCGAGATTTTGAGGGCAAAATGTGGGGTTTTAGGGTTAAAATGTGGGATTTTTGGGGGAAATCGCGGGATTTGGGGGCAAAATGTGGTAATTTGGTGTGATATCTGTGGTGCTGTAGATGCGCTGCCAATGGCCGGTGAGGAGCAGCAAGAACTTGGCAGGCTGGCACTTTCGGTGTGGGAGCAATCGTCCGACGTTCGTGATTTGTCGGGGTTTTTTCTCAGTGGGTGCCCATGTGCAGCTGGTGGTAATCGTCGAAGCCCTGTTGGTCAGGGAAAGCCCGGAGCCCCGATGTCTGTCGTGCTGTAGATGCGCTGCCAATGGCCGATGAGGAGCAGCAAGAGATTGAAAGGCTGGCACTCAAGGTGTGGGAGGAATCGTCCGATGTTTGTGATTTCTCAGGATTTTTTTCAGTGGGTGCCCATGTGCAGCTGGTGGTAAACGTCGAAGCCCTGTTTGTCAGGGAAAGCCCGGAGCCCCGATGTCTGTGGTGCTGTAGATGCGCTGCCAATTGCGGTGAGGAGCAGCAAGAGCTTGTGTTGCTGGCACTTTCGGTGTGGGAGTAATCGTCCGATGTTCGTGATTTTTCGGGTTTTTTTTTCAGTGGGCGCTCAGGTGCAGCGGGTGGTAAATGTTGAAGCCCTGTTGGTCAGGGTTAGGGTTAGGGTTAGGGTTAGGGTTAGGGTTAGGGTTAGGGTTAGGTTAGGGTTAGGGTTAGGGTTAGGGTTAGGGTTAGGGTTAGGTTAGGGTTAGGGTTAGGGTTAGGGTTAGGTTAGGGTTATGTTTAGGGTTAGGGTTAGGGTTAGGGTTAGGTTAGGGTTAGGGTTAGGGTTAGGGTTAGGGTTAGGGTTAGGGTTAGGGTTAGGTTAGGGTTAGGGTTAGGGTTAGGGTTAGGGTTAGGGTTAGGGTTAGGGTTAGGGTTAGGGTTAGGGTTAGGGTTACTCTTAGGTTAGGGTCAGGGTCAGGGTTTTGGGGGGAATCTGGGGAGAAATGGCTGGATTTTGGGGGCAAATATGGGATTTTGGTGCAAAATGCAGGAATTTGTGGCAAAAATGGGGGATTATGGGGGAAGTCGCGGGATTTTGGTGCAAAATGTGGGGTTTTAGGGTTAAAATGTGGGATTTTTAGGGTAAATCGCAGGATTTTGGGGGCGAAATGCGGGAATTTTGGTGCGAAATGGGGCGATTTGGGGCAAAAATGCGGGATTTGTGGAGGAAATTGTGAGATTTTGAGGGGCAAAATGTGGCGTTTTAGGGTTAAAATGTGGGATTTTTGGGGGAAATCGCGGGATTTGGGGGGCAAAATGTGGTAATTTGGTGTGATATCTGTGGTGCT
>NC_141562.1:40467734-40480234 GCF_036417535.1 Chlamydotis macqueenii
CGCGGGATTTTGGGGCAAAATGTGGGGTTTTAGGGTTAAAATGTGGGATTTTTAGGGTAAATCGCAGGATTTTGGGGGCAAAATGCGGGAATTTTGGTGCGAAATGGGGCGATTTAGGGCAAAAATGCGGGATTTGTGGAGGAAATTGTGAGATTTTGAGGGGCAAAATGTGGGGTTTTAGGGTTAAAATGTGGGATTTTTGGGGGAAATCGCGGGATTTGGGGGGCAAAATGTGGTAATTTGGTGTGATATCTGTGGTGCTGTAGATGCGCTGCCAATGGCCGGTGAGGAGCAGCAAGAACTTGGCAGGCTGGCACTTTCGGTGTGGGAGCAATCGTCCGACGTTCGTGATTTGTCGGGGTTTTTTCTCAGTGGGTGCCCATGTGCAGCTGGTGGTAATCGTCGAAGCCCTGTTGGTCAGGGAAAGCCCGGAGCCCCGATGTCTGTCGTGCTGTAGATGCGCTGCCAATGGCCGATGAGGAGCAGCAAGAGATTGAAAGGCTGGCACTCCAGGTGTGGGAGGAATCGTCCGATGTTTGTGATTTCTCAGGATTTTTTTCAGTGGGTGCCCAGGTGCAGCTGGTGGTAAACGTCGAAGCCCTGTTTGTCAGGGAAAGCCCGGAGCCCCGATGTCTGTGGTGCTGTAGATGCGCTGCCAATTGCCGGTGAGGAGCAGCAAGAGCTTGTGTTGCTGGCACTTTCGGTGTGGGAGTAATCGTCCGATGTTCGTGATTTTTCGGGGTTTTTTTTCAGTGGGCGCTCAGGTGCAGCGGGTGGTAAATGTTGAAGCCCTGTTGGTCAGGGTTAGGGTTAGGGTTAGGGTTAGGTTAGGGTTAGGGTTAGGTTAGGGTTAGGGTTAGGGTTAGGGTTAGGGTTAGGGTTAGGGTTAGGGTTAGGGTTAGGTTAGGGTTAGGGTTAGGGTTACGGTTAGGGTTAGGTTAGGGTTAGGGTTAGGGTTAGGGTTAGGGTTAGGGTTAGGGTTAGGGTTAGGGTTAGGGTTGGGATAGGGTTAGGGTTAGGGTTAGGGTTAGGGTTAGGGTTATGGTTAGGGTTAGGGTTGGGTTAGGGTTAGGGTTAGGGTTAGGGTTAGGGTTAGGGTTAGGGTTAGGTTAGGGTTAGGGTTAGGGTTAGGGTTAGGGTTAGGGTTAGGGTTAGGGTTAGCGTTAGGGTTAGCGTTAGGGTTAGGGTTAGGGTTAGGGTTAGGTTAGGGTTAGGGTTACTCTTAGGTTAGGGTCAGGGTTTTGGGGGGAATCTGGGGGGAAATGGCTGGATTTTGGGGGCAAATATGGGATTTTGGTGCAAAATGCAGGAATTTGTGGCAAAAATGGGGGATTATGGGGGAAGTCGCGGGATTTTGGGGCCAAATGTGGGGTTTTAGGGTTAAAATGTGGGATTTTTAGGGTAAATCGCAGGATTTTGGGGGCGAAATGCGGGAATTTTGGTGCGAAATGGGGCGATTTGGGGCAAAAATGCGGGATTTGTGGAGGAAATTGTGAGATTTTGAGGGGCAAAATGTGGGGTTTTAGGGTTAAAATGTGGGATTTTTGGGGGAAATCGCGGGATTTGGGGGGCAAAATGTGGTAATTTGGTGTGATATCTGTGGTGCTGTAGATGCGCTGCCAATGGCCGGTGAGGAGCAGCAAGAACTTGGCAGGCTGGCACTTTCGGTGTGGGAGCAATCGTCCGACGTTCGTGATTTGTCGGGGATTTTTCTCAGTGGGTGCCCATGTGCAGCTGGTGGTAATCGTCGAAGCCCTGTTGGTCAGGGAAAGCCCGGAGCCCCGATGTCTGTCGTGCTGTAGATGCGCTGCCAATGGCCGATGAGGAGCAGCAAGAGATTGAAAGGCTGGCACTCAAGGTGTGGGAGGAATCGTCCGATGTTTGTGATTTCTCAGGATTTTTTTCAGTGGGTGCCCAGGTGCAGCTGGTGGTAAACATCGAAGCCCTGTTTGTCAGGGAAAGCCCGGAGCCCCGATGTCTGTGGTGCTGTAGATGCGCTGCCAATTGCCGGTGAGGAGCAGCAAGAGCTTGTGTTGCTGGCACTTTCGGTGTGGGAGTAATCGTCCGATGTTCGTGATTTTTCGGGGTTTTTTTTCAGTGGGCGCTCAGGTGCAGCGGGTGGTAAATGTTGAAGCCCTGTTGGTCAGGGTTAGGGTTAGGGTTAGGGTTAGGGTTAGGGTTAGGGTTAGGGTTATGGTTAGGTTAGGGTTAGGGTTAGGTTAGGGTTAGGGTTAGGGTTAGGGTTAGGGTTAGGTTAGGGTTAGGGTTAGGGTTAGGGTTAGGGTTAGGTTGGGGTTAGGGTTAGGGTTAGGGTTAGGGTTAGGTTAGGGTTAGGGTTAGGGTTAGGGTTAGGGTTAGGGTTAGGGTTAGGGTTAGGGTTGGGTTAGGGTTAGGGTTGGGGTTAGGGTTAGGGTTAGGTTAGGGTTAGGTTAGGGTTACTCTTAGGTTAGGGTCAGGGTTTTGGGGGGAATCTGGGGGGAAATGGCTGGATTTTGGGGGCAAATATGAGATTTTGGTGCAAAATGCAGGAATTTGTGGCAAAAATGGGGGATTATGGGGGAAGTCGCGGGATTTTGGGGCAAAATGTGGGGTTTTAGGGTTAAAATGTGGGATTTTTAGGGTAAATCGCAGGATTTTGGGGGCGAAATGCGGGAATTTTGGTGCGAAATGGGGCGATTTGGGGCAAAAATGCGGGATTTGTGGAGGAAATTGCGAGATTTTGAGGGGCAAAATGTGGGGTTTTAGGGTTAAAATGTGGGATTTTTGGGGGAAATCGCGGGATTTGGGGGGCAAAATGTGGTAATTTGGTGTGATATCTGTGGTGCTGTAGATGCGCTGCCAATGGCCGGTGAGGAGCAGCAAGAACTTGGCAGGCTGGCACTTTCGGTGTGGGAGCAATCGTCCGACGTTCGTGATTTGTCGGGGTTTTTTCTCAGTGGGTGCCCATGTGCAGCTGGTGGTAATCGTCGAAGCCCTGTTGGTCAGGGAAAGCCCGGAGCCCCGATGTCTGTCGTGCTGTAGATGCGCTGCCAATGGCCGATGAGGAGCAGCAAGAGATTGAAAGGCTGGCACTCAAGGTGTGGGAGGAATCGTCCGATGTTCGTGAGTTTTCGGGGTTTTTTTTTCAGTGGGCGCTCAGGTGCAGCGGGTGGTAAATGTTGAAGCCCTGTTGGTCAGGGTTAGGGTTAGGGTTAGGGTTAGGGTTAGGGTTAGGTTAGGGTTAGGGTTAGGGTTAGGGTTAGGGTTAGGTTAGGGTTAGGGTTAGGGTTAGGTTAGGGTTAGGGTTAGGGTTAGGGTTAGGGTTAGGGTTAGGTTAGGGTTAGGGTTAGGGTTAGGGTTAGGGTTAGGTTAGGGTTAGGGTTAGGGTTAGGGTAGGGTTAGGGTTAGGGTTAGGGTTAGGGTTAGGGTTGGGTTAGGGTTAGGGTTAGGGTTAGGGTTAGGGTTAGGGTTAGGTTAGGGTTAGGGTTAGGGTTAGGGTTAGGGTTAGGGTTAGGGTTAGGGTTAGCGTTAGGGTTAGCGTTAGGGTTAGGGTTGGGTTAGGGTTAGGGTTAGGGTTAGGTTAGGGTTAGGGTTAGCGTTAGGGTTAGGGTTGGGTTAGGGTTAGGGTTAGGGTTAGGTTAGGGTTAGGGTTACTCTTAGGTTAGGGTCAGGGTTTTGGGGGGAATCTGGGGGGAAATGGCTGGATTTTGGGGGCAAATATGGGATTTTGGTGCAAAATGCAGGAATTTGTGGCAAAAATGGGGGATTATGGGGGAAGTCGCGGGATTTTGGGGCCAAATGTGGGGTTTTAGGGTTAAAATGTGGGATTTTTAGGGTAAATCGCAGGATTTTGGGGGCGAAATGCGGGAATTTTGGTGCGAAATGGGGCGATTTGGGGCAAAAATGCGGGATTTGTGGAGGAAATTGTGAGATTTTGAGGGGCAAAATGTGGGGTTTTAGGGTTAAAATGTGGGATTTTTGGGGGAAATCGCGGGATTTGGGGGGCAAAATGTGGTAATTTGGTGTGATATCTGTGGTGCTGTAGATGCGCTGCCAATGGCCGGTGAGGAGCAGCAAGAACTTGGCAGGCTGGCACTTTCGGTGTGGGAGCAATCGTCCGACGTTCGTGATTTGTCGGGGTTTTTTCTCAGTGGGTGCCCATGTGCAGCTGGTGGTAATCGTCGAAGCCCTGTTGGTCAGGGAAAGCCCGGAGCCCCGATGTCTGTCGTGCTGTAGATGCGCTGCCAATGGCCGATGAGGAGCAGCAAGAGATTGAAAGGCTGGCACTCAAGGTGTGGGAGGAATCGTCCGATGTTTGTGATTTCTCAGGATTTTTTTCAGTGGGTGCCCAGGTGCAGCTGGTGGTAAACATCGAAGCCCTGTTTGTCAGGGAAAGCCCGGAGCCCCGATGTCTGTGGTGCTGTAGATGCGCTGCCAATTGCCGGTGAGGAGCAGCAAGAGCTTGTGTTGCTGGCACTTTCGGTGTGGGAGTAATCGTCCGATGTTCGTGATTTTTCGGGGTTTTTTTTCAGTGGGCGCTCAGGTGCAGCGGGTGGTAAATGTTGAAGCCCTGTTGGTCAGGGTTAGGGTTAGGGTTAGGGTTAGGGTTAGGGTTAGGGTTAGGGTTATGGTTAGGTTAGGGTTAGGGTTAGGTTAGGGTTAGGGTTAGGGTTAGGGTTAGGGTTAGGGTTAGGTTAGGGTTAGGGTTAGGGTTAGGGTTAGGGTTAGGTTGGGGTTAGGGTTAGGGTTAGGGTTAGGGTTAGGTTAGGGTTAGGGTTAGGGTTAGGGTTAGGGTTAGGGTTAGGGTTGGGGTTAGGGTTAGGGTTAGGGTTAGGGTTAGGTTAGGGTTAGGTTAGGGTTACTCTTAGGTTAGGGTCAGGGTTTTGGGGGGAATCTGGGGGGAAATGGCTGGATTTTGGGGGCAAATATGAGATTTTGGTGCAAAATGCAGGAATTTGTGGCAAAAATGGGGGATTATGGGGGAAGTCGCGGGATTTTGGGGCAAAATGTGGGGTTTTAGGGTTAAAATGTGGGATTTTTAGGGTAAATCTCAGGATTTTGGGGGCGAAATGCGAGAATTTTGGTGCGAAATGGGGCGATTTGGGGCAAAAATGCGGGATTTGTGGAGGAAATTGCGAGATTTTGAGGGGCAAAATGTGGGGTTTTAGGGTTAAAATGTGGGATTTTTGGGGGAAATCGCGGGATTTGGGGGGCAAAATGTGGTAATTTGGTGTGATATCTGTGGTGCTGTAGATGCGCTGCCAATGGCCGGTGAGGAGCAGCAAGAACTTGGCAGGCTGGCACTTTCGGTGTGGGAGCAATCGTCCGACGTTCGTGATTTGTCGGGGTTTTTTCTCAGTGGGTGCCCATGTGCAGCTGGTGGTAATCGTCGAAGCCCTGTTGGTCAGGGAAAGCCCGGAGCCCCGATGTCTGTCGTGCTGTAGATGCGCTGCCAATGGCCGATGAGGAGCAGCAAGAGATTGAAAGGCTGGCACTCAAGGTGTGGGAGGAATCGTCCGATGTTTGTGATTTCTCAGGATTTTTTTCAGTGGGTGCCCAGGTGCAGCTGGTGGTAAACGTCGAAGCCCTGTTTGTCAGGGAAAGCCCGGAGCCCCGATGTCTGTGGTGCTGTAGATGCGCTGCCAATTGCCGGTGAGGAGCAGCAAGAGCTTGTGTTGCTGGCACTTTCGGTGTGGGAGTAATCGTCCGATGTTCGTGATTTTTCAGGGTTTTTTTTTCAGTGGGCGCTCAGGTGCAGCGGGTGGTAAATGTTGAAGCCCTGTTGGACAGGGTTAGGGTTAGGGTTAGGGTTAGGGTTAGGGTTAGGTTAGGGTTAGGGTTAGGGTTAGGGTTAGGTTAGGGTTAGGGTTAGGGTTAGGTTAGGGTTAGGGTTAGGGTTAGGGTTAGGGTTAGGGTTAGGTTAGGGTTAGGGTTAGGGTTAGGGTTAGGGTTAGGTTAGGGTTAGGGTTAGGGTTAGGGGAGGGTTAGGGTTAGGGTTAGGGTTAGGGTTAGGGTTGGGTTAGGGTTAGGGTTAGGGTTAGGGTTAGGGTTAGGGTTAGGTTAGGGTTAGGGTTAGGGTTAGGGTTAGGGTTAGGGTTAGGGTTAGGGTTAGCGTTAGGGTTAGCGTTAGGGTTAGGGTTGGGTTAGGGTTAGGGTTAGGGTTAGGTTAGGGTTAGGGTTACTCTTAGGTTAGGGTCAGGGTTTTGGGGGGAATCTGGGGGGAAATGGCTGGATTTTGGGGGCAAATATGGGATTTTGGTGCAAAATGCAGGAATTTGTGGCAAAAATGGGGGATTATGGGGGAAGTCGCGGGATTTTGGGGCCAAATGTGGGGTTTTAGGGTTAAAATGTGGGATTTTTAGGGTAAATCGCAGGATTTTGGGGGCGAAATGCGGGAATTTTGGTGCGAAATGGGGCGATTTGGGGCAAAAATGCGGGATTTGTGGAGGAAATTGTGAGATTTTGAGGGGCAAAATGTGGGGTTTTAGGGTTAAAATGTGGGATTTTTGGGGGAAATCGCGGGATTTGGGGGGCAAAATGTGGTAATTTGGTGTGATATCTGTGGTGCTGTAGATGCGCTGCCAATGGCCGGTGAGGAGCAGCAAGAACTTGGCAGGCTGGCACTTTCGGTGTGGGAGCAATCGTCCGACGTTCGTGATTTGTCGGGGTTTTTTCTCAGTGGGTGCCCATGTGCAGCTGGTGGTAATCGTCGAAGCCCTGTTGGTCAGGGAAAGCCCGGAGCCCCGATGTCTGTCGTGCTGTAGATGCGCTGCCAATGGCCGATGAGGAGCAGCAAGAGATTGAAAGGCTGGCACTCAAGGTGTGGGAGGAATCGTCCGATGTTTGTGATTTCTCAGGATTTTTTTCAGTGGGTGCCCAGGTGCAGCTGGTGGTAAACGTCGAAGCCCTGTTTGTCAGGGAAAGCCCGGAGCCCCGATGTCTGTGGTGCTGTAGATGCGCTGCCAATTGCCGGTGAGGAGCAGCAAGAGCTTGTGTTGCTGGCACTTTCGGTGTGGGAGTAATCGTCCGATGTTCGTGATTTTTCGGGGTTTTTTTTCAGTGGGCGCTCAGGTGCAGCGGGTGGTAAATGTTGAAGCCCTGTTGGTCAGGGTTAGGGTTAGGGTTAGGGTTAGGGTTAGGGTTAGGGTTAGGGTTAGGTTAGGGTTAGGGTTAGGTTAGGGTTAGGGTTAGGGTTAGGGTTAGGGTTAGGGTTAGGGTTAGGGTTAGGGTTAGGTTAGGGTTAGGGTTAGGGTTAGGGTTACGGTTAGGGTTAGGTTAGGGTTAGGGTTAGGGTTAGGGTTAGGGTTAGGGTTAGGGTTAGGGTTAGGGTTGGGATAGGGTTAGGGTTAGGGTTAGGGTTAGGGTTAGGGTTATGGTTAGGGTTAGGGTTGGGTTAGGGTTAGGGTTAGGGTTAGGGTTAGGGTTAGGGTTAGGTTAGGGTTAGGGTTAGGGTTAGGGTTAGGGTTAGGGTTAGGGTTAGGGTTAGCGTTAGGGTTAGCGTTAGGGTTAGGGTTGGGTTAGGGTTAGGGTTAGGGTTAGGTTAGGGTTAGGGTTACTCTTAGGTTAGGGTCAGGGTTTTGGGGGGAATCTGGGGGGAAATGGCTGGATTTTGGGGGCAAATATGGGATTTTGGTGCAAAATGCAGGAATTTGTGGCAAAAATGGGGGATTATGGGGGAAGTCGCGGGATTTTGGGGCCAAATGTGGGGTTTTAGGGTTAAAATGTGGGATTTTTAGGGTAAATCGCAGGATTTTGGGGGCGAAATGCGGGAATTTTGGTGCGAAATGGGGCGATTTGGGGCAAAAATGCGGGATTTGTGGAGGAAATTGTGAGATTTTGAGGGGCAAAATGTGGGGTTTTAGGGTTAAAATGTGGGATTTTTGGGGGAAATCGCGGGATTTGGGGGGCAAAATGTGGTAATTTGGTGTGATATCTGTGGTGCTGTAGATGCGCTGCCAATGGCCGGTGAGGAGCAGCAAGAACTTGGCAGGCTGGCACTTTCGGTGTGGGAGCAATCGTCCGACGTTCGTGATTTGTCGGGGTTTTTTCTCAGTGGGTGCCCATGTGCAGCTGGTGGTAATCGTCGAAGCCCTGTTGGTCAGGGAAAGCCCGGAGCCCCGATGTCTGTCGTGCTGTAGATGCGCTGCCAATGGCCGATGAGGAGCAGCAAGAGATTGAAAGGCTGGCACTCAAGGTGTGGGAGGAATCGTCCGATGTTTGTGATTTCTCAGGATTTTTTTCAGTGGGTGCCCAGGTGCAGCTGGTGGTAAACATCGAAGCCCTGTTTGTCAGGGAAAGCCCGGAGCCCCGATGTCTGTGGTGCTGTAGATGCGCTGCCAATTGCCAGTGAGGAGCAGCAAGAGCTTGTGTTGCTGGCACTTTCGGTGTGGGAGTAATCGTCCGATGTTCGTGATTTTTCGGGGTTTTTTTTCAGTGGGCGCTCAGGTGCAGCGGGTGGTAAATGTTGAAGCCCTGTTGGTCAGGGTTAGGGTTAGGGTTAGGGTTAGGGTTAGGGTTATGGTTAGGTTAGGGTTAGGGTTAGGTTAGGGTTAGGGTTAGGGTTAGGGTTAGGGTTAGGGTTAGGTTAGGGTTAGGGTTAGGGTTAGGGTTAGGTTAGGGTTAGGGTTAGGGTTAGGGTTAGGTTGGGGTTAGGGTTAGGGTTAGGGTTAGGGTTAGGTTAGGGTTAGGGTTAGGGTTAGGGTTAGGGTTAGGGTTAGGGTTAGGGTTAGGGTTGGGTTAGGGTTAGGGTTGGGGTTAGGGTTAGGGTTAGGGTTAGGGTTAGGTTAGGGTTAGGTTAGGGTTACTCTTAGGTTAGGGTCAGGGTTTTGGGGGGAATCTGGGGGGAAATGGCTGGATTTTGGGGGCAAATATGAGATTTTGGTGCAAAATGCAGGAATTTGTGGCAAAAATGGGGGATTATGGGGGAAGTCGCGGGATTTTGGGGCAAAATGTGGGGTTTTAGGGTTAAAATGTGGGATTTTTAGGGTAAATCGCAGGATTTTGGGGGCGAAATGCGGGAATTTTGGTGCGAAATGGGGCGATTTGGGGCAAAAATGCGGGATTTGTGGAGGAAATTGCGAGATTTTGAGGGGCAAAATGTGGGGTTTTAGGGTTAAAATGTGGGATTTTTGGGGGAAATCGCGGGATTTGGGGGGCAAAATGTGGTAATTTGGTGTGATATCTGTGGTGCTGTAGATGCGCTGCCAATGGCCGGTGAGGAGCAGCAAGAACTTGGCAGGCTGGCACTTTCGGTGTGGGAGCAATCGTCCGACGTTCGTGATTTGTCGGGGTTTTTTCTCAGTGGGTGCCCATGTGCAGCTGGTGGTAATCGTCGAAGCCCTGTTGGTCAGGGAAAGCCCGGAGCCCCGATGTCTGTCGTGCTGTAGATGCGCTGCCAATGGCCGATGAGGAGCAGCAAGAGATTGAAAGGCTGGCACTCAAGGTGTGGGAGGAATCGTCCGATGTTTGTGATTTCTCAGGATTTTTTTCAGTGGGTGCCCAGGTGCAGCTGGTGGTAAACGTCGAAGCCCTGTTTGTCAGGGAAAGCCCGGAGCCCCGATGTCTGTGGTGCTGTAGATGCGCTGCCAATTGCCGGTGAGGAGCAGCAAGAGCTTGTGTTGCTGGCACTTTCGGTGTGGGAGTAATCGTCCGATGTTCGTGATTTTTCGGGGTTTTTTTTTCAGTGGGCGCTCAGGTGCAGCGGGTGGTAAATGTTGAAGCCCTGTTGGTCAGGGTTAGGGTTAGGGTTAGGGTTAGGGTTAGGGTTAGGGTTAGGTTAGGGTTAGGGTTAGGTTAGGGTTAGGGTTAGGTTAGGGTTAGGGTTAGGTTAGGGTTAGGGTTAGGGTTAGGGTTAGGGTTAGGGTTAGGTTAGGGTTAGGGTTAGGGTTAGGGTTAGGGTTAGGTTAGGGTTAGGGTTAGGGTTAGGGTAGGGTTAGGGTTAGGGTTAGGGTTAGGGTTAGGGTTGGGTTAGGGTTAGGGTTAGGGTTAGGGTTAGGGTTAGGGTTAGGGTTAGGGTTAGGGTTAGGGTTAGGGTTAGGGTTGGGTTAGGTTAGGGTTAGGTTAGGGTTAGGGTTGGGTTAGGGTTAGGGTTAGGGTTAGGGTTAGGGTTAGGGTTAGGTTAGGGTTAGGGTTAGGGTTAGGGTTAGGTTAGGGTTAGGGTTAGGGTTAGGGTTAGGGTTGGGTTAGGGTTAGGGTTAGGGTTAGGGTTAGGTTAGGGTTAGGGTTAGGGTTAGGGTTACTCTTAGGTTAGGGTCAGGGTCAGGGTTTTGGGGGGAATCTGGGGAGAAATGGCTGGATTTTGGGGGCAAATATGGGATTTTGGTGCAAAATGCAGGAATTTGTGGCAAAAATGGGGGATTATGGGGGAAGTCGCGGGATTTTGGGGCAAAATGTGGGGTTTTTGGGTTAAAATGTGGGATTTTTAGGGTAAATCGCAGGATTTTGGGGACGAAATGCGGGAATTTTGGTGCGAAATGGGGCGATTTGGGGCAAAAATGCGGGATTTGTGGAGGAAATTGCGAGATTTTGAGGGGCAAAATGTGGGGTTTTAGGGTTAAAATGTGGGATTTTTGGGGGAAATCGCGGGATTTGGGGGGCAAAATGTGGTAATTTGGTGTGATATCTGTGGTGCTGTAGATGCGCTGCCAATGGCCGGTGAGGAGCAGCAAGAACTTGGCAGGCTGGCTCTTTCGGTGTGGGAGCAATCGTCCGACGTTCGTGATTTGTCGGGGTTTTTTCTCAGTGGGTGCCCATGTGCAGCTGGTGGTAATCGTCGAAGCCCTGTTGGTCAGGGAAAGCCCGGAGCCCCGATGTCTGTCGTGCTGTAGATGCGCTGCCAATGGCCGATGAGGAGCAGCAAGAGATTGAAAGGCTGGCACTCCAGGTGTGGGAGGAATCGTCCGATGTTTGTGATTTCTCAGGATTTTTTTCAGTGGGTGCCCAGGTGCAGCTGGTGGTAAACGTCGAAGCCCTGTTTGTCAGGGAAAGCCCGGAGCCCCGATGTCTGTGGTGCTGTAGATGCGCTGCCAATTGCCGGTGAGGAGCAGCAAGAGCTTGTGTTGCTGGCACTTTCGGTGTGGGAGTAATCGTCCGATGTTCGTGATTTTTCGGGGTTTTTTTTCAGTGGGCGCTCAGGTGCAGCGGGTGGTAAATGTTGAAGCCCTGTTGGTCAGGGTTAGGGTTAGGGTTAGGGTTAGGGTTAGGGTTAGGTTAGGGTTAGGGTTAGGGTTAGGGTTAGGGTTAGGGTTAGGGTTAGGTTAGGGTTAGGGTTAGGGTTAGGGTTAGGGTTAGGTTAGGGTTAGGGTTAGGGTTAGGGTTAGGGTTAGGGTTGGGTTAGGGTTAGGGTTAGGGTTAGGGTTAGGGTTGGGTTAGGGTTAGGGTTAGGGTTAGGGTTAGGGTTAGGGTTAGCGTTAGGGTTAGGGTTAGCGTTAGGGTTAGGGTTGGGTTAGGGTTAGGGTTAGGTTAGGGTTAGGGTTAGGGTTAGGGTTACTCTTAGGTTAGGGTCAGGGTCAGGGTTTTGGGGGGAATCTGGGGAGAAATGGCTGGATTTTGGGGGCAAATATGGGATTTTGGTGCAAAATGCAGGAATTTGTGGCAAAAATGGGGGATTATGGGGGAAGTCGCGGGATTTTGGGGCAAAATGTGGGGTTTTAGGGTTAAAATGTGGGATTTTTAGGGTAAATCGCAGGATTTTGGGGGCGAAATGCGGGAATTTTGGTGCGAAATGGGGCGATTTGGGGCAAAAATGCGGGATTTGTGGAGGAAATTGTGAGATTTTGAGGGGCAAAATGTGGGGTTTTAGGGTTAAAATGTGGGATTTTTGGGGGAAATCGCGGGATTTGGGGGGCAAAATGTGGTAATTTGGTGTGATATCTGTGGTGCTGTAGATGCGCTGCCAATGGCCGGTGAGGAGCAGCAAGAACTTGGCAGGCTGGCACTTTCGGTGTGGGAGCAATCGTCCGACGTTCGTGATTTGTCGGGGTTTTTTCTCAGTGGGTGCCCATGTGCAGCTGGTGGTAATCGTCGAAGCCCTGTTGGTCAGGGAAAGCCCGGAGCCCCGATGTCTGTCGTGCTGTAGATGCGCTGCCAATGGCCGATGAGGAGCAGCAAGAGATTGAAAGGCTGGCACTCAAGGTGTGGGAGGAATCGTCCGATGTTTGTGATTTCTCAGGATTTTTTTCAGTGGGTGCCCAGGTGCAGCTGGTGGTAAACATCGAAGCCCTGTTTGTCAGGGAAAGCCCGGAGCCCCGATGTCTGTGGTGCTGTAGATGCGCTGCCAATTGCCGGTGAGGAGCAGCAAGAGCTTGTGTTGCTGGCACTTTCGGTGTGGGAGTAATCGTCCGATGTTCGTGATTTTTCGGGGTTTTTTTTCAGTGGGCGCTCAGGTGCAGCGGGTGGTAAATGTTGAAGCCCTGTTGGTCAGGGTTAGGGTTAGGGTTAGGGTTAGGGTTAGGGTTAGGGTTAGGGTTAGGTTAGGGTTAGGGTTAGGTTAGGGTTAGGGTTAGGGTTAGGGTTAGGGTTAG
>NC_141562.1:40485234-40512734 GCF_036417535.1 Chlamydotis macqueenii
GGTTAGGGTTAGGGTTAGGGTTAGGGTTGGGATAGGGTTAGGGTTAGGGTTAGGGTTAGGGTTAGGGTTATGGTTAGGGTTAGGGTTGGGTTAGGGTTAGGGTTAGGGTTAGGGTTAGGGTTAGGTTAGGGTTAGGGTTAGGGTTAGGGTTAGGGTTAGGGTTAGGGTTAGGGTTAGGGTTAGCGTTAGGGTTAGCGTTAGGGTTAGGGTTGGGTTAGGGTTAGGGTTAGGGTTAGGTTAGGGTTAGGGTTACTCTTAGGTTAGGGTCAGGGTTTTGGGGGGAATCTGGGGGGAAATGGCTGGATTTTGGGGGCAAATATGGGATTTTGGTGCAAAATGCAGGAATTTGTGGCAAAAATGGGGGATTATGGGGGAAGTCGCGGGATTTTGGGGCCAAATGTGGGGTTTTAGGGTTAAAATGTGGGATTTTTAGGGTAAATCGCAGGATTTTGGGGGCGAAATGCGGGAATTTTGGTGCGAAATGGGGCGATTTGGGGCAAAAATGCGGGATTTGTGGAGGAAATTGTGAGATTTTGAGGGGCAAAATGTGGGGTTTTAGGGTTAAAATGTGGGATTTTTGGGGGAAATCGCGGGATTTGGGGGGCAAAATGTGGTAATTTGGTGTGATATCTGTGGTGCTGTAGATGCGCTGCCAATGGCCGGTGAGGAGCAGCAAGAACTTGGCAGGCTGGCACTTTCGGTGTGGGAGCAATCGTCCGACGTTCGTGATTTGTCGGGGATTTTTCTCAGTGGGTGCCCATGTGCAGCTGGTGGTAATCGTCGAAGCCCTGTTGGTCAGGGAAAGCCCGGAGCCCCGATGTCTGTCGTGCTGTAGATGCGCTGCCAATGGCCGATGAGGAGCAGCAAGAGATTGAAAGGCTGGCACTCAAGGTGTGGGAGGAATCGTCCGATGTTTGTGATTTCTCAGGATTTTTTTCAGTGGGTGCCCAGGTGCAGCTGGTGGTAAACATCGAAGCCCTGTTTGTCAGGGAAAGCCCGGAGCCCCGATGTCTGTGGTGCTGTAGATGCGCTGCCAATTGCCGGTGAGGAGCAGCAAGAGCTTGTGTTGCTGGCACTTTCGGTGTGGGAGTAATCGTCCGATGTTCGTGATTTTTCGGGGTTTTTTTTCAGTGGGCGCTCAGGTGCAGCGGGTGGTAAATGTTGAAGCCCTGTTGGTCAGGGTTAGGGTTAGGGTTAGGGTTAGGGTTAGGGTTAGGGTTAGGGTTATGGTTAGGTTAGGGTTAGGGTTAGGTTAGGGTTAGGGTTAGGGTTAGGGTTAGGGTTAGGGTTAGGTTAGGGTTAGGGTTAGGGTTAGGGTTAGGGTTAGGTTGGGGTTAGGGTTAGGGTTAGGGTTAGGGTTGGGTTAGGGTTAGGGTTAGGGTTAGGGTTAGGGTTAGGGTTAGGGTTAGGGTTGGGTTAGGGTTAGGGTTGGGATTAGGGTTAGGGTTAGGGTTAGGGTTAGGTTAGGGTTAGGTTAGGGTTACTCTTAGGTTAGGGTCAGGGTTTTGGGGGGAATCTGGGGGGAAATGGCTGGATTTTGGGGGCAAATATGAGATTTTGGTGCAAAATGCAGGAATTTGTGGCAAAAATGGGGGATTATGGGGGAAGTCGCGGGATTTTGGGGCAAAATGTGGGGTTTTAGGGTTAAAATGTGGGATTTTTAGGGTAAATCGCAGGATTTTGGGGGCGAAATGCGGGAATTTTGGTGCGAAATGGGGCGATTTGGGGCAAAAATGCGGGATTTGTGGAGGAAATTGCGAGATTTTGAGGGGCAAAATGTGGGGTTTTAGGGTTAAAATGTGGGATTTTTGGGGGAAATCGCGGGATTTGGGGGGCAAAATGTGGTAATTTGGTGTGATATCTGTGGTGCTGTAGATGCGCTGCCAATGGCCGGTGAGGAGCAGCAAGAACTTGGCAGGCTGGCACTTTCGGTGTGGGAGCAATCGTCCGACGTTCGTGATTTGTCGGGGTTTTTTCTCAGTGGGTGCCCATGTGCAGCTGGTGGTAATCGTCGAAGCCCTGTTGGTCAGGGAAAGCCCGGAGCCCCGATGTCTGTCGTGCTGTAGATGCGCTGCCAATGGCCGATGAGGAGCAGCAAGAGATTGAAAGGCTGGCACTCAAGGTGTGGGAGGAATCGTCCGATGTTCGTGATTTTTCGGGGTTTTTTTTTCAGTGGGCGCTCAGGTGCAGCGGGTGGTAAATGTTGAAGCCCTGTTGGTCAGGGTTAGGGTTAGGGTTAGGGTTAGGGTTAGGGTTAGGTTAGGGTTAGGGTTAGGGTTAGGGTTAGGGTTAGGTTAGGGTTAGGGTTAGGGTTAGGTTAGGGTTAGGGTTAGGGTTAGAGTTAGGGTTAGGGTTAGGTTAGGGTTAGGGTTAGGGTTAGGGTTAGGTTAGGGTTAGGGTTAGGGTTAGGGTAGGGTTAGGGTTAGGGTTAGGGTTGGGTTAGGGTTAGGGTTAGGGTTAGGGTTAGGGTTAGGTTAGGGTTAGGGTTAGG
Organism: Chlamydotis macqueenii; assembly: GCF_036417535.1. NCBI lineage: Eukaryota > Metazoa > Chordata > Aves > Otidiformes > Otididae > Chlamydotis > Chlamydotis macqueenii. The sequence goes on from NC_141562.1 coordinate 40,487,726, forward strand.
GTTAGGGTTAGGGTTAGGGTTAGGGTTAGCGTTAGGGTTAGCGTTAGGGTTAGGGTTGGGTTAGGGTTAGGGTTAGGGTTAGGTTAGGGTTAGGGTTACTCTTAGGTTAGGGTCAGGGTTTTGGGGGGAATCTGGGGGGAAATGGCTGGATTTTGGGGGCAAATATGGGATTTTGGTGCAAAATGCAGGAATTTGTGGCAAAAATGGGGGATTATGGGGGAAGTCGCGGGATTTTGGGGCCAAATGTGGGGTTTTAGGGTTAAAATGTGGGATTTTTAGGGTAAATCGCAGGATTTTGGGGGCGAAATGCGGGAATTTTGGTGCGAAATGGGGCGATTTGGGGCAAAAATGCGGGATTTGTGGAGGAAATTGTGAGATTTTGAGGGGCAAAATGTGGGGTTTTAGGGTTAAAATGTGGGATTTTTGGGGGAAATCGCGGGATTTGGGGGGCAAAATGTGGTAATTTGGTGTGATATCTGTGGTGCTGTAGATGCGCTGCCAATGGCCGGTGAGGAGCAGCAAGAACTTGGCAGGCTGGCACTTTCGGTGTGGGAGCAATCGTCCGACGTTCGTGATTTGTCGGGGTTTTTTCTCAGTGGGTGCCCATGTGCAGCTGGTGGTAATCGTCGAAGCCCTGTTGGTCAGGGAAAGCCCGGAGCCCCGATGTCTGTCGTGCTGTAGATGCGCTGCCAATGGCCGATGAGGAGCAGCAAGAGATTGAAAGGCTGGCACTCAAGGTGTGGGAGGAATCGTCCGATGTTTGTGATTTCTCAGGATTTTTTTCAGTGGGTGCCCAGGTGCAGCTGGTGGTAAACATCGAAGCCCTGTTTGTCAGGGAAAGCCCGGAGCCCCGATGTCTGTGGTGCTGTAGATGCGCTGCCAATTGCCGGTGAGGAGCAGCAAGAGCTTGTGTTGCTGGCACTTTCGGTGTGGGAGTAATCGTCCGATGTTCGTGATTTTTCGGGGTTTTTTTTCAGTGGGCGCTCAGGTGCAGCGGGTGGTAAATGTTGAAGCCCTGTTGGTCAGGGTTAGGGTTAGGGTTAGGGTTAGGGTTAGGGTTAGGGTTAGGGTTATGGTTAGGTTAGGGTTAGGGTTAGGTTAGGGTTAGGGTTAGGGTTAGGGTTAGGGTTAGGGTTAGGTTAGGGTTAGGGTTAGGGATAGGGTTAGGTTGGGGTTAGGGTTAGGGTTAGGGTTAGGGTTAGGTTAGGGTTAGGGTTAGGGTTAGGGTTAGGGTTAGGGTTAGGGTTAGGGTTAGGGTTGGGTTAGGGTTAGGGTTGGGGTTAGGGTTAGGGTTAGGGTTAGGGTTAGGTTAGGGTTAGGTTAGGGTTACTCTTAGGTTAGGGTCAGGGTTTTGGGGGGAATCTGGGGGGAAATGGCTGGATTTTGGGGGCAAATATGAGATTTTGGTGCAAAATGCAGGAATTTGTGGCAAAAATGGGGGATTATGGGGGAAGTCGCGGGATTTTGGGGCAAAATGTGGGGTTTTAGGGTTAAAATGTGGGATTTTTAGGGTAAATCGCAGGATTTTGGGGGCGAAATGCGGGAATTTTGGTGCGAAATGGGGCGATTTGGGGCAAAAATGCGGGATTTGTGGAGGAAATTGTGAGATTTTGAGGGGCAAAATGTGGGGTTTTAGGGTTAAAATGTGGGATTTTTGGGGGAAATCGCGGGATTTGGGGGGCAAAATGTGGTAATTTGGTGTGATATCTGTGGTGCTGTAGATGCGCTGCCAATGGCCGGTGAGGAGCAGCAAGAACTTGGCAGGCTGGCACTTTCGGTGTGGGAGCAATCGTCCGACGTTCGTGATTTGTCGGGGTTTTTTCTCAGTGGGTGCCCATGTGCAGCTGGTGGTAATCGTCGAAGCCCTGTTGGTCAGGGAAAGCCCGGAGCCCCGATGTCTGTCGTGCTGTAGATGCGCTGCCAATGGCCGATGAGGAGCAGCAAGAGATTGAAAGGCTGGCACTCAAGGTGTGGGAGGAATCGTCCGATGTTTGTGATTTCTCAGGATTTTTTTCAGTGGGTGCCCAGGTGCAGCTGGTGGTAAACGTCGAAGCCCTGTTTGTCAGGGAAAGCCCGGAGCCCCGATGTCTGTGGTGCTGTAGATGCGCTGCCAATTGCCGGTGAGGAGCAGCAAGAGCTTGTGTTGCTGGCACTTTCGGTGTGGGAGTAATCGTCCGATGTTCGTGATTTTTCGGGGTTTTTTTTTCAGTGGGCGCTCAGGTGCAGCGGGTGGTAAATGTTGAAGCCCTGTTGGTCAGGGTTAGGGTTAGGGTTAGGGTTAGGGTTAGGTTAGGGTTAGGGTTAGGTTAGGGTTAGGGTTAGGTTAGGGTTAGGGTTAGGGTTAGGGTTAGGGTTAGGGTTAGGTTAGGGTTAGGGTTAGGGTTAGGGTTAGGGTTAGGTTAGGGTTAGGGTTAGGGTTAGGGTAGGGTTAGGGTTAGGGTTAGGGTTAGGGTTAGGGTTGGGTTAGGGTTAGGGTTAGGGTTAGGGTTAGGGTTAGGGTTAGGGTTAGGGTTAGGGTTAGGGTTGGGTTAGGTTAGGGTTAGGGTTGGGTTAGGGTTAGGGTTAGGGTTAGGATTAGGGTTAGGGTTAGGGTTAGGGTTAGGTTAGGGTTAGGGTTAGGGTTAGGGTTAGGGTTAGGTTAGGGTTAGGGTTAGGGTTAGGGTTAGGGTTGGGTTAGGGTTAGGGTTAGGGTTGGGTTAGGGTTAGGGTTAGGGTTAGGGTTAGGTTAGGGTTAGGGTTAGGGTTAGGGTTACTCTTAGGTTAGGGTCAGGGTCAGGGTTTTGGGGGGAATCTGGGGAGAAATGGCTGGATTTTGGGGGCAAATATGGGATTTTGGTGCAAAATGCAGGAATTTGTGGCAAAAATGGGGGATTATGGGGGAAGTCGCGGGATTTTGGGGCAAAATGTGGGGTTTTTGGGTTAAAATGTGGGATTTTTAGGGTAAATCGCAGGATTTTGGGGACGAAATGCGGGAATTTTGGTGCGAAATGGGGCGATTTGGGGCAAAAATGCGGGATTTGTGGAGGAAATTGTGAGATTTTGAGGGGCAAAATGTGGGGGTTTAGGGTTAAAATGTGGGATTTTTGGGGGAAATCGCGGGATTTGGGGGGCAAAATGTGGTAATTTGGTGTGATATCTGTGGTGCTGTAGATGCGCTGCCAATGGCCGGTGAGGAGCAGCAAGAACTTGGCAGGCTGGCACTTTCGGTGTGGGAGCAATCGTCCGACGTTCGTGATTTGTCGGGGTTTTTTCTCAGTGGGTGCCCATGTGCAGCTGGTGGTAATCGTCGAAGCCCTGTTGGTCAGGGAAAGCCCGGAGCCCCGATGTCTGTCGTGCTGTAGATGCGCTGCCAATGGCCGATGAGGAGCAGCAAGAGATTGAAAGGCTGGCACTCCAGGTGTGGGAGGAATCGTCCGATGTTTGTGATTTCTCAGGATTTTTTCCAGTGGGTGCCCAGGTGCAGCTGGTGGTAAACGTCGAAGCCCTGTTTGTCAGGGAAAGCCCGGAGCCCCGATGTCTGTGGTGCTGTAGATGCACTGCCAATTGCCGGTGAGGAGCAGCAAGAGCTTGTGTTGCTGGCACTTTCGGTGTGGGAGTAATCGTCCGATGTTCGTGATTTTTCGGGGTTTTTTTTTCAGTGGGCGCTCAGGTGCAGCGGGTGGTAAATGTTGAAGCCCTGTTGGTCAGGGTTAGGGTTAGGGTTAGGGTTAGGGTTAGGGTTAGGTTAGGGTTAGGGTTAGGGTTAGGTTAGGGTTAGGGTTAGGGTTAGGGTTAGGGTTAGGGTTGGGTTAGGGTTAGGGTTAGGGTTAGGGTTAGGGTTAGGGTTAGGGTTAGGGTTAGGGTTGGGTTAGGGTTAGGGTTAGGGTTAGGTTAGGGTTAGGGTTAGGGTTATGGTTAGGGTTAGGGTTAGGGTTAGGTTAGGGTTAGGGTTAGGGTTAGGGTTAGGGTTAGGGTTAGGGTTAGGGTTAGGTTAGGGTTAGGGTTAGGGTTAGGGTTAGGGTTAGGTTAGGGTTACTCTTAGGTTAGGGTCAGGGTTTTGGGGGGAATCTGGGGGGAAATGGCTGGATTTTGGGGGCAAATATGAGATTTTGGTGCAAAATGCAGGAATTTGTGGCAAAAATGGGGGATTATGGGGGAAGTCGCGGGATTTTGGGGCAAAATGTGGGGGTTTAGGGTTAAAATGTGGGACTTTAGGGTAAATCTCAGGATTTTGGGGGCGAAATGCGGGAATTTTGGTGCGAAATGGGGCGATTTGGGGCAAAAATGCGGGATTTGTGGAGGAAATTGTGAGATTTTGAGGGGCAAAATGTGGGGGTTTAGGGTTAAAATGTGGGATTTTTGGGGGAAATCGCGGGATTTGGGGGGCAAAATGTGGTAATTTGGTGTGATATCTGTGGTGCTGTAGATGCGCTGCCAATGGCCGGTGAGGAGCAGCAAGAACTTGGCAGGCTGGCACTTTCGGTGTGGGAGCAATCGTCCGACGTTCGTGATTTGTCGGGGTTTTTTCTCAGTGGGTGCCCATGTGCAGCTGGTGGTAATCGTCGAAGCCATGTTGGTCAGGGAAAGCCCGGAGCCCCGATGTCTGTCGTGCTGTAGATGCGCTGCCAATGGCCGATGAGGAGCAGCAAGAGATTGAAAGGCTGGCACTCCAGGTGTGGGAGGAATCGTCCGATGTTTGTGATTTCTCAGGATTTTTTTCAGTGGGTGCCCAGGTGCAGCTGGTGGTAAACGTCGAAGCCCTGTCTGTCAGGGAAAGCCCGGAGCCCCGATGTCTGTGGTGCTGTAGATGCGCTGCCAATTGCCAATGAGGAGCAGCAAGAGCTTGTGTTGCTGGCACTTTCGGTGTGGGAGTAATCGTCCGATGTTCGTGATTTTTCGGGGTTTTTTTTTCAGTGGGCGCTCAGGTGCAGCGGGTGGTAAATGTTGAAGCCCTGTTGGTCAGGGTTAGGGTTAGGGTTAGGGTTAGGGTTAGGGTTAGGTTAGGGTTAGGGATAGGGTTAGGGTTAGCGTTAGGGTTAGGGATAGGGTTAGGGTTAGCGTTAGGGTTAGGTTAGGGTTAGGGTTAGGGTTAGGGTTAGGTTAGGGTTAGGGTTAGGGTTAGGGTTAGGGTTAGGTTAGGGTTAGGGTTAGGGTTAGGGTTAGGGTTAGGGTTAGGGTTAGGGTTGGGTTAGGGTTAGGGTTAGGGTTAGGGTTAGGGTTAGGGTTAGGGTTAGGGTTAGGGTTACTCTTAGGTTAGGGTCAGGGTTTTGGGGGGAATCTGGGGGGAAATGGCTGGATTTTGGGGGCAAATATGGGATTTTGGTGCAAAATGCAGGAATTTGTGGCAAAAATGGGGGATTATGGGGGAAGTCGCGGGATTTTGGGGCCAAATGTGGGGTTTTAGGGTTAAAATGTGGGATTTTTAGGGTAAATCGCAGGATTTTGGGGGCGAAATGCGGGAATTTTGGTGCGAAATGGGGCGATTTGGGGCAAAAATGCGGGATTTGTGGAGGAAATTGTGAGATTTTGAGGGGCAAAATGTGGGGTTTTAGGGTTAAAATGTGGGATTTTTGGGGGAAATCGCGGGATTTGGGGGGCAAAATGTGGTAATTTGGTGTGATATCTGTGGTGCTGTAGATGCGCTGCCAATGGCCGGTGAGGAGCAGCAAGAACTTGGCAGGCTGGCACTTTCGGTGTGGGAGCAATCGTCCGACGTTCGTGATTTGTCGGGGTTTTTTCTCAGTGGGTGCCCATGTGCAGCTGGTGGTAATCGTCGAAGCCCTGTTGGTCAGGGAAAGCCCGGAGCCCCGATGTCTGTCGTGCTGTAGATGCGCTGCCAATGGCCGATGAGGAGCAGCAAGAGATTGAAAGGCTGGCACTCCAGGTGTGGGAGGAATCGTCCGATGTTTGTGATTTCTCAGGATTTTTTTCAGTGGGTGCCCAGGTGCAGCTGGTGGTAAACGTCGAAGCCCTGTTTGTCAGGGAAAGCCCGGAGCCCCGATGTCTGTGGTGCTGTAGATGCGCTGCCAATTGCCGGTGAGGAGCAGCAAGAGCTTGTGTTGCTGGCACTTTCGGTGTGGGAGTAATCGTCCGATGTTCGTGATTTTTCGGGGTTTTTTTTCAGTGGGCGCTCAGGTGCAGCGGGTGGTAAATGTTGAAGCCCTGTTGGTCAGGGTTAGGGTTAGGGTTAGGGTTAGGGTTAGGGTTAGGTTAGGGTTAGGGTTAGGGTTAGGGTTAGGGTTAGGGTTAGGTTAGGGTTAGGGTTAGGGTTAGGGTTAGGGTTAGGTTAGGGTTAGGGTAAGGGTTAGGGTTAGGGTTAGGGTTAGGTTAGGGTTAGGGTTAGGGTTAGGGTTAGGGTTAGGGTTAGGGTTACTCTTAGGTTAGGGTCAGGGTTTTGGGGGGAATCTGGGGGGAAATGGCTGGATTTTGGAGGGAAATATGAGATTTTGGTGCAAAATGCAGGAATTTGTGGCAAAAATGGGGGATTATGGGGGAAGTCGCGGGATTTTGGTGCAAAATGTGGGGTTTTAGGGTTAAAATGTGGGATTTTTAGGGTAAATCGCAGGATTTTGGGGGCGAAATGCGGGAATTTTGGTGCGAAATGGGGCGATTTGGGGCAAAAATGTGGGATTTGTGGAGGAAATTGCGAGATTTTGAGGGGCAAAATGTGGGGTTTTAGGGTTAAAATGTGGGATTTTTGGGGGAAATTGCGGGATTTGGGGGGCAAAATGTGGTAATTTGGTGTGATATCTGTGGTGCTGTAGATGCGCTGCCAATGGCCGGTGAGGAGCAGCAAGAACTTGGCAGGCTGGCACTTTCGGTGTGGGAGCAATCGTCCGACGTTCGTGATTTGTCGGGGTTTTTTCTCAGTGGGTGCCCATGTGCAGCTGGTGGTAATCGTCGAAGCCCTGTTGGTCAGGGAAAGCCCGGAGCCCCGATGTCTGTCGTGCTGTAGATGCGCTGCCAATGGCCGATGAGGAGCAGCAAGAGATTGAAACTGGCACTCAAGGTGTGGGAGGAATCGTCCGATGTTTGTGATTTCTCAGGATTTTTCTCAGTGGGTGCCCATGTGCAGCTGGTGGTAAACGTCGAAGCCCTGTTTGTCAGGGAAAGCCCGGAGCCCCGATGTCTGTGGTGCTGTAGATGCGCTGCCAATTGCCGGTGAGGAGCAGCAAGAGCTTGTGTTGCTGGCACTTTCGGTGTGGGAGTAATCGTCCGATGTTCGTGATTTTTCGGGGTTTTTTTTCAGTGGGCGCTCAGGTGCAGCGGGTGGTAAATGTTGAAGCCCTGTTGGTCAGGGTTAGGGTTAGGGTTAGGGTTAGGGTTAGGGTTAGGGTTAGGGTTAGGTTAGGGTTAGGGTTAGGTTAGGGTTAGGGTTAGGGTTAGGGTTAGGGTTAGGGTTAGGGTTAGGGTTAGGGTTAGGGTTAGGTTAGGGTTAGGGTTAGGGTTAGGGTTAGGGTTAGGGTTAGGGTTAGGGTTACTCTTAGGTTAGGGTTACTCTTAGGTTAGGGTCAGGGTTTTGGGGGGAATCTGGGGGGAAATGGCTGGATTTTGGGGGCAAATATGAGATTTTGGTGCAAAATGCAGGAATTTGTGGCAAAAATGGGGGATTATGGGGGAAGTCGCGGGATTTTGGGGCAAAATGTGGGGTTTTTGGGTTAAAATGTGGGATTTTTAGGGTAAATCGCAGGATTTTGGGGACGAAATGCGGGAATTTTGGTGCGAAATGGGGCGATTTGGGGCAAAAATGCGGGATTTGTGGAGGAAATTGCGAGATTTTGAGGGGCAAAATGTGGGGTTTTAGGGTTAAAATGTGGGATTTTTGGGGGAAATCGCGGGATTTGGGGGGCAAAATGTGGTAATTTGGTGTGATATCTGTGGTGCTGTAGATGCGCTGCCAATGGCCGGTGAGGAGCAGCAAGAACTTGGCAGGCTGGCACTTTCGGTGTGGGAGCAATCGTCCGACGTTCGTGATTTGTCGGGGTTTTTTCTCAGTGGGCGCTCAGGTGCAGCGGGTGGTAAATGTTGAAGCCCTGTTGGTCAGGGTTAGGGTTAGGGTTAGGGTTAGGGTTAGGGTTAGGGTTAGGTTAGGGTTAGGTTAGGGTTAGGGTTAGGGTTAGGGTTAGGGTTAGGGTTAGGGTTAGGGTTAGGGTTAGGTTAGGGTTAGGGTTAGGGTTAGGGTTAGGGTTAGGGTTAGGGTTAGGGTTAGGGTTAGGTTAGGGTTAGGGTTAGGGTTAGGGTTAGGTTAGGGTTACTCTTAGGTTAGGGTCAGGGTTTTGGGTGGAATCTGGGGGGAAATGGCTGGATTTTGGGGGCAAATATGAAATTTTGGTGCAAAATGCAGGAATTTGTGGCAAAAATGGGGGATTATGGGGGAAGTCGCGGGATTTTGGGGCAAAATGTGGGGTTTTAGGGTTAAAATGTGGGATTTTTAGGGTAAATCGCAGGATTTTGGGGGCAAAATGCGGGAATTTTGGTGCGAAATGGGGCGATTTGGGGCAAAAATGCGGGATTTGTGGAGGAAATTGTGAGATTTTGAGGGGCAAAATGTGGCGTTTTAGGGTTAAAATGTGGGATTTTTGGGGGAAATCGCGGGATTTGGGGGGCAAAATGTGGTAATTTGGTGTGATATCTGTGGTGCTGTAGATGCGCTGCCAATGGCCGGTGAGGAGCAGCAAGAACTTGGCAGGCTGGCACTTTCGGTGTGGGAGCAATCGTCCGACGTTCGTGATTTGTCGGGGTTTTTTCTCAGTGGGTGCCCATGTGCAGCTGGTGGTAATTGTCGAAGCCCTGTTGGTCAGGGAAAGCCCGGAGCCCCGATGTCTGTCGTGCTGTAGATGCGCTGCCAATGGCCGATGAGGAGCAGCAAGAGATTGAAAGGCTGGCACTCAAGGTGTGGGAGGAATCGTCCGATGTTTGTGATTTCTCAGGATTTTTTTCAGTGGGTGCCCAGGTGCAGCTGGTGGTAAACGTCGAAGCCCTGTTTGTCAGGGAAAGCCCGGAGCCCCGATGTCTGTGGTGCTGTAGATGCGCTGCCAATTGCCGGTGAGGAGCAGCAAGAGCTTGTGTTGCTGGCACTTTCGGTGTGGGAGTAATCGTCCGATGTTCGTGATTTTTCGGGGTTTTTTTTCAGTGGGCGCTCAGGTGCAGCGGGTGGTAAATGTTGAAGCCCTGTTGGTCAGGGTTAGGGTTAGGGTTAGGGTTAGGGTTAGGGTTAGGGTTAGGTTAGGGTTAGGGTTAGGTTAGGGTTAGGGTTAGGGTTAGGGTTAGGGTTAGGGTTAGGGTTAGGGTTAGGGTTAGGGTTAGGGTTAGGTTAGGGTTAGGGTTAGGGTTAGGGTTAGGGTTAGGGTTAGGGTTAGGTTAGGGTTAGGGTTAGGGTTAGGGTTAGGGTTAGGGTTAGGGTTAGGGTTAGGGTTAGGGTTAGGTTAGGGTTAGGGTTAGGGTTAGGGTTAGGTTAGGGTTAGGGTTAGGGTTAGGGTTAGGGTTAGGGTTAGGGTTGGGTTAGGGTTAGGGTTAGGGTTAGGGTTAGGGTTAGGTTAGGGTTAGGGTTAGGGTTAGGGTTAGGGTTAGGGTTGGGTTAGGGTTAGGGTTAGGGTTAGGTTAGGGTTAGGGTTAGGGTTAGGGTTAGGGTTAGGTTAGGGTTAGGGTTAGGGTTAGGGTTAGGGTTAGGGTTAGGGTTAGGTTAGGGTTAGGGTTAGGGTTAGGGTTAGGGTTAGGGTTAGGGTTAGGTTAGGGTTAGGGTTAGGGTTAGGGTTAGGGTTAGGTTAGGGTTACTCTTAGGTTAGGGTCAGGGTTTTGGGGGAATCTGGGGGGAAATGGCTGGATTTTGGGGGCAAATATGAGATTTTGGTGCAAAATGCAGGAATTTGTGGCAAAAATGGGGGATTATGGGGGAAGTCGCGGGATTTTGGGGCAAAATGTGGGGTTTTAGGGTTAAAATGTGGGATTTTTAGGGTAAATCTCAGGATTTTGGGGGCGAAATGCGGGAATTTTGGTGCGAAATGGGGCGATTTGGGGCAAAAATGCGGGATTTGTGGAGGAAATTGTGAGATTTTGAGGGGCAAAATGTGGGGCTTTAGGGTTAAAATGTGGGATTTTTGGGGGAAATCGCGGGATTTGGGGGGCAAAATGTGGTAATTTGGTGTGATATCTGTGGTGCTGTAGATGCGCTGCCAATGGCCGGTGAGGAGCAGCAAGAACTTGGCAGGCTGGCACTTTCGGTGTGGGAGCAATCGTCCGACGTTCGTGATTTGTCGGGGTTTTTTCTCAGTGGGTGCCCATGTGCAGCTGGTGGTAATCGTCGAAGCCATGTTGGTCAGGGAAAGCCCGGAGCCCCGATGTCTGTCGTGCTGTAGATGCGCTGCCAATGGCCGATGAGGAGCAGCAAGAGATTGAAAGGCTGGCACTCCAGGTGTGGGAGGAATCGTCCGATGTTTGTGATTTCTCAGGATTTTTTTCAGTGGGTGCCCAGGTGCAGCTGGTGGTAAACGTCGAAGCCCTGTCTGTCAGGGAAAGCCCGGAGCCCCGATGTCTGTGGTGCTGTAGATGCGCTGCCAATTGCCAATGAGGAGCAGCAAGAGCTTGTGTTGCTGGCACTTTCGGTGTGGGAGTAATCGTCCGATGTTCGTGATTTTTCGGGGTTTTTTTTTCAGTGGGCGCTCAGGTGCAGCGGGTGGTAAATGTTGAAGCCCTGTTGGTCAGGGTTAGGGTTAGGGTTAGGGTTAGGGTTAGGGTTAGGTTAGGGTTAGGGATAGGGTTAGGGTTAGCGTTAGGGTTAGGTTAGGGTTAGGGTTAGGGTTAGGGTTAGGGTTAGGTTAGGGTTAGGGTTAGGGTTAGGGTTAGGTTAGGGTTAGGGTTAGGGTTAGGGTTAGGGTTAGGGTTAGGGTTAGGGTTGGGTTAGGGTTAGGGTTAGGGTTAGGGTTAGGGTTAGGGTTAGGGTTAGGGTTACTCTTAGGTTAGGGTCAGGGTTTTGGGGGGAATCTGGGGGGAAATGGCTGGATTTTGGGGGCAAATATGGGATTTTGGTGCAAAATGCAGGAATTTGTGGCAAAAATGGGGGATTATGGGGGAAGTCGCGGGATTTTGGGGCAAAATGTGGGGTTTTAGGGTTAAAATGTGGGATTTTTAGGGTAAATCGCAGGATTTTGGGGGCGAAATGCGGGAATTTTGGTGCGAAATGGGGCGATTTGGGGCAAAAATGCGGGATTTGTGGAGGAAATTGTGAGATTTTGAGGGGCAAAATGTGGGGTTTTAGGGTTAAAATGTGGGATTTTTGGGGGAAATCGCGGGATTTGGGGGGCAAAATGTGGTAATTTGGTGTGATATCTGTGGTGCTGTAGATGCGCTGCCAATGGCCGGTGAGGAGCAGCAAGAACTTGGCAGGCTGGCACTTTCGGTGTGGGAGCAATCGTCCGACGTTCGTGATTTGTCGGGGTTTTTTCTCAGTGGGTGCCCATGTGCAGCTGGTGGTAATCGTCGAAGCCCTGTTGGTCAGGGAAAGCCCGGAGCCCCGATGTCTGTCGTGCTGTAGATGCGCTGCCAATGGCCGATGAGGAGCAGCAAGAGATTGAAAGGCTGGCACTCCAGGTGTGGGAGGAATCGTCCGATGTTTGTGATTTCTCAGGATTTTTTTCAGTGGGTGCCCAGGTGCAGCTGGTGGTAAACGTCGAAGCCCTGTTTGTCAGGGAAAGCCCGGAGCCCCGATGTCTGTGGTGCTGTAGATGCGCTGCCAATTGCCGGTGAGGAGCAGCAAGAGCTTGTGTTGCTGGCACTTTCGGTGTGGGAGTAATCGTCCGATGTTCGTGATTTTTCGGGGTTTTTTTTCAGTGGGCGCTCAGGTGCAGCGGGTGGTAAATGTTGAAGCCCTGTTGGTCAGGGTTAGGGTTAGGGTTAGGGTTAGGGTTAGGGTTAGGGTTAGGTTAGGGTTAGGGTTAGGGTTAGGGTTAGGGTTAGGTTAGGGTTAGGGTTAGGGTTAGGGTTAGGGTTAGGGTTAGGTTAGGGTTAGGGTAAGGGTTAGGGTTAGGGTTAGGGTTAGGGTTAGGTTAGGGTTAGGGTTAGGTTTAGGGTTAGGGTTAGGGTTAGGTTAGGGTTAGGGTTACTCTTAGGTTAGGGTCAGGGTTTTGGGGGGAATCTGGGGGAAATGGCTGGATTTTGGGGGCAAATATGGGATTTTGGTGCAAAATGCAGGAATTTGTGGCAAAAATGGGGGATTATGGGGGAAGTCGCGGGATTTTGGTGCAAAATGTGGGGTTTTAGGGTTAAAATGTGGGATTTTTAGGGTAAATCGCAGGATTTTGGGGGCGAAATGCGGGAATTTTGGTGCGAAATGGGGCGATTTGGGGCAAAAATGCGGGATTTGTGGAGGAAATTGTGAGATTTTGAGGGGCAAAATGTGGGGTTTTAGGGTTAAAATGTGGGATTTTTGGGGGAAATCGCGGGATTTGGGGGGCAAAATGTGGTAATTTGGTGTGATATCTGTGGTGCTGTAGATGCGCTGCCAATGGCCGGTGAGGAGCAGCAAGAACTTGGCAGGCTGGCACTTTCGGTGTGGGAGCAATCGTCCGACGTTCGTGATTTGTCGGGGTTTTTTCTCAGTGGGTGCCCATGTGCAGCTGGTGGTAATCGTCGAAGCCCTGTTGGTCAGGGAAAGCCCGGAGCCCCGATGTCTGTCGTGCTGTAGATGCGCTGCCAATGGCCGATGAGGAGCAGCAAGAGATTGAAAGGCTGGCACTCCAGGTGTGGGAGGAATCGTCCGATGTTTGTGATTTCTCAGGATTTTTTTCAGTGGGTGCCCAGGTGCAGCTGGTGGTAAACGTCGAAGCCCTGTTTGTCAGGGAAAGCCCGGAGCCCCGATGTCTGTGGTGCTGTAGATGCGCTGCCAATTGCCGGTGAGGAGCAGCAAGAGCTTGTGTTGCTGGCACTTTCGGTGTGGGAGTAATCGTCCGATGTTCGTGATTTTTCGGGGTTTTTTTTCAGTGGGCGCTCAGGTGCAGCGGGTGGTAAATGTTGAAGCCCTGTTGGTCAGGGTTAGGGTTAGGGTTAGGGTTAGGGTTAGGGTTAGGGTTAGGGTTATGGTTAGGTTAGGGTTAGGGTTAGGTTAGGGTTAGGGTTAGGGTTAGGGTTAGGGTTAGGGTTAGGTTAGGGTTAGGGTTAGGGTTAGGGTTAGGGTTAGGTTGGGGTTAGGGTTAGGGTTAGGGTTAGGGTTGGGTTAGGGTTAGGGTTAGGGTTAGGGTTAGGGTTAGGGTTAGGGTTAGGGTTGGGTTAGGGTTAGGGTTGGGATTAGGGTTAGGGTTAGGGTTAGGGTTAGGTTAGGGTTAGGTTAGGGTTACTCTTAGGTTAGGGTCAGGGTTTTGGGGGGAATCTGGGGGGAAATGGCTGGATTTTGGGGGCAAATATGAGATTTTGGTGCAAAATGCAGGAATTTGTGGCAAAAATGGGGGATTATGGGGGAAGTCGCGGGATTTTGGGGCAAAATGTGGGGTTTTAGGGTTAAAATGTGGGATTTTTAGGGTAAATCGCAGGATTTTGGGGGCGAAATGCGGGAATTTTGGTGCGAAATGGGGCGATTTGGGGCAAAAATGCGGGATTTGTGGAGGAAATTGCGAGATTTTGAGGGGCAAAATGTGGGGTTTTAGGGTTAAAATGTGGGATTTTTGGGGGAAATCGCGGGATTTGGGGGGCAAAATGTGGTAATTTGGTGTGATATCTGTGGTGCTGTAGATGCGCTGCCAATGGCCGGTGAGGAGCAGCAAGAACTTGGCAGGCTGGCACTTTCGGTGTGGGAGCAATCGTCCGACGTTCGTGATTTGTCGGGGTTTTTTCTCAGTGGGTGCCCATGTGCAGCTGGTGGTAATCGTCGAAGCCCTGTTGGTCAGGGAAAGCCCGGAGCCCCGATGTCTGTCGTGCTGTAGATGCGCTGCCAATGGCCGATGAGGAGCAGCAAGAGATTGAAAGGCTGGCACTCAAGGTGTGGGAGGAATCGTCCGATGTTCGTGATTTTTCGGGGTTTTTTTTTCAGTGGGCGCTCAGGTGCAGCGGGTGGTAAATGTTGAAGCCCTGTTGGTCAGGGTTAGGGTTAGGGTTAGGGTTAGGGTTAGGGTTAGGTTAGGGTTAGGGTTAGGGTTAGGGTTAGGGTTAGGTTAGGGTTAGGGTTAGGGTTAGGTTAGGGTTAGGGTTAGGGTTAGAGTTAGGGTTAGGGTTAGGTTAGGGTTAGGGTTAGGGTTAGGGTTAGGTTAGGGTTAGGGTTAGGGTTAGGGTAGGGTTAGGGTTAGGGTTAGGGTTAGGGTTAGGGTTGGGTTAGGGTTAGGGTTAGGGTTAGGGTTAGGGTTAGGTTAGGGTTAGGGTTAGGGTTAGGGTTAGGGTTAGGGTTAGGGTTAGCGTTAGGGTTAGCGTTAGGGTTAGGGTTGGGTTAGGGTTAGGGTTAGGGTTAGGTTAGGGTTAGGGTTACTCTTAGGTTAGGGTCAGGGTTTTGGGGGGAATCTGGGGGGAAATGGCTGGATTTTGGGGGCAAATATGGGATTTTGGTGCAAAATGCAGGAATTTGTGGCAAAAATGGGGGATTATGGGGGAAGTCGCGGGATTTTGGGGCCAAATGTGGGGTTTTAGGGTTAAAATGTGGGATTTTTAGGGTAAATCGCAGGATTTTGGGGGCGAAATGCGGGAATTTTGGTGCGAAATGGGGCGATTTGGGGCAAAAATGCGGGATTTGTGGAGGAAATTGTGAGATTTTGAGGGGCAAAATGTGGGGTTTTAGGGTTAAAATGTGGGATTTTTGGGGGAAATCGCGGGATTTGGGGGGCAAAATGTGGTAATTTGGTGTGATATCTGTGGTGCTGTAGATGCGCTGCCAATGGCCGGTGAGGAGCAGCAAGAACTTGGCAGGCTGGCACTTTCGGTGTGGGAGCAATCGTCCGACGTTCGTGATTTGTCGGGGTTTTTTCTCAGTGGGTGCCCATGTGCAGCTGGTGGTAATCGTCGAAGCCCTGTTGGTCAGGGAAAGCCCGGAGCCCCGATGTCTGTCGTGCTGTAGATGCGCTGCCAATGGCCGATGAGGAGCAGCAAGAGATTGAAAGGCTGGCACTCAAGGTGTGGGAGGAATCGTCCGATGTTTGTGATTTCTCAGGATTTTTTTCAGTGGGTGCCCAGGTGCAGCTGGTGGTAAACATCGAAGCCCTGTTTGTCAGGGAAAGCCCGGAGCCCCGATGTCTGTGGTGCTGTAGATGCGCTGCCAATTGCCGGTGAGGAGCAGCAAGAGCTTGTGTTGCTGGCACTTTCGGTGTGGGAGTAATCGTCCGATGTTCGTGATTTTTCGGGGTTTTTTTTCAGTGGGCGCTCAGGTGCAGCGGGTGGTAAATGTTGAAGCCCTGTTGGTCAGGGTTAGGGTTAGGGTTAGGGTTAGGGTTAGGGTTAGGGTTAGGGTTATGGTTAGGTTAGGGTTAGGGTTAGGTTAGGGTTAGGGTTAGGGTTAGGGTTAGGGTTAGGGTTAGGTTAGGGTTAGGGTTAGGGATAGGGTTAGGTTGGGGTTAGGGTTAGGGTTAGGGTTAGGGTTAGGTTAGGGTTAGGGTTAGGGTTAGGGTTAGGGTTAGGGTTAGGGTTAGGGTTAGGGTTGGGTTAGGGTTAGGGTTGGGGTTAGGGTTAGGGTTAGGGTTAGGGTTAGGTTAGGGTTAGGTTAGGGTTACTCTTAGGTTAGGGTCAGGGTTTTGGGGGGAATCTGGGGGGAAATGGCTGGATTTTGGGGGCAAATATGAGATTTTGGTGCAAAATGCAGGAATTTGTGGCAAAAATGGGGGATTATGGGGGAAGTCGCGGGATTTTGGGGCAAAATGTGGGGTTTTAGGGTTAAAATGTGGGATTTTTAGGGTAAATCGCAGGATTTTGGGGGCGAAATGCGGGAATTTTGGTGCGAAATGGGGCGATTTGGGGCAAAAATGCGGGATTTGTGGAGGAAATTGTGAGATTTTGAGGGGCAAAATGTGGGGTTTTAGGGTTAAAATGTGGGATTTTTGGGGGAAATCGCGGGATTTGGGGGGCAAAATGTGGTAATTTGGTGTGATATCTGTGGTGCTGTAGATGCGCTGCCAATGGCCGGTGAGGAGCAGCAAGAACTTGGCAGGCTGGCACTTTCGGTGTGGGAGCAATCGTCCGACGTTCGTGATTTGTCGGGGTTTTTTCTCAGTGGGTGCCCATGTGCAGCTGGTGGTAATCGTCGAAGCCCTGTTGGTCAGGGAAAGCCCGGAGCCCCGATGTCTGTCGTGCTGTAGATGCGCTGCCAATGGCCGATGAGGAGCAGCAAGAGATTGAAAGGCTGGCACTCAAGGTGTGGGAGGAATCGTCCGATGTTTGTGATTTCTCAGGATTTTTTTCAGTGGGTGCCCAGGTGCAGCTGGTGGTAAACGTCGAAGCCCTGTTTGTCAGGGAAAGCCCGGAGCCCCGATGTCTGTGGTGCTGTAGATGCGCTGCCAATTGCCGGTGAGGAGCAGCAAGAGCTTGTGTTGCTGGCACTTTCGGTGTGGGAGTAATCGTCCGATGTTCGTGATTTTTCGGGGTTTTTTTTTCAGTGGGCGCTCAGGTGCAGCGGGTGGTAAATGTTGAAGCCCTGTTGGTCAGGGTTAGGGTTAGGGTTAGGGTTAGGGTTAGGTTAGGGTTAGGGTTAGGTTAGGGTTAGGGTTAGGTTAGGGTTAGGGTTAGGGTTAGGGTTAGGGTTAGGGTTAGGTTAGGGTTAGGGTTAGGGTTAGGGTTAGGGTTAGGTTAGGGTTAGGGTTAGGGTTAGGGTAGGGTTAGGGTTAGGGTTAGGGTTAGGGTTAGGGTTGGGTTAGGGTTAGGGTTAGGGTTAGGGTTAGGGTTAGGGTTAGGGTTAGGGTTAGGGTTAGGGTTAGGGTTAGGGTTAGGGTTAGGTTAGGGTTAGGGTTAGGGTTAGGGTTACTCTTAGGTTAGGGTCAGGGTCAGGGTTTTGGGGGGAATCTGGGGAGAAATGGCTGGATTTTGGGGGCAAATATGGGATTTTGGTGCAAAATGCAGGAATTTGTGGCAAAAATGGGGGATTATGGGGGAAGTCGCGGGATTTTGGGGCAAAATGTGGGGTTTTTGGGTTAAAATGTGGGATTTTTAGGGTAAATCGCAGGATTTTGGGGACGAAATGCGGGAATTTTGGTGCGAAATGGGGCGATTTGGGGCAAAAATGCGGGATTTGTGGAGGAAATTGTGAGATTTTGAGGGGCAAAATGTGGGGGTTTAGGGTTAAAATGTGGGATTTTTGGGGGAAATCGCGGGATTTGGGGGGCAAAATGTGGTAATTTGGTGTGATATCTGTGGTGCTGTAGATGCGCTGCCAATGGCCGGTGAGGAGCAGCAAGAACTTGGCAGGCTGGCACTTTCGGTGTGGGAGCAATCGTCCGACGTTCGTGATTTGTCGGGGTTTTTTCTCAGTGGGTGCCCATGTGCAGCTGGTGGTAATCGTCGAAGCCCTGTTGGTCAGGGAAAGCCCGGAGCCCCGATGTCTGTCGTGCTGTAGATGCGCTGCCAATGGCCGATGAGGAGCAGCAAGAGATTGAAAGGCTGGCACTCCAGGTGTGGGAGGAATCGTCCGATGTTTGTGATTTCTCAGGATTTTTTCCAGTGGGTGCCCAGGTGCAGCTGGTGGTAAACGTCGAAGCCCTGTTTGTCAGGGAAAGCCCGGAGCCCCGATGTCTGTGGTGCTGTAGATGCACTGCCAATTGCCGGTGAGGAGCAGCAAGAGCTTGTGTTGCTGGCACTTTCGGTGTGGGAGTAATCGTCCGATGTTCGTGATTTTTCGGGGTTTTTTTTTCAGTGGGCGCTCAGGTGCAGCGGGTGGTAAATGTTGAAGCCCTGTTGGTCAGGGTTAGGGTTAGGGTTAGGGTTAGGGTTAGGGTTAGGTTAGGGTTAGGGTTAGGGTTAGGTTAGGGTTAGGGTTAGGGTTAGGGTTAGGGTTAGGGTTGGGTTAGGGTTAGGGTTAGGGTTAGGGTTAGGGTTAGGGTTAGGGTTAGGGTTAGGGTTGGGTTAGGGTTAGGGTTAGGGTTAGGTTAGGGTTAGGGTTAGGGTTATGGTTAGGGTTAGGGTTAGGGTTAGGTTAGGGTTAGGGTTAGGGTTAGGGTTAGGGTTAGGGTTAGGGTTAGGTTAGGGTTAGGGTTAGGGTTAGGGTTAGGGTTAGGTTAGGGTTACTCTTAGGTTAGGGTCAGGGTTTTGGGGGGAATCTGGGGGGAAATGGCTGGATTTTGGGGGCAAATATGAGATTTTGGTGCAAAATGCAGGAATTTGTGGCAAAAATGGGGGATTATGGGGGAAGTCGCGGGATTTTGGGGCAAAATGTGGGGGTTTAGGGTTAAAATGTGGGACTTTAGGGTAAATCTCAGGATTTTGGGGGCGAAATGCGGGAATTTTGGTGCGAAATGGGGCGATTTGGGGCAAAAATGCGGGATTTGTGGAGGAAATTGTGAGATTTTGAGGGGCAAAATGTGGGGGTTTAGGGTTAAAATGTGGGATTTTTGGGGGAAATCGCGGGATTTGGGGGGCAAAATGTGGTAATTTGGTGTGATATCTGTGGTGCTGTAGATGCGCTGCCAATGGCCGGTGAGGAGCAGCAAGAACTTGGCAGGCTGGCACTTTCGGTGTGGGAGCAATCGTCCGACGTTCGTGATTTGTCGGGGTTTTTTCTCAGTGGGTGCCCATGTGCAGCTGGTGGTAATCGTCGAAGCCATGTTGGTCAGGGAAAGCCCGGAGCCCCGATGTCTGTCGTGCTGTAGATGCGCTGCCAATGGCCGATGAGGAGCAGCAAGAGATTGAAAGGCTGGCACTCCAGGTGTGGGAGGAATCGTCCGATGTTTGTGATTTCTCAGGATTTTTTTCAGTGGGTGCCCAGGTGCAGCTGGTGGTAAACGTCGAAGCCCTGTCTGTCAGGGAAAGCCCGGAGCCCCGATGTCTGTGGTGCTGTAGATGCGCTGCCAATTGCCAATGAGGAGCAGCAAGAGCTTGTGTTGCTGGCACTTTCGGTGTGGGAGTAATCGTCCGATGTTCGTGATTTTTCGGGGTTTTTTTTTCAGTGGGCGCTCAGGTGCAGCGGGTGGTAAATGTTGAAGCCCTGTTGGTCAGGGTTAGGGTTAGGGTTAGGGTTAGGGTTAGGGTTAGGTTAGGGTTAGGGATAGGGTTAGGGTTAGCGTTAGGGTTAGGGATAGGGTTAGGGTTAGCGTTAGGGTTAGGTTAGGGTTAGGGTTAGGGTTAGGGTTAGGTTAGGGTTAGGGTTAGGGTTAGGGTTAGGGTTAGGTTAGGGTTAGGGTTAGGGTTAGGGTTAGGGTTAGGGTTAGGGTTAGGGTTAGGGTTGGGTTAGGGTTAGGGTTAGGGTTAGGGTTAGGGTTAGGGTTAGGGTTAGGGTTACTCTTAGGTTAGGGTCAGGGTTTTGGGGGGAATCTGGGGGGAAATGGCTGGATTTTGGGGGCAAATATGGGATTTTGGTGCAAAATGCAGGAATTTGTGGCAAAAATGGGGGATTATGGGGGAAGTCGCGGGATTTTGGGGCCAAATGTGGGGTTTTAGGGTTAAAATGTGGGATTTTTAGGGTAAATCGCAGGATTTTGGGGGCGAAATGCGGGAATTTTGGTGCGAAATGGGGCGATTTGGGGCAAAAATGCGGGATTTGTGGAGGAAATTGTGAGATTTTGAGGGGCAAAATGTGGGGTTTTAGGGTTAAAATGTGGGATTTTTGGGGGAAATCGCGGGATTTGGGGGGCAAAATGTGGTAATTTGGTGTGATATCTGTGGTGCTGTAGATGCGCTGCCAATGGCCGGTGAGGAGCAGCAAGAACTTGGCAGGCTGGCACTTT
This sequence comes from Chlamydotis macqueenii, assembly GCF_036417535.1. Taxonomy (NCBI): domain Eukaryota; kingdom Metazoa; phylum Chordata; class Aves; order Otidiformes; family Otididae; genus Chlamydotis; species Chlamydotis macqueenii. The sequence goes on from NC_141562.1 coordinate 40,507,537, forward strand.
CGGTGTGGGAGCAATCGTCCGACGTTCGTGATTTGTCGGGGTTTTTTCTCAGTGGGTGCCCATGTGCAGCTGGTGGTAATCGTCGAAGCCCTGTTGGTCAGGGAAAGCCCGGAGCCCCGATGTCTGTCGTGCTGTAGATGCGCTGCCAATGGCCGATGAGGAGCAGCAAGAGATTGAAAGGCTGGCACTCCAGGTGTGGGAGGAATCGTCCGATGTTTGTGATTTCTCAGGATTTTTTTCAGTGGGTGCCCAGGTGCAGCTGGTGGTAAACGTCGAAGCCCTGTTTGTCAGGGAAAGCCCGGAGCCCCGATGTCTGTGGTGCTGTAGATGCGCTGCCAATTGCCGGTGAGGAGCAGCAAGAGCTTGTGTTGCTGGCACTTTCGGTGTGGGAGTAATCGTCCGATGTTCGTGATTTTTCGGGGTTTTTTTTCAGTGGGCGCTCAGGTGCAGCGGGTGGTAAATGTTGAAGCCCTGTTGGTCAGGGTTAGGGTTAGGGTTAGGGTTAGGGTTAGGGTTAGGTTAGGGTTAGGGTTAGGGTTAGGGTTAGGGTTAGGGTTAGGTTAGGGTTAGGGTTAGGGTTAGGGTTAGGGTTAGGTTAGGGTTAGGGTAAGGGTTAGGGTTAGGGTTAGGGTTAGGGTTAGGTTAGGGTTAGGGTTAGGGTTAGGGTTAGGGTTAGGGTTAGGTTAGGGTTAGGGTTACTCTTAGGTTAGGGTCAGGGTTTTGGGGGGAATCTGGGGGGAAATGGCTGGATTTTGGAGGGAAATATGAGATTTTGGTGCAAAATGCAGGAATTTGTGGCAAAAATGGGGGATTATGGGGGAAGTCGCGGGATTTTGGTGCAAAATGTGGGGTTTTAGGGTTAAAATGTGGGATTTTTAGGGTAAATCGCAGGATTTTGGGGGCGAAATGCGGGAATTTTGGTGCGAAATGGGGCGATTTGGGGCAAAAATGTGGGATTTGTGGAGGAAATTGCGAGATTTTGAGGGGCAAAATGTGGGGTTTTAGGGTTAAAATGTGGGATTTTTGGGGGAAATTGCGGGATTTGGGGGGCAAAATGTGGTAATTTGGTGTGATATCTGTGGTGCTGTAGATGCGCTGCCAATGGCCGGTGAGGAGCAGCAAGAACTTGGCAGGCTGGCACTTTCGGTGTGGGAGCAATCGTCCGACGTTCGTGATTTGTCGGGGTTTTTTCTCAGTGGGTGCCCATGTGCAGCTGGTGGTAATCGTCGAAGCCCTGTTGGTCAGGGAAAGCCCGGAGCCCCGATGTCTGTCGTGCTGTAGATGCGCTGCCAATGGCCGATGAGGAGCAGCAAGAGATTGAAACTGGCACTCAAGGTGTGGGAGGAATCGTCCGATGTTTGTGATTTCTCAGGATTTTTCTCAGTGGGTGCCCATGTGCAGCTGGTGGTAAACGTCGAAGCCCTGTTTGTCAGGGAAAGCCCGGAGCCCCGATGTCTGTGGTGCTGTAGATGCGCTGCCAATTGCCGGTGAGGAGCAGCAAGAGCTTGTGTTGCTGGCACTTTCGGTGTGGGAGTAATCGTCCGATGTTCGTGATTTTTCGGGGTTTTTTTTCAGTGGGCGCTCAGGTGCAGCGGGTGGTAAATGTTGAAGCCCTGTTGGTCAGGGTTAGGGTTAGGGTTAGGGTTAGGGTTAGGGTTAGGGTTAGGGTTAGGTTAGGGTTAGGGTTAGGTTAGGGTTAGGGTTAGGGTTAGGGTTAGGGTTAGGGTTAGGGTTAGGGTTAGGGTTAGGTTAGGGTTAGGGTTAGGGTTAGGGTTAGGGTTAGGGTTAGGGTTAGGGTTACTCTTAGGTTAGGGTTACTCTTAGGTTAGGGTCAGGGTTTTGGGGGGAATCTGGGGGGAAATGGCTGGATTTTGGGGGCAAATATGAGATTTTGGTGCAAAATGCAGGAATTTGTGGCAAAAATGGGGGATTATGGGGGAAGTCGCGGGATTTTGGGGCAAAATGTGGGGTTTTTGGGTTAAAATGTGGGATTTTTAGGGTAAATCGCAGGATTTTGGGGACGAAATGCGGGAATTTTGGTGCGAAATGGGGCGATTTGGGGCAAAAATGCGGGATTTGTGGAGGAAATTGCGAGATTTTGAGGGGCAAAATGTGGGGTTTTAGGGTTAAAATGTGGGATTTTTGGGGGAAATCGCGGGATTTGGGGGGCAAAATGTGGTAATTTGGTGTGATATCTGTGGTGCTGTAGATGCGCTGCCAATGGCCGGTGAGGAGCAGCAAGAACTTGGCAGGCTGGCACTTTCGGTGTGGGAGCAATCGTCCGACGTTCGTGATTTGTCGGGGTTTTTTCTCAGTGGGCGCTCAGGTGCAGCGGGTGGTAAATGTTGAAGCCCTGTTGGTCAGGGTTAGGGTTAGGGTTAGGGTTAGGGTTAGGGTTAGGGTTAGGTTAGGGTTAGGTTAGGGTTAGGGTTAGGGTTAGGGTTAGGGTTAGGGTTAGGGTTAGGGTTAGGGTTAGGTTAGGGTTAGGGTTAGGGTTAGGGTTAGGGTTAGGGTTAGGGTTAGGGTTAGGGTTAGGTTAGGGTTAGGGTTAGGGTTAGGGTTAGGTTAGGGTTACTCTTAGGTTAGGGTCAGGGTTTTGGGTGGAATCTGGGGGGAAATGGCTGGATTTTGGGGGCAAATATGAAATTTTGGTGCAAAATGCAGGAATTTGTGGCAAAAATGGGGGATTATGGGGGAAGTCGCGGGATTTTGGGGCAAAATGTGGGGTTTTAGGGTTAAAATGTGGGATTTTTAGGGTAAATCGCAGGATTTTGGGGGCAAAATGCGGGAATTTTGGTGCGAAATGGGGCGATTTGGGGCAAAAATGCGGGATTTGTGGAGGAAATTGTGAGATTTTGAGGGGCAAAATGTGGCGTTTTAGGGTTAAAATGTGGGATTTTTGGGGGAAATCGCGGGATTTGGGGGGCAAAATGTGGTAATTTGGTGTGATATCTGTGGTGCTGTAGATGCGCTGCCAATGGCCGGTGAGGAGCAGCAAGAACTTGGCAGGCTGGCACTTTCGGTGTGGGAGCAATCGTCCGACGTTCGTGATTTGTCGGGGTTTTTTCTCAGTGGGTGCCCATGTGCAGCTGGTGGTAATTGTCGAAGCCCTGTTGGTCAGGGAAAGCCCGGAGCCCCGATGTCTGTCGTGCTGTAGATGCGCTGCCAATGGCCGATGAGGAGCAGCAAGAGATTGAAAGGCTGGCACTCAAGGTGTGGGAGGAATCGTCCGATGTTTGTGATTTCTCAGGATTTTTTTCAGTGGGTGCCCAGGTGCAGCTGGTGGTAAACGTCGAAGCCCTGTTTGTCAGGGAAAGCCCGGAGCCCCGATGTCTGTGGTGCTGTAGATGCGCTGCCAATTGCCGGTGAGGAGCAGCAAGAGCTTGTGTTGCTGGCACTTTCGGTGTGGGAGTAATCGTCCGATGTTCGTGATTTTTCGGGGTTTTTTTTCAGTGGGCGCTCAGGTGCAGCGGGTGGTAAATGTTGAAGCCCTGTTGGTCAGGGTTAGGGTTAGGGTTAGGGTTAGGGTTAGGGTTAGGGTTAGGTTAGGGTTAGGGTTAGGTTAGGGTTAGGGTTAGGGTTAGGGTTAGGGTTAGGGTTAGGGTTAGGGTTAGGGTTAGGGTTAGGGTTAGGTTAGGGTTAGGGTTAGGGTTAGGGTTAGGGTTAGGGTTAGGGTTAGGTTAGGGTTAGGGTTAGGGTTAGGGTTAGGGTTAGGGTTAGGGTTAGGGTTAGGGTTAGGGTTAGGTTAGGGTTAGGGTTAGGGTTAGGGTTAGGTTAGGGTTAGGGTTAGGGTTAGGGTTAGGGTTAGGGTTAGGGTTGGGTTAGGGTTAGGGTTAGGGTTAGGGTTAGGGTTAGGTTAGGGTTAGGGTTAGGGTTAGGGTTAGGGTTAGGGTTGGGTTAGGGTTAGGGTTAGGGTTAGGTTAGGGTTAGGGTTAGGGTTAGGGTTAGGGTTAGGTTAGGGTTAGGGTTAGGGTTAGGGTTAGGGTTAGGGTTAGGGTTAGGTTAGGGTTAGGGTTAGGGTTAGGGTTAGGGTTAGGGTTAGGGTTAGGTTAGGGTTAGGGTTAGGGTTAGGGTTAGGGTTAGGTTAGGGTTACTCTTAGGTTAGGGTCAGGGTTTTGGGGGGAATCTGGTGGGAAATGGCTGGATTTTGGGGGCAAATATGAGATTTTGGTGCAAAATGCAGGAATTTGTGGCAAAAATGGGGGATTATGGGGGAAGTCGCGGGATTTTGGGGCAAAATGTGGGGTTTTAGGGTTAAAATGTGGGATTTTTAGGGTAAATCTCAGGATTTTGGGGGCGAAATGCGGGAATTTTGGTGCGAAATGGGGCGATTTGGGGCAAAAATGCGGGATTTGTGGAGGAAATTGTGAGATTTTGAGGGGCAAAATGTGGGGCTTTAGGGTTAAAATGTGGGATTTTTGGGGGAAATCGCGGGATTTGGGGGGCAAAATGTGGTAATTTGGTGTGATATCTGTGGTGCTGTAGATGCGCTGCCAATGGCCGGTGAGGAGCAGCAAGAACTTGGCAGGCTGGCACTTTCGGTGTGGGAGCAATCGTCCGACGTTCGTGATTTGTCGGGGTTTTTTCTCAGTGGGTGCCCATGTGCAGCTGGTGGTAATCGTCGAAGCCATGTTGGTCAGGGAAAGCCCGGAGCCCCGATGTCTGTCGTGCTGTAGATGCGCTGCCAATGGCCGATGAGGAGCAGCAAGAGATTGAAAGGCTGGCACTCCAGGTGTGGGAGGAATCGTCCGATGTTTGTGATTTCTCAGGATTTTTTTCAGTGGGTGCCCAGGTGCAGCTGGTGGTAAACGTCGAAGCCCTGTCTGTCAGGGAAAGCCCGGAGCCCCGATGTCTGTGGTGCTGTAGATGCGCTGCCAATTGCCAATGAGGAGCAGCAAGAGCTTGTGTTGCTGGCACTTTCGGTGTGGGAGTAATCGTCCGATGTTCGTGATTTTTCGGGGTTTTTTTTTCAGTGGGCGCTCAGGTGCAGCGGGTGGTAAATGTTGAAGCCCTGTTGGTCAGGGTTAGGGTTAGGGTTAGGGTTAGGGTTAGGGTTAGGTTAGGGTTAGGGATAGGGTTAGGGTTAGCGTTAGGGTTAGGTTAGGGTTAGGGTTAGGGTTAGGGTTAGGGTTAGGTTAGGGTTAGGGTTAGGGTTAGGGTTAGGTTAGGGTTAGGGTTAGGGTTAGGGTTAGGGTTAG
>NC_141562.1:40520234-40522734 GCF_036417535.1 Chlamydotis macqueenii
AGCAAGAACTTGGCAGGCTGGCACTTTCGGTGTGGGAGCAATCGTCCGACGTTCGTGATTTGTCGGGGTTTTTTCTCAGTGGGTGCCCATGTGCAGCTGGTGGTAATTGTCGAAGCCCTGTTGGTCAGGGAAAGCCCGGAGCCCCGATGTCTGTCGTGCTGTAGATGCGCTGCCAATGGCCGATGAGGAGCAGCAAGAGATTGAAAGGCTGGCACTCCAGGTGTGGGAGGAATCGTCCGATGTTTGTGATTTCTCAGGATTTTTTTCAGTGGGTGCCCAGGTGCAGCTGGTGGTAAACGTCGAAGCCCTGTTTGTCAGGGAAAGCCCGGAGCCCCGATGTCTGTGGTGCTGTAGATGCGCTGCCAATTGCCGGTGAGGAGCAGCAAGAGCTTGTGTTGCTGGCACTTTCGGTGTGGGAGTAATCGTCCGATGTTCGTGATTTTTCGGGGTTTTTTTTCAGTGGGCGCTCAGGTGCAGCGGGTGGTAAATGTTGAAGCCCTGTTGGTCAGGGTTAGGGTTAGGGTTAGGGTTAGGGTTAGGGTTAGGTTAGGGTTAGGGTTAGGGTTAGGGTTAGGGTTAGGGTTAGGGTTAGGTTAGGGTTAGGGTTAGGGTTAGGGTTAGGGTTAGGTTAGGGTTAGGGTAAGGGTTAGGGTTAAAGTTAGGGTTAGGTTAGGGTTAGGGTTTGGGTTAGGGTTAGGGTTAGGGTTAGGGTTAGGTTAGGGTTAGGGTTACTCTTAGGTTAGGGTCAGGGTTTTGGGGGGAATCTGGGGGGAAATGGCTGGATTTTGGAGGCAAATATGAGATTTTGGTGCAAAATGCAGGAATTTGTGGCAAAAATGGGGGATTATGGGGGAAGTCGCGGGATTTTGGGGCAAAATGTGGGGTTTTAGGGTTAAAATGTGGGATTTTTAGGGTAAATCGCAGGATTTTGGGGGCAAAATGTGGGAATTTTGGTGCGAAATGGGGCGATTTGGGGCAAAAATGTGGGATTTGTGGAGGAAATTGCGAGATTTTGAGGGGCAAAATGTGGCGTTTTAGGGTTAAAATGTGGGATTTTGGGGGGAAATCGCGGGATTTGGGGGGCAAAATGTGGTAATTTGGTGTGATATCTGTGGTGCTGTAGATGCGCTGCCAATGGCCGGTGAGGAGCAGCAAGAACTTGGCAGGCTGGCACTTTCGGTGTGGGAGCAATCGTCCGACGTTCGTGATTTGTCGGGGTTTTTTCTCAGTGGGTGCCCATGTGCAGCTGGTGGTAATCGTCGAAGCCCTGTTGGTCAGGGAAAGCCCGGAGCCCCGATGTCTGTCGTGCTGTAGATGCGCTGCCAATGGCCGATGAGGAGCAGCAAGAGATTGAAAGGCTGGCACTCAAGGTGTGGGAGGAATCGTCCGATGTTTGTGATTTCTCAGGATTTTTCTCAGTGGGTGCCCATGTGCAGCTGGTGGTAAACGTCGAAGCCCTGTTTGTCAGGGAAAGCCCGGAGCCCCGATGTCTGTGGTGCTGTAGATGCGCTGCCAATTGCCGGTGAGGAGCAGCAAGAGCTTGTGTTGCTGGCACTTTCGGTGTGGGAGTAATCGTCCGATGTTCGTGATTTTTCGGGGTTTTTTTTCAGTGGGCGCTCAGGTGCAGCGGGTGGTAAATGTTGAAGCCCTGTTGGTCAGGGTTAGGGTTAGGGTTAGGGTTAGGGTTAGGGTTAGGGTTAGGGTTAGGGTTAGGTTAGGGTTAGGGTTAGGGTTAGGGTTAGGGTTAGGTTAGGGTTAGGGTTAGGGTTAGGGTTAGGGTTAGGTTAGGGTTATGTTTAGGGTTAGGGTTAGGGTTAGGGTTAGGGTTAGGTTAGGGTTAGGGTTAGGGTTAGGGTTAGGGTTAGGTTAGGGTTAGGGTTAGGGTTAGGGTTAGGGTTAGGGTTAGGGTTAGGTTAGGGTTAGGGTTAGGGTTAGGGTTAGGGTTAGGGTTAGGGTTAGGGTTAGGGTTAGGTTAGGGTTAGGGTTAGGGTTAGGGTTAGGGTTAGGGTTAGGGTTAGGGTTAGGGTTAGGGTTAGGGTTACTCTTAGGTTAGGGTCAGGGTCAGGGTTTTGGGGGGAATCTGGGGAGAAATGGCTGGATTTTGGGGGCAAATATGGGATTTTGGTGCAAAATGCAGGAATTTGTGGCAAAAATGGGGGATTATGGGGGAAGTCGCGGGATTTTGGTGCAAAATGTGGGGTTTTAGGGTTAAAATGTGGGATTTTTAGGGTAAATCGCAGGATTTTGGGGGCGAAATGCGGGAATTTTGGTGCGAAATGGGGCGATTTGGGGCAAAAATGCGGGATTTGTGGAGGAAATTGTGAGATTTTGAGGGGCAAAATGTGGGGTTTTAGGGTTAAAATGTGGGATTTTTGGGGGAAATCGCGGGATTTGGGGGGCAAAATGTGGTAATTTGGTGTGATATCTGTGGTGCTGTAGATGCGCTGCCAATGGCCGGTGAGGAGCAGCAAGAACTTGGCAGGCTGGCACTTTCGGTGTG
>NC_141562.1:40532734-40547734 GCF_036417535.1 Chlamydotis macqueenii
GTTGGTCAGGGAAAGCCCGGAGCCCCGATGTCTGTCGTGCTGTAGATGCGCTGCCAATGGCCGATGAGGAGCAGCAAGAGATTGAAAGGCTGGCACTCCAGGTGTGGGAGGAATCGTCCGATGTTTGTGATTTCTCAGGATTTTTTTCAGTGGGTGCCCAGGTGCAGCTGGTGGTAAACGTCGAAGCCCTGTTTGTCAGGGAAAGCCCGGAGCCCCGATGTCTGTGGTGCTGTAGATGCGCTGCCAATTGCCGGTGAGGAGCAGCAAGAGCTTGTGTTGCTGGCACTTTCGGTGTGGGAGTAATCGTCCGATGTTCGTGATTTTTCGGGGTTTTTTTTCAGTGGGCGCTCAGGTGCAGCGGGTGGTAAATGTTGAAGCCCTGTTGGTCAGGGTTAGGGTTAGGGTTAGGGTTAGGGTTAGGGTTAGGGTTAGGGTTAGGGTTAGGTTAGGGTTAGGGTTGGGTTAGGGTTAGGGTTAGGGTTAGGGTTAGGGTTAGGGTTAGGGTTAGGGTTAGGGTTAGGTTAGGGTTAGGGTTAGGGTTAGGGTTAGGGTTAGGGTTAGGGTTAGGGTTAGGGTTAGGGTTAGGTTAGGGTTAGGGTTAGGGTTAGGGTTAGGGTTAGGGTTGGGTTAGGGTTAGGGTTAGGGTTAGGGTTGGGTTAGGGTTAGGGTTAGGGTTAGGGTTGGGTTAGGGTTAGGGTTAGGGTTAGGGTTACGTTAGGGTTAGGGTTAGGGTTAGGGTTAGGGTTAGGGTTAGGTTAGGGTTAGGGTTAGGGTTAGGGTTAGGGTTAGGGTTAGGTTAGGGTTAGGGTTAGGGTTAGGTTAGGGTTAGGGTTAGGGTTAGGGTTAGGGTTAGGTTAGGGTTAGGGTTAGGGTTAGGGTTAGGGTTAGGTTAGGGTTATGTTTAGGGTTAGGGTTAGGGTTAGGGTTAGGGTTAGGGTTAGGTTAGGGTTAGGGTTAGGGTTAGGATTAGGGTTAGGGTTAGGGTTAGGGTTAGGTTAGGGTTAGGGTTAGGGTTAGGGTTAGGGTTAGGGTTAGGGTTAGGGTTAGGGTTAGGTTAGGGTTAGGGTTAGGGTTAGGGTTAGGGTTAGGGTTAGGGTTAGGTTAGGGTTAGGGTTAGGGTTAGGGTTAGGGTTAGGGTTACTCTTAGGTTAGGGTCAGGGTCAGGGTTTTGGGGGGAATCTGGGGAGAAATGGCTGGATTTTGGGGGCAAATATGGGATTTTGGTGCAAAATGCAGGAATTTGTGGCAAAAATGGGGGATTATGGGGGAAGTCGCGGGATTTTGGTGCAAAATGTGGGGTTTTAGGGTTAAAATGTGGGATTTTTAGGGTAAATCGCAGGATTTTGGGGGCGAAATGCGGGAATTTTGGTGCGAAATGGGGCGATTTGGGGCAAAAATGCGGGATTTGTGGAGGAAATTGTGAGATTTTGAGGGGCAAAATGTGGGGTTTTAGGGTTAAAATGTGGGATTTTTGGGCGAAATCGCGGGATTTGGGGGGCAAAATGTGGTAATTTGGTGTTATATCTGTGGTGCTGTAGATGCGCTGCCAATGGCCGGTGAGGAGCAGCAAGAACTTGGCAGGCTGGCACTTTCGGTGTGGGAGCAATCGTCCGACGTTCGTGATTTGTCGGGGTTTTTTCTCAGTGGGTGCCCATGTGCAGCTGGTGGTAATTGTCGAAGCCCTGTTGGTCAGGGAAAGCCCGGAGCCCCGATGTCTGTCGTGCTGTAGATGCGCTGCCAATGGCCGATGAGGAGCAGCAAGAGATTGAAAGGCTGGCACTCCAGGTGTGGGAGGAATCGTCCGATGTTTGTGATTTCTCAGGATTTTTTTCAGTGGGTGCCCAGGTGCAGCTGGTGGTAAACGTCGAAGCCCTGTTTGTCAGGGAAAGCCCGGAGCCCCGATGTCTGTGGTGCTGTAGATGCGCTGCCAATTGCCGGTGAGGAGCAGCAAGAGCTTGTGTTGCTGGCACTTTCGGTGTGGGAGTAATCGTCCGATGTTCGTGATTTTTCGGGGTTTTTTTTCAGTGGGCGCTCAGGTGCAGCGGGTGGTAAATGTTGAAGCCCTGTTGGTCAGGGTTAGGGTTAGGGTTAGGGTTAGGGTTAGGGTTAGGGTTAGGTTAGGGTTAGGGTTAGGGTTAGGGTTAGGGTTAGGTTAGGGTTAGGGTTAGGGTTAGGGATAGGGTTAGGTTGGGGTTAGGGTTAGGGTTAGGTTTATGGTTGGGTTAGGGTTAGGGTTAGGGTTAGGGTTAGGGTTAGGGTTAGGGTTAGGGTTAGGGTTGGGTTAGGGTTGGGGTTAGGGTTAGGGTTAGGGTTAGGGTTAGGTTAGGGTTAGGTTAGGGTTACTCTTAGGTTAGGGTCAGGGTTTTGGGGGGAATCTGGGGGGAAATGGCTGGATTTTGGGGGCAAATATGAGATTTTGGTGCAAAATGCAGGAATTTGTGGCAAAAATGGGGGATTATGGGGGAAGTCGCGGGATTTTGGGGCCAAATGTGGGGTTTTAGGGTTAAAATGTGGGATTTTTAGGGTAAATCGCAGGATTTTGGGGGCGAAATGCGGGAATTTTGGTGCGAAATGGGGCGATTTGGGGCAAAAATGCGGGATTTGTGGAGGAAATTGTGAGATTTTGAGGGGCAAAATGTGGGGTTTTAGGGTTAAAATGTGGGATTTTTGGGCGAAATCGCGGGATTTGGGGGGCAAAATGTGGTAATTTGGTGTGATATCTGTGGTGCTGTAGATGCGCTGCCAATGGCCGGTGAGGAGCAGCAAGAACTTGGCAGGCTGGCACTTTCGGTGTGGGAGCAATCGTCCGACGTTCGTGATTTGTCGGGGTTTTTTCTCAGTGGGTGCCCATGTGCAGCTGGTGGTAATTGTCGAAGCCCTGTTGGTCAGGGAAAGCCCGGAGCCCCGATGTCTGTCGTGCTGTAGATGCGCTGCCAATGGCCGATGAGGAGCAGCAAGAGATTGAAAGGCTGGCACTCCAGGTGTGGGAGGAATCGTCCGATGTTTGTGATTTCTCAGGATTTTTTTCAGTGGGTGCCCAGGTGCAGCTGGTGGTAAACGTCGAAGCCCTGTTTGTCAGGGAAAGCCCGGAGCCCCGATGTCTGTGGTGCTGTAGATGCGCTGCCAATTGCCGGTGAGGAGCAGCAAGAGCTTGTGTTGCTGGCACTTTCGGTGTGGGAGTAATCGTCCGATGTTCGTGATTTTTCGGGGTTTTTTTTCAGTGGGCGCTCAGGTGCAGCGGGTGGTAAATGTTGAAGCCCTGTTGGTCAGGGTTAGGGTTAGGGTTAGGGTTAGGGTTAGGGTTAGGGTTAGGTTAGGGTTAGGGTTAGGGTTAGGGTTAGGGTTAGGGTTAGGGTTAGGGTTAGGGTTAGGGTTGGGTTAGGGTTAGGGTTAGGGTTAGGGTTAGGGTTAGGGTTAGGGTTGGGTTAGGGTTAGGGTTAGGGTTAGGGTTAGGGTTAGGGTTAGGGTTAGGTTAGGGTTAGGGTTAGGGTTAGGGTTAGGGTTAGGGTTAGGGTTAGGGTTAGGGTTAGGGTTAGGGTTAGGTTAGGGTTAGGTTAGGGTTAGGGTTAGGTTAGGGTTAGGGTTAGGGTTAGGGTTAGGGTTAGGGTTAGGTTAGGGTTAGGGTTAGGGTTAGGGATAGGGTTAGGTTGGGGTTAGGGTTAGGGTTAGGGTTATGGTTGGGTTAGGGTTAGGGTTAGGGTTAGGGTTAGGGTTAGGGTTAGGGTTAGGGTTAGGGTTGGGTTAGGGTTAGGGTTAGGGTTGGGTTAGGTTAGGGTTACTCTTAGGTTAGGGTCAGGGTTTTGGGGGGAATCTGGGGGGAAATGGCTGGATTTTGGGGGCAAATATGAGATTTTGGTGCAAAATGCAGGAATTTGTGGCAAAAATGGGGGATTATGGGGGAAGTCGCGGGATTTTGGGGCCAAATGTGGGGTTTTAGGGTTAAAATGTGGGATTTTTAGGGTAAATCGCAGGATTTTGGGGGCGAAATGCGGGAATTTTGGTGCGAAATGGGGCGATTTGGGGCAAAAATGCGGGATTTGTGGAGGAAATTGCGAGATTTTGAGGGGCAAAATGTGGGGTTTTAGGGTTAAAATGTGGGATTTTTGGGGGAAATCGCGGGATTTGGGGGGCAAAATGTGGTAATTTGGTGTGATATCTGTGGTGCTGTAGATGCGCTGCCAATGGCCGGTGAGGAGCAGCAAGAACTTGGCAGGCTGGCACTTTCGGTGTGGGAGCAATCGTCCGACGTTCGTGATTTGTCGGGGTTTTTTCTCAGTGGGTGCCCATGTGCAGCTGGTGGTAATCGTCGAAGCCCTGTTGGTCAGGGAAAGCCCGGAGCCCCGATGTCTGTCGTGCTGTAGATGCGCTGCCAATGGCCGATGAGGAGCAGCAAGAGATTGAAAGGCTGGCACTCCAGGTGTGGGAGGAATCGTCCGATGTTTGTGATTTCTCAGGATTTTTTTCAGTGGGTGCCCAGGTGCAGCTGGTGGTAAACGTCGAAGCCCTGTTTGTCAGGGAAAGCCCGGAGCCCCGATGTCTGTGGTGCTGTAGATGCGCTGCCAATTGCCGGTGAGGAGCAGCAAGAGCTTGTGTTGCTGGCACTTTCGGTGTGGGAGTAATCGTCCGATGTTCGTGATTTTTCGGGGTTTTTTTTTCAGTGGGCGCTCAGGTGCAGCGGGTGGTAAATGTTGAAGCCCTGTTGGTCAGGGTTAGGGTTAGGGTTAGGGTTAGGGTTAGGGTTAGGTTAGGGTTAGGGTTAGGGTTAGGTTAGGGTTAGGGTTAGGGTTAGGGTTAGGGTTAGGTTAGGGTTAGGGTTAGGGTTAGGTTAGGGTTAGGGTTAGGGTTAGGGTTAGGGTTAGGGTTAGGGTTAGGGTTAGGGTTAGGGTTAGGGTTAGGGTTAGGGTTAGGTTAGGGTTAGGGTTAGGGTTAGGGTTAGGGTTAGGTTAGGGTTAGGGTTAGGGTTAGGGTTGGGTTAGGGTTAGGGTTAGGGTTAGGGTTAGGGTTAGGTTAGGGTTAGGGTTAGGGTTAGGTTAGGGTTAGGGTTAGGGTTAGGGTTAGGGTTAGGGTTAGGGTTAGGGTTAGGGTTAGGTTAGGGTTAGGGTTACTCTTAGGTTAGGGTCAGGGTTTTGGGGGGAATCTGGGGGGAAATGGCTGGATTTTGGAGGCAAATATGAGATTTTGGTGCAAAATGCAGGAATTTGTGGCAAAAATGGGGGATTATGGGGGAAGTCGCGGGATTTTGGGGCAAAATGTGGGGTTTTAGGGTTAAAATGTGGGATTTTTAGGGTAAATCGCAGGATTTTGGGGGCGAAATGCGGGAATTTTGGTGCGAAATGGGGCGATTTGGGGCAAAAATGCGGGATTTGTGGAGGAAATTGTGAGATTTTGAGGGGCAAAATGTGGGGTTTTAGGGTTAAAATATGGGATTTTTGGGGGAAATCGCGGGATTTGGGGGGCAAAATGTGGTAATTTGGTGTGATATCTGTGGTGCTGTAGATGCGCTGCCAATGGCCGGTGAGGAGCAGCAAGAACTTGGCAGGCTGGCACTTTCGGTGTGGGAGCAATCGTCCGACGTTCGTGATTTGTCGGGGTTTTTTCTCAGTGGGTGCCCATGTGCAGCTGGTGGTAATTGTCGAAGCCCTGTTGGTCAGGGAAAGCCCGGAGCCCCGATGTCTGTCGTGCTGTAGATGCGCTGCCAATGGCCGATGAGGAGCAGCAAGAGATTGAAAGGCTGGCACTCCAGGTGTGGGAGGAATCGTCCGATGTTTGTGATTTCTCAGGATTTTTTTCAGTGGGTGCCCAGGTGCAGCTGGTGGTAAACGTCGAAGCCCTGTTTGTCAGGGAAAGCCCGGAGCCCCGATGTCTGTGGTGCTGTAGATGCGCTGCCAATTGCCGGTGAGGAGCAGCAAGAGCTTGTGTTGCTGGCACTTTCGGTGTGGGAGTAATCGTCCGATGTTCGTGATTTTTCGGGGTTTTTTTTCAGTGGGCGCTCAGGTGCAGCGGGTGGTAAATGTTGAAGCCCTGTTGGTCAGGGTTAGGGTTAGGGTTAGGGTTAGGGTTAGGGTTAGGGTTAGGGTTAGGGTTAGGTTAGGGTTAGGGTTAGGTTAGGGTTAGGGTTAGGGTTAGGGTTAGGGTTAGGGTTAGGGTTAGGGTTAGGGTTAGGGTTAGGTTAGGGTTAGGGTTAGGGTTAGGGTTAGGGTTAGGGTTAGGGTTAGGGTTAGGGTTAGGGTTAGGTTAGGGTTAGGGTTAGGGTTAGGGTTAGGGTTAGGGTTGGGTTAGGGTTAGGGTTAGGGTTAGGGTTGGGTTAGGGTTAGGGTTAGGGTTAGGGTTGGGTTAGGGTTAGGGTTAGGGTTAGGGTTACGTTAGGGTTAGGGTTAGGGTTAGGGTTAGGGTTAGGGTTAGGTTAGGGTTAGGGTTAGGGTTAGGGTTAGGGTTAGGGTTAGGTTAGGGTTAGGGTTAGGGTTAGGTTAGGGTTAGGGTTAGGGTTAGGGTTAGGGTTAGGTTAGGGTTAGGGTTAGGGTTAGGGTTAGGGTTAGGTTAGGGTTATGTTTAGGGTTAGGGTTAGGGTTAGGGTTAGGGTTAGGGTTAGGTTAGGGTTAGGGTTAGGGTTAGGATTAGGGTTAGGGTTAGGGTTAGGGTTAGGTTAGGGTTAGGGTTAGGGTTAGGGTTAGGGTTAGGGTTAGGGTTAGGGTTAGGGTTAGGTTAGGGTTAGGGTTAGGGTTAGGGTTAGGGTTAGGGTTAGGGTTAGGGTTAGGTTAGGGTTAGGGTTAGGGTTAGGGTTAGGGTTAGGGTTACTCTTAGGTTAGGGTCAGGGTCAGGGTTTTGGGGGGAATCTGGGGAGAAATGGCTGGATTTTGGGGGCAAATATGGGATTTTGGTGCAAAATGCAGGAATTTGTGGCAAAAATGGGGGATTATGGGGGAAGTCGCGGGATTTTGGTGCAAAATGTGGGGTTTTAGGGTTAAAATGTGGGATTTTTAGGGTAAATCGCAGGATTTTGGGGGCGAAATGCGGGAATTTTGGTGCGAAATGGGGCGATTTGGGGCAAAAATGCGGGATTTGTGGAGGAAATTGTGAGATTTTGAGGGGCAAAATGTGGGGTTTTAGGGTTAAAATGTGGGATTTTTGGGCGAAATCGCGGGATTTGGGGGGCAAAATGTGGTAATTTGGTGTGATATCTGTGGTGCTGTAGATGCGCTGCCAATGGCCGGTGAGGAGCAGCAAGAACTTGGCAGGCTGGCACTTTCGGTGTGGGAGCAATCGTCCGACGTTCGTGATTTGTCGGGGTTTTTTCTCAGTGGGTGCCCATGTGCAGCTGGTGGTAATTGTCGAAGCCCTGTTGGTCAGGGAAAGCCCGGAGCCCCGATGTCTGTCGTGCTGTAGATGCGCTGCCAATGGCCGATGAGGAGCAGCAAGAGATTGAAAGGCTGGCACTCCAGGTGTGGGAGGAATCGTCCGATGTTTGTGATTTCTCAGGATTTTTTTCAGTGGGTGCCCAGGTGCAGCTGGTGGTAAACGTCGAAGCCCTGTTTGTCAGGGAAAGCCCGGAGCCCCGATGTCTGTGGTGCTGTAGATGCGCTGCCAATTGCCGGTGAGGAGCAGCAAGAGCTTGTGTTGCTGGCACTTTCGGTGTGGGAGTAATCGTCCGATGTTCGTGATTTTTCGGGGTTTTTTTTCAGTGGGCGCTCAGGTGCAGCGGGTGGTAAATGTTGAAGCCCTGTTGGTCAGGGTTAGGGTTAGGGTTAGGGTTAGGGTTAGGGTTAGGGTTAGGTTAGGGTTAGGGTTAGGGTTAGGGTTAGGGTTAGGGTTAGGTTAGGGTTAGGGTTAGGGTTAGGGATAGGGTTAGGTTGGGGTTAGGGTTAGGGTTAGGTTTATGGTTGGGTTAGGGTTAGGGTTAGGGTTAGGGTTAGGGTTAGGGTTAGGGTTGGGTTAGGGTTGGGGTTAGGGTTAGGGTTAGGGTTAGGGTTAGGTTAGGGTTAGGTTAGGGTTACTCTTAGGTTAGGGTCAGGGTTTTGGGGGGAATCTGGGGGGAAATGGCTGGATTTTGGGGGCAAATATGAGATTTTGGTGCAAAATGCAGGAATTTGTGGCAAAAATGGGGGATTATGGGGGAAGTCGCGGGATTTTGGGGCCAAATGTGGGGTTTTAGGGTTAAAATGTGGGATTTTTAGGGTAAATCGCAGGATTTTGGGGGCGAAATGCGGGAATTTTGGTGCGAAATGGGGCGATTTGGGGCAAAAATGCGGGATTTGTGGAGGAAATTGCGAGATTTTGAGGGGCAAAATGTGGGGTTTTAGGGTTAAAATGTGGGATTTTTGGGGGAAATCGCGGGATTTGGGGGGCAAAATGTGGTAATTTGGTGTGATATCTGTGGTGCTGTAGATGCGCTGCCAATGGCCGGTGAGGAGCAGCAAGAACTTGGCAGGCTGGCACTTTCGGTGTGGGAGCAATCGTCCGACGTTCGTGATTTGTCGGGGTTTTTTCTCAGTGGGTGCCCATGTGCAGCTGGTGGTAATCGTCGAAGCCCTGTTGGTCAGGGAAAGCCCGGAGCCCCGATGTCTGTCGTGCTGTAGATGCGCTGCCAATGGCCGATGAGGAGCAGCAAGAGATTGAAAGGCTGGCACTCCAGGTGTGGGAGGAATCGTCCGATGTTTGTGATTTCTCAGGATTTTTTTCAGTGGGTGCCCAGGTGCAGCTGGTGGTAAACGTCGAAGCCCTGTTTGTCAGGGAAAGCCCGGAGCCCCGATGTCTGTGGTGCTGTAGATGCGCTGCCAATTGCCGGTGAGGAGCAGCAAGAGCTTGTGTTGCTGGCACTTTCGGTGTGGGAGTAATCGTCCGATGTTCGTGATTTTTCGGGGTTTTTTTTTCAGTGGGCGCTCAGGTGCAGCGGGTGGTAAATGTTGAAGCCCTGTTGGTCAGGGTTAGGGTTAGGGTTAGGGTTAGGGTTAGGGTTAGGTTAGGGTTAGGGTTAGGGTTAGGTTAGGGTTAGGGTTAGGGTTAGGTTAGGGTTAGGGTTAGGGTTAGGTTAGGGTTAGGGTTAGGGTTAGGGTTAGGGTTAGGTTAGGGTTAGGGTTAGGGTTAGGGTTAGGGTTAGGTTAGGGTTAGGGTTAGGGTTAGGTTAGGGTTAGGGTTAGGGTTAGGGTTAGGGTTAGGGTTCGGGTTGGGTTAGGGTTAGGGTTAGGGTTAGGGTTAGATTTAGGTTAGGGTTAGGGTTAGATTTAGGTTAGGGTTAGGGTTAGGGTTAGGGTTGGGTTAGGGTTAGGGTTAGGGTTAGGGTTAGGGTTAGGGTTAGGGTTAGGTTAGGGTTAGGGTTAGGGTTAGGTTAGGGTTAGGGTTAGGGTTAGGGTTAGGGTTAGGGTTAGGTTAGGGTTAGGGTTACTCTTAGGTTAGGGTCAGGGTTTTGGGGGGAATCTGGGGGGAAATGGCTGGATTTTGGAGGCAAATATGAGATTTTGGTGCAAAATGCAGGAATTTGTGGCAAAAATGGGGGATTATGGGGGAAGTCGCGGGATTTTGGGGCAAAATGTGGGGTTTTAGGGTTAAAATGTGGGATTTTTAGGGTAAATCGCAGGATTTTGGGGGCGAAATGCGGGAATTTTGGTGCGAAATGGGGCGATTTGGGGCAAAAATGCGGGATTTGTGGAGGAAATTGTGAGATTTTGAGGGGCAAAATGTGGGGTTTTAGGGTTAAAATATGGGATTTTTGGGGGAAATCGCGGGATTTGGGGGGCAAAATGTGGTAATTTGGTGTGATATCTGTGGTGCTGTAGATGCGCTGCCAATGGCCGGTGAGGAGCAGCAAGAACTTGGCAGGCTGGCACTTTCGGTGTGGGAGCAATCGTCCGACGTTCGTGATTTGTCGGGGTTTTTTCTCAGTGGGTGCCCATGTGCAGCTGGTGGTAATTGTCGAAGCCCTGTTGGTCAGGGAAAGCCCGGAGCCCCGATGTCTGTCGTGCTGTAGATGCGCTGCCAATGGCCGATGAGGAGCAGCAAGAGATTGAAAGGCTGGCACTCCAGGTGTGGGAGGAATCGTCCGATGTTTGTGATTTCTCAGGATTTTTTTCAGTGGGTGCCCAGGTGCAGCTGGTGGTAAACGTCGAAGCCCTGTTTGTCAGGGAAAGCCCGGAGCCCCGATGTCTGTGGTGCTGTAGATGCGCTGCCAATTGCCGGTGAGGAGCAGCAAGAGCTTGTGTTGCTGGCACTTTCGGTGTGGGAGTAATCGTCCGATGTTCGTGATTTTTCGGGGTTTTTTTTCAGTGGGCGCTCAGGTGCAGCGGGTGGTAAATGTTGAAGCCCTGTTGGTCAGGGTTAGGGTTAGGGTTAGGGTTAGGGTTAGGGTTAGGGTTAGGGTTAGGGTTAGGTTAGGGTTAGGGTTAGGTTAGGGTTAGGGTTAGGGTTAGGGTTAGGGTTAGGGTTAGGGTTAGGGTTAGGGTTAGGGTTAGGGTTAGGGTTAGGTTAGGGTTAGGGTTAGGGTTAGGGTTAGGGTTAGGGTTAGGGTTAGGGTTAGGGTTAGGTTAGGGTTAGGGTTAGGGTTAGGGTTAGGGTTAGGGTTGGGTTAGGGTTAGGGTTAGGGTTAGGGTTAGGGTTAGGGTTGGGTTAGGGTTAGGGTTAGGGTTAGGGTTACGTTAGGGTTAGGGTTAGGGTTAGGGTTAGGGTTAGGGTTAGGGTTAGGTTAGGGTTAGGGTTAGGGTTAGGGTTAGGGTTAGGGTTAGGGTTAGGGTTAGGTTAGGGTTAGGGTTAGGGTTAGGGTTAGGGTTAGGTTAGGGTTAGGGTTAGGGTTAGGGTTAGGGTTAGGTTAGGGTTATGTTTAGGGTTAGGGTTAGGGTTAGGGTTAGGGTTAGGGTTAGGTTAGGGTTAGGGTTAGGGTTAGGGTTAGGGTTAGGGTTAGGGTTAGGGTTAGGGTTAGGGTTAGGGTTAGGGTTAGGGTTAGGTTAGGGTTAGGGTTAGGGTTAGGGTTAGGGTTAGGGTTAGGGTTACTCTGAGGTTAGGGTCAGGGTCAGGGTTTTGGGGGGAATCTGGGGAGAAATGGCTGGATTTTGGGGGCAAATATGGGATTTTGGTGCAAAATGCAGGAATTTGTGGCAAAAATGGGGGATTATGGGGGAAGTCGCGGGATTTTGGTGCAAAATGTGGGGTTTTAGGGTTAAAATGTGGGATTTTTAGGGTAAATCGCAGGATTTTGGGGGCGAAATGCGGGAATTTTGGTGCGAAATGGGGCGATTTGGGGCAAAAATGTGGGATTTGTGGAGGAAATTGTGAGATTTTGAGGGGCAAAATGTGGCGTTTTAGGGTTAAAATGTGGGATTTTTGGGGGAAATCGCGGGATTTGGGGGGCAAAATGTGGTAATTTGGTGTGATATCTGTGGTGCTGTAGATGCGCTGCCAATGGCCGGTGAGGAGCAGCAAGAACTTGGCAGGCTGGCACTTTCGGTGTGGGAGTAATCGTCCGATGTTCGTGATTTTTCGGGGTTTTTTTTCAGTGGGCGCTCAGGTGCAGCGGGTGGTAAATGTTGAAGCCCTGTTGGTCAGGGTTAGGGTTAGGGTTAGGGTTAGGGTTAGGGTTAGGTTAGGGTTAGGGTTAGGTTAGGGTTAGGGTTAGGGTTAGGGTTAGGGTTAGGGTTAGGTTAGGGTTAGGGTTAGGGTTAGGGTTAGGGTTACTCTTAGGTTAGGGTCAGGGTCAGGGTTTTGGGGGGAATCTGGGGAGAAATGGCTGGATTTTGGGGGCAAATATGGGATTTTGGTGCAAAATGCAGGAATTTGTGGCAAAAATGGGGGATTATGGGGGATGTCGCGGGATTTTGGTGCAAAATGTGGGGTTTTAGGGTTAAAATGTGGGATTTTTAGGGTAAATCGCAGGATTTTGGGGGCGAAATGCGGGAATTTTGGTGCGAAATTGGGCGATTTGGGGCAAAAATGCGGGATTTGTGGAGGAAATTGTGAGATTTTGAGGGGCAAAATGTGGCGTTTTAGGGTTAAAATGTGGGATTTTTGGGGGAAATCGCGGGATTTGGGGGGCAAAATGTGGTAATTTGGTGTGATATCTGTGGTGCTGTAGATGCGCTGCCAATGGCCGGTGAGGAGCAGCAAGAACTTGGCAGGCTGGCACTTTCGGTGTGGGAGCAATCGTCCGACGTTCGTGATTTGTCAGGGTTTTTTCTCAGTGGGTGCCCATGTGCAGCTGGTGGTAATTGTCGAAGCCCTGTTGGTCAGGGAAAGCCCGGAGCCCCGATGTCTGTCGTGCTGTAGATGCGCTGCCAATGGCCGATGAGGAGCAGCAAGAGATTGAAAGGCTGGCACTCCAGGTGTGGGAGGAATCGTCCGATGTTTGTGATTTCTCAGGATTTTTTTCAGTGGGTGCCCAGGTGCAGCTGGTGGTAAACGTCGAAGCCCTGTTTGTCAGGGAAAGCCCGGAGCCCCGATGTCTGTGGTGCTGTAGATGCGCTGCCAATTGCCGGTGAGGAGCAGCAAGAGCTTGTGTTGCTGGCACTTTCGGTGTGGGAGTAATCGTCCGATGTTCGTGATTTTTCGGGGTTTTTTTTCAGTGGGCGCTCAGGTGCAGCGGGTGGTAAATGTTGAAGCCCTGTTGGTCAGGGTTAGGGTTAGGGTTAGGGTTAGGGTTAGGGTTAGGGTTAGGGTTAGGTTAGGGTTAGGGTTAGGTTAGGGTTAGGGTTAGGGTTAGGGTTAGGGTTAGGGTTAGGGTTAGGGTTAGGGTTAGGTTAGGGTTAGGGTTAGGGTTAGGGTTAGGGTTAGGGTTAGGGTTAGGGTTAGGGTTAGGGTTAGGTTAGGGTTAGGGTTAGGGTTAGGGTTAGGGTTAGGGTTAGGTTAGGGTTAGGGTTAGGGTTAGGGTTAGGGTTAGGGTTGGGTTAGGGTTAGGGTTAGGGTTAGGGTTAGGGTTGGGTTAGGGTTAGGGTTAGGGTTAGGGTTAGGGTTAGGGTTAGGGTTACGTTAGGGTTAGGGTTAGGGTTAGGGTTAGGGTTAGGTTAGGGTTAGGGTTAGGGTTAGGGTTAGGGTTAGGTTAGGGTTAGGGTTAGGTTAGGGTTAGGGTTAGGGTTAGGGTTAGGGTTAGGGTTAGGGTTAGGGTTAGGGTTAGGGTTGGGTTAGGGTTAGGGTTAGGGTTAGGGTTAGGGTTAGGGTTAGGGTTAGGGTTAGGGTTAGGGTTAGGGTTGGGTTAGGGTTAGGGTTAGGGTTAGGGTTAGGGTTAGGGTTAGGGTTGGGTTAGGGTTAGGGTTAGGGTTAGGGTTAGGGTTAGGGTTAGGGTTAGGGTTAGGTTAGGGTTAGGGTTAGGGTTAGGGTTAGGGTTAGGGTTAGGGTTAGGGTTAGGGTTAGGGTTAGGGTTAGGGTTAGGGTTAGGGGTTAGGGTTAGGGTTAGGGTAAGGGTTAGGGTTAGGGTTAGGGTTAGGGTTAGGGTTAGGGTTAGGGTTAGGGTTATGGTTAGGTTAGGGTTAGGGTTAGGTTAGGGTTAGGGTTAGGGTTAGGGTTAGGGTTAGGGTTAGGTTAGGGTTAGGGTTAGGGTTAGGGATAGGGTTAGGTTGGGGTTAGGGTTAGGGTTAGGGTTATGGTTGGGTTAGGGTTAGGGTTAGGGTTAGGGTTAGGGTTAGGGTTAGGGTTGGGTTAGGGTTGGGGTTAGGGTTAGGGTTAGGGTTAGGGTTAGGTTAGGGTTAGGTTAGGGTTACTCTTAGGTTAGGGTCAGGGTTTTGGGGGGAATCTGGGGGGAAATGGCTGGATTTTGGGGGCAAATATGAGATTTTGGTGCAAAATGCAGGAATTTGTGGCAAAAATGGGGGATTATGGGGGAAGTCGCGGGATTTTGGGGCAAAATGTGGGGTTTTAGGGTTAAAATGTGGGATTTTTAGGGTAAATCGCAGGATTTTGGGGGCGAAATGCGGGAATTTTGGTGCGAAATGGGGCGATTTGGGGCAAAAATGCGGGATTTGTGGAGGAAATTGCGAGATTTTGAGGGGCAAAATGTGGGGTTTTAGGGTTAAAATGTGGGATTTTTGGGGGAAATCGCGGGATTTGGGGGGCAAAATGTGGTAATTTGGTGTGATATCTGTGGTGCTGTAGATGCGCTGCCAATGGCCGGTGAGGAGCAGCAAGAACTTGGCAGGCTGGCACTTTCGGTGTGGGAGCAATCATCCGACGTTCGTGATTTGTCGGGGTTTTTTCTCAGTGGGTGCCCATGTGCAGCTGGTGGTAATCGTCGAAGCCCTGTTGGTCAGGGAAAGCCCGGAGCCCCGATGTCTGTCGTGCTGTAGATGCGCTGCCAATGGCCGATGAGGAGCAGCAAGAGATTGAAAGGCTGGCACTCCAGGTGTGGGAGGAATCGTCCGATGTTTGTGATTTCTCAGGATTTTTTTCAGTGGGTGCCCAGGTGCAGCTGGTGGTAAACGTCGAAGCCCTGTTTGTCAGGGAAAGCCCGGAGCCCCGATGTCTGTGGTGCTGTAGATGCGCTGCCAATTGCCGGTGAGGAGCAGCAAGAGCTTGTGTTGCTGGCACTTTCGGTGTGGGAGTAATCGTCCGATGTTCGTGATTTTTCGGGGTTTTTTTTTCAGTGGGCGCTCAGGTGCAGCGGGTGGTAAATGTTGAAGCCCTGTTGGTCAGGGTTAGGGTTAGGGTTAGGGTTAGGGTTAGGGTTAGGTTAGGGTTAGGGTTAGGGTTAGGGTTAGGGTTAGGGTTAGGTTAGGGTTAGGGTTAGGGTTAGGGTTAGGGTTAGGGTTAGGGTTAGGTTAGGGTTAGGGTTAGGGTTAGGGTTAGGGTTAGGTTAGGGTTAGGGTTAGGGTTAGGTTAGGGTTAGGGTTAGGGTTAGGGTTAGGGTTAGGGTTCGGGTTGGGTTAGGGTTAGGGTTAGGGTTAGGGTTAGGGTTAGGTTAGGGTTAGGGTTAGGGTTAGGGTTGGGTTAGGGTTAGGGTTAGGGTTAGGGTTAGGGTTAGGGTTAGGTTAGGGTTAGGGTTAGGGTTAGGTTAGGGTTAGGGTTAGGGTTAGGGTTAGGGTTAGGGTTAGG
>NC_141562.1:40552734-40557734 GCF_036417535.1 Chlamydotis macqueenii
AGGGTTAGGGTTAGGGTTAGGGTTAGGGTTAGGGTTAAAGGTTAGGGTTAGGGTTAGGGTTAGGGTTAGGGTTAGGGTTAGGGTTAGGGTTAGGGTTAGGGTTAGGGTTAGGGTTAGGGTTAGGGTTAGGGTTCGGGTTAGGGTTAGGGTTAGGGTTAGGGTTAGGGTTAGGGTTAGGGTTATGGTTAGGTTAGGGTTAGGGTTAGGTTAGGGTTAGGGTTAGGGTTAGGGTTAGGGTTAGGGTTAGGTTAGGGTTAGGGTTAGGGTTAGGGATAGGGTTAGGTTGGGGTTAGGGTTAGGGTTAGGGTTATGGTTGGGTTAGGGTTAGGGTTAGGGTTAGGGTTAGGGTTAGGGTTAGGGTTAGGGTTAGGGTTGGGTTAGGGTTGGGGTTAGGGTTAGGGTTAGGGTTAGGGTTAGGTTAGGGTTAGGTTAGGGTTACTCTTAGGTTAGGGTCAGGGTTTTGGGGGGAATCTGGGGGGAAATGGCTGGATTTTGGGGGCAAATATGAGATTTTGGTGCAAAATGCAGGAATTTGTGGCAAAAATGGGGGATTATGGGGGAAGTCGCGGGATTTTGGGGCAAAATGTGGGGTTTTAGGGTTAAAATGTGGGATTTTTAGGGTAAATCGCAGGATTTTGGGGGCGAAATGCGGGAATTTTGGTGCGAAATGGGGCGATTTGGGGCAAAAATGCGGGATTTGTGGAGGAAATTGCGAGATTTTGAGGGGCAAAATGTGGGGTTTTAGGGTTAAAATGTGGGATTTTTGGGGGAAATCGCGGGATTTGGGGGGCAAAATGTGGTAATTTGGTGTGATATCTGTGGTGCTGTAGATGCGCTGCCAATGGCCGGTGAGGAGCAGCAAGAACTTGGCAGGCTGGCACTTTCGGTGTGGGAGCAATCGTCCGACGTTCGTGATTTGTCGGGGTTTTTTCTCAGTGGGTGCCCATGTGCAGCTGGTGGTAATCGTCGAAGCCCTGTTGGTCAGGGAAAGCCCGGAGCCCCGATGTCTGTCGTGCTGTAGATGCGCTGCCAATGGCCGATGAGGAGCAGCAAGAGATTGAAAGGCTGGCACTCCAGGTGTGGGAGGAATCGTCCGATGTTTGTGATTTCTCAGGATTTTTTTCAGTGGGTGCCCAGGTGCAGCTGGTGGTAAACGTCGAAGCCCTGTTTGTCAGGGAAAGCCCGGAGCCCCGATGTCTGTGGTGCTGTAGATGCGCTGCCAATTGCCGGTGAGGAGCAGCAAGAGCTTGTGTTGCTGGCACTTTCGGTGTGGGAGTAATCGTCCGATGTTCGTGATTTTTCGGGGTTTTTTTTTCAGTGGGCGCTCAGGTGCAGCGGGTGGTAAATGTTGAAGCCCTGTTGTTCAGGGTTAGGGTTAGGGTTAGGGTTAGGGTTAGGGTTAGGTTAGGGTTAGGGTTAGGGTTAGGGTTAGGGTTAGGGTTAGGTTAGGGTTAGGGTTAGGGTTAGGTTAGGGTTAGGGTTAGGGTTAGGGTTAGGGTTGGGTTACTCTTAGGTTAGCGTCAGGGTTTTGGGTGCAATCTGGGGGGAAATGGCTGGATTTTGGGGGCAAATATGAAATTTTGGTGCAAAATGCAGGAATTTGTGGCAAAAATGGGGGATTATGGGGGAAGTCGCGGGATTTTGGGGCAAAATGTGGGGTTTTAGGGTTAAAATGTGGGATTTTTAGGGTAAATCGCAGGATTTTGGGGGCAAAATGCGGGAATTTTGGTGCGAAATGGGGCGATTTGGGGCAAAAATGCGGGATTTGTGGAGGAAATTGTGAGATTTTGAGGGGCAAAATGTGGCGTTTTAGGGTTAAAATGTGGGATTTTTGGGGGAAATCGCGGGATTTGGGGGGCAAAATGTGGTAATTTGGTGTGATATCTGTGGTGCTGTAGATGCGCTGCCAATGGCCGGTGAGGAGCAGCAAGAACTTGGCAGGCTGGCACTTTCGGTGTGGGAGCAATCGTCCGACGTTCGTGATTTGTCGGGGTTTTTTCTCAGTGGGTGCCCATGTGCAGCTGGTGGTAATTGTCGAAGCCCTGTTGGTCAGGGAAAGCCCGGAGCCCCGATGTCTGTCGTGCTGTAGATGCGCTGCCAATGGCCGATGAGGAGCAGCAAGAGATTGAAAGGCTGGCACTCAAGGTGTGGGAGGAATCGTCCGATGTTTGTGATTTCTCAGGATTTTTTTCAGTGGGTGCCCAGGTGCAGCTGGTGGTAAACGTCGAAGCCCTGTTTGTCAGGGAAAGCCCGGAGCCCCGATGTCTGTGGTGCTGTAGATGCGCTGCCAATTGCCGGTGAGGAGCAGCAAGAGCTTGTGTTGCTGGCACTTTCGGTGTGGGAGTAATCGTCCGATGTTCGTGATTTTTCGGGGTTTTTTTTCAGTGGGCGCTCAGGTGCAGCGGGTGGTAAATGTTGAAGCCCTGTTGGTCAGGGTTAGGGTTAGGGTTAGGGTTAGGGTTAGGGTTAGGGTTAGGTTAGGGTTAGGGTTAGGTTAGGGTTAGGGTTAGGGTTAGGGTTAGGGTTAGGTTAGGGTTAGGGTTAGGGTTAGGGTTAGGGTTAGGGTTAGGGTTAGGTTAGGGTTAGGGTTAGGGTTAGGGTTAGGGTTAGGGTTGGGTTAGGGTTAGGGTTAGGGTTAGGGTTAGGTTAGGGTTAGGGTTAGGGTTAGGGTTAGGGTTAGGTTAGGGTTAGGGTTAGGGTTAGGGTTAGGGTTAGGTTAGGGTTAGGGTTAGGGTTAGGGTTAGGGTTAGGTTAGGGTTAGGGTTAGGGTTAGGGTTAGGGTTAGGTTAGGGTTACTCTTAGGTTAGGGTCAGGGTTTTGGGGGGAATCTGGGGGGAAATGGCTGGATTTTGGGGGCAAATATGAGATTTTGGTGCAAAATGCAGGAATTTGTGGCAAAAATGGGGGATTATGGGGGAAGTCGCGGGATTTTGGGGCAAAATGTGGGGTTTTAGGGTTAAAATGTGGGATTTTTAGGGTAAATCTCAGGATTTTGGGGGCGAAATGCGGGAATTTTGGTGCGAAATGGGGCGATTTGGGGCAAAAATGCGGGATTTGTGGAGGAAATTGTGAGATTTTGAGGGGCAAAATGTGGGGTTTTAGGGTTAAAATGTGGGATTTTTGGGGGAAATCGCGGGATTTGGGGGGCAAAATGTGGTAATTTGGTGTGATATCTGTGGTGCTGTAGATGCGCTGCCAATGGCCGGTGAGGAGCAGCAAGAACTTGGCAGGCTGGCACTTTCGGTGTGGGAGCAATCGTCCGACGTTCGTGATTTGTCGGGGTTTTTTCTCAGTGGGTGCCCAGGTGCAGCTGGTGGTAAACGTCGAAGCCCTGTTTGTCAGGGAAAGCCCGGAGCCCCGATGTCTGTGGTGCTGTAGATGCGCTGCCAATTGCCGGTGAGGAGCAGCAAGAGCTTGTGTTGCTGGCACTTTCGGTGTGGGAGTAATCGTCCGATGTTCGTGATTTTTCGGGGTTTTTTTTCAGTGGGCGCTCAGGTGCAGCGGGTGGTAAATGTTGAAGCCCTGTTGGTCAGGGTTAGGGTTAGGGTTAGGGTTAGGGTTAGGGTTAGGTTAGGGTTAGGGTTAGGTTAGGGTTAGGGTTAGGGTTAGGGTTAGGGTTAGGGTTAGGGTTAGGTTAGGGTTAGGGTTAGGGTTAGGGTTAGGGTTAGGGTTAGGGTTAGGGTTAGGGTTAGGTTAGGGTTAGGGTTAGGGTTAGGGTTAGGGTTGGGTTAGGGTTAGGGTTAGGGTTAGGGTTAGGGTTGGGTTAGGGTTAGGGTTAGGGTTAGGGTTAGGGTTGGGTTAGGGTTAGGGTTAGGGTTAGGGTTAGGGTTGGGTTAGGGTTAGGGTTAGGGTTAGGGTTAGGGTTACGTTAGGGTTAGGGTTGGGTTTAGGGTTAGGGTTAGGGTTAGGTTAGGGTTAGGGTTAGGGTTAGGGTTAGGGTTAGGTTAGGGTTAGGGTTAGGGTTAGGGTTAGGGTTAGGGTTAGGGTTAGGGTTAGGTTAGGGTTAGGGTTAGTGTTAGGGTTAGGGTTAGGGTTAGGGTTAGGGTTAGGGTTGGGTTAGGGTTAGGGTTAGTGTTAGGGTTAGGGTTAGGGTTAGGGTTAGGGTTAGGGTTAGGGTTAGGGTTGGGTTAGGGTTAGGGTTAGGGTTAGGGTTAGGGTTAGGGTTAGGGTTGGGTTAGGGTTAGGGTTAGGGTTAGGGTTAGGGTTAGGGTTAGGGTTAGGTTAGGGTTAGGGTTAGGGTTAGGGTTAGGGTTAGGGTTAGGGTTAGGGTTAAAGGTTAGGGTTAGGGTTAGGGTTAGGGTTAGGGTTAGGGTTAGGGTTAGGGTTAGGGTTAGGGTTAGGGTTAGGGTTAGGGTTAGGGTTAGGGTTAGGGTTAGGGTTAGGGTTAGGGTTAGGGTTAGGGTTAGGGTTAGGGTTGGGTTAGGGTTGGGGTTAGGGTTAGGGTTAGGGTTAGGGTTAGGTTAGGGTTAGGTTAGGGTTACTCTTAGGTTAGGGTCAGGGTTTTGGGGGGAATCTGGGGGGAAATGGCTGGATTTTGGGGGCAAATATGAGATTTTGGTGCAAAATGCAGGAATTTGTGGCAAAAATGGGGGATTATGGGGGAAGTCGCGGGATTTTGGGGCAAAATGTGGGGTTTTAGGGTTAAAATGTGGGATTTTTAGGGTAAATCGCAGGATTTTGGGGGCGAAATGCGGGAATTTTGGTGCGAAATGGGGCGATTTGGGGCAAAAATGCGGGATTTGTGGAGGAAATTGCGAGATTTTGAGGGGCAAAATGTGGGGTTTTAGGGTTAAAATGTGGGATTTTTGGGGGAAATCGCGGGATTTGGGGGGCAAAATGTGGTAATTTGGTGTGATATCTGTGGTGCTGTAGATGCGCTGCCAATGGCCGGTGAGGAGCAGCAAGAACTTGGCAGGCTGGCACTTTCGGTGTGGGAGCAATCGTCCGACATTCGTGATTTGTCGGGGTTTTTTCTCAGTGGGTGCCCATGTGCAGCTGGT
>NC_141562.1:40567734-40570234 GCF_036417535.1 Chlamydotis macqueenii
GGTTAGGGTTAGGGTTAGGGTTAGGGTTAGGGTTAGGGTTAGGGTTAGGTTAGGGTTAGGGTTAGGGTTAGGGTTAGGGTTAGGTTAGGGTTAGGGTTAGGGTTAGGGTTAGGGTTAGGGTTAGGGTTGGGTTAGGGTTAGGGTTAGGGTTAGGGTTAGGGTTAGGTTAGGGTTAGGGTTAGGGTTAGGGTTAGGGTTAGGGTTGGGTTAGGGTTAGGGTTAGGGTTAGGGTTAGGTTAGGGTTAGGGTTAGGGTTAGGGTTAGGGTTAGGGTTAGGTTAGGGTTAGGGTTAGGGTTAGGGTTAGGGTTAGGGTTAGGTTAGGGTTAGGGTTAGGGTTAGGGTTAGGGTTAGGTTAGGGTTACTCTTAGGTTAGGGTCAGGGTTTTGGGGGGAATCTGGGGGGAAATGGCTGGATTTTGGGGGCAAATATGAGATTTTGGTGCAAAATGCAGGAATTTGTGGCAAAAATGGGGGATTATGGGGGAAGTCGCGGGATTTTGGGGCAAAATGTGGGGTTTTAGGGTTAAAATGTGGGATTTTTAGGGTAAATCTCAGGATTTTGGGGGCGAAATGCGGGAATTTTGGTGCGAAATGGGGCGATTTGGGGCAAAAATGCGGGATTTGTGGAGGAAATTGCGAGATTTTGAGGGGCAAAATGTGGGGCTTTAGGGTTAAAATGTGGGATTTTTGGGGGAAATCGCGGGATTTGGGGGGCAAAATGTGGTAATTTGGTGTGATATCTGTGGTGCTGTAGATGCGCTGCCAATGGCCGGTGAGGAGCAGCAAGAACTTGGCAGGCTGGCACTTTCGGTGTGGGAGCAATCGTCCGACGTTCGTGATTTGTCGGGGTTTATTCTCAGTGGGTGCCCATGTGCAGCTGGTGGTAATCGTCGAAGCCATGTTGGTCAGGGAAAGCCCGGAGCCCCGATGTCTGTCGTGCTGTAGATGCGCTGCCAATGGCCGATGAGGAGCAGCAAGAGATTGAAAGGCTGGCACTCCAGGTGTGGGAGGAATCGTCCGATGTTTGTGATTTCTCAGGATTTTTTTCAGTGGGTGCCCAGGTGCAGCTGGTGGTAAACGTCGAAGCCCTGTTGGTCAGGGAAAGCCCGGAGCCCCGATGTCTGTGGTGCTGTAGATGCGCTGCCAATTGCCGGTGAGGAGCAGCAAGAGCTTGTGTTGCTGGCACTTTCGGTGTGGGAGTAATCGTCCGATGTTCGTGATTTTTCGGGGTTTTTTTTTCAGTGGGCGCTCAGGTGCAGCGGGTGGTAAATGTTGAAGCCCTGTTGGTCAGGGTTAGGGTTAGGGTTAGGGTTAGGGTTAGGGTTAGGTTAGGGTTAGGGATAGGGTTAGGGTTAGCGTTAGGGTTAGGTTAGGGTTAGGGTTAGGGTTAGGTTAGGGTTAGGGTTAGGGTTAGGGTTAGGGTTAGGGTTAGGGTTAGGGTTGGGTTAGGGTTAGGGTTAGGGTTAGGGTTAGGGTTACTCTTAGGTTAGGGTCAGGGTTTTGGGGGGAATCTGGGGGGAAATGGCTGGATTTTGGGGGCAAATATGGGATTTTGGTGCAAAATGCAGGAATTTGTGGCAAAAATGGGGGATTATGGGGGAAGTCGCGGGATTTTGGGGCAAAATGTGGGGTTTTAGGGTTAAAATGTGGGATTTTTAGGGTAAATCGCAGGATTTTGGGGGCGAAATGCGGGAATTTTGGTGCGAAATGGGGCGATTTGGGGCAAAAATGCGGGATTTGTGGAGGAAATTGTGAGATTTTGAGGGGCAAAATGTGGGGTTTTAGGGTTAAAATGTGGGATTTTTGGGGGAAATCGCGGGATTTGGGGGGCAAAATGTGGTAATTTGGTGTGATATCTGTGGTGCTGTAGATGCGCTGCCAATGGCCGGTGAGGAGCAGCAAGAACTTGGCAGGCTGGCACTTTCGGTGTGGGAGCAATCGTCCGACGTTCGTGATTTGTCGGGGTTTATTCTCAGTGGGTGCCCATGTGCAGCTGGTGGTAATCGTCGAAGCCCTGTTGGTCAGGGAAAGCCCGGAGCCCCGATGTCTGTCGTGCTGTAGATGCGCTGCCAATGGCCGATGAGGAGCAGCAAGAGATTGAAAGGCTGGCACTCAAGGTGTGGGAGGAATCGTCCGATGTTTGTGATTTCTCAGGATTTTTTTCAGTGGGTGCCCAGGTGCAGCTGGTGGTAAACGTCGAAGCCCTGTTTGTCAGGGAAAGCCCGGAGCCCCGATGTCTGTGGTGCTGTAGATGCGCTGCCAATTGCCGGTGAGGAGCAGCAAGAGCTTGTGTTGCTGGCACTTTCGGTGTGGGAGTAATCGTCCGATGTTCGTGATTTTTCGGGGTTTTTTTTCAGTGGGCGCTCAGGTGCAGCGGGTGGTAAATGTTGAAGCCCTGTTGGTCAGGGTTAGGGTTAGGGTTAGGGTTAGGGTTAGGGTTAGGGTTAGGTTAGGGTTAGGGTTAGGTTAGGGTTAGGGTTAGGGTTAGGGTTAGGGTTAG
>NC_141562.1:40577734-40587734 GCF_036417535.1 Chlamydotis macqueenii
GTTAGGTTAGGGTTACTCTTAGGTTAGGGTCAGGGTTTTGGGGGGAATCTGGGGGAAATGGCTGGATTTTGGGGGCAAATATGAGATTTTGGTGCAAAATGCAGGAATTTGTGGCAAAAATGGGGGATTATGGGGGAAGTCGCGGGATTTTGGGGCAAAATGTGGGGTTTTAGGGTTAAAATGTGGGATTTTTAGGGTAAATCT
This sequence comes from Chlamydotis macqueenii, assembly GCF_036417535.1. Taxonomy (NCBI): domain Eukaryota; kingdom Metazoa; phylum Chordata; class Aves; order Otidiformes; family Otididae; genus Chlamydotis; species Chlamydotis macqueenii. Next base: position 40,577,939 of record NC_141562.1, read on the forward strand.
CAGGATTTTGGGGGCGAAATGCGGGAATTTTGGTGCGAAATGGGGCGATTTGGGGCAAAAATGCGGGATTTGTGGAGGAAATTGCGAGATTTTGAGGGGCAAAATGTGGGGCTTTAGGGTTAAAATGTGGGATTTTTGGGGGAAATCGCGGGATTTGGGGGGCAAAATGTGGTAATTTGGTGTGATATCTGTGGTGCTGTAGATGCGCTGCCAATGGCCGGTGAGGAGCAGCAAGAACTTGGCAGGCTGGCACTTTCGGTGTGGGAGCAATCGTCCGACGTTCGTGATTTGTCGGGGTTTATTCTCAGTGGGTGCCCATGTGCAGCTGGTGGTAATCGTCGAAGCCATGTTGGTCAGGGAAAGCCCGGAGCCCCGATGTCTGTCGTGCTGTAGATGCGCTGCCAATGGCCGATGAGGAGCAGCAAGAGATTGAAAGGCTGGCACTCCAGGTGTGGGAGGAATCGTCCGATGTTTGTGATTTCTCAGGATTTTTTTCAGTGGGTGCCCAGGTGCAGCTGGTGGTAAACGTCGAAGCCCTGTTGGTCAGGGAAAGCCCGGAGCCCCGATGTCTGTGGTGCTGTAGATGCGCTGCCAATTGCCGGTGAGGAGCAGCAAGAGCTTGTGTTGCTGGCACTTTCGGTGTGGGAGTAATCGTCCGATGTTCGTGATTTTTCGGGGTTTTTTTTTCAGTGGGCGCTCAGGTGCAGCGGGTGGTAAATGTTGAAGCCCTGTTGGTCAGGGTTAGGGTTAGGGTTAGGGTTAGGGTTAGGGTTAGGTTAGGGTTAGGGATAGGGTTAGGGTTAGCGTTAGGGTTAGGTTAGGGTTAGGGTTAGGTTAGGGTTAGGGTTAGGGTTAGGGTTAGGGTTAGGGTTAGGGTTAGGGTTGGGTTAGGGTTAGGGTTAGGGTTAGGGTTAGGGTTACTCTTAGGTTAGGGTCAGGGTTTTGGGGGGAATCTGGGGGGAAATGGCTGGATTTTGGGGGCAAATATGGGATTTTGGTGCAAAATGCAGGAATTTGTGGCAAAAATGGGGGATTATGGGGGAAGTCGCGGGATTTTGGGGCAAAATGTGGGGTTTTAGGGTTAAAATGTGGGATTTTTAGGGTAAATCGCAGGATTTTGGGGGCGAAATGCGGGAATTTTGGTGCGAAATGGGGCGATTTGGGGCAAAAATGCGGGATTTGTGGAGGAAATTGTGAGATTTTGAGGGGCAAAATGTGGGGTTTTAGGGTTAAAATGTGGGATTTTTGGGGGAAATCGCGGGATTTGGGGGGCAAAATGTGGTAATTTGGTGTGATATCTGTGGTGCTGTAGATGCGCTGCCAATGGCCGGTGAGGAGCAGCAAGAACTTGGCAGGCTGGCACTTTCGGTGTGGGAGCAATCGTCCGACGTTCGTGATTTGTCGGGGTTTATTCTCAGTGGGTGCCCATGTGCAGCTGGTGGTAATCGTCGAAGCCCTGTTGGTCAGGGAAAGCCCGGAGCCCCGATGTCTGTCGTGCTGTAGATGCGCTGCCAATGGCCGATGAGGAGCAGCAAGAGATTGAAAGGCTGGCACTCAAGGTGTGGGAGGAATCGTCCGATGTTTGTGATTTCTCAGGATTTTTTTCAGTGGGTGCCCAGGTGCAGCTGGTGGTAAACGTCGAAGCCCTGTTTGTCAGGGAAAGCCCGGAGCCCCGATGTCTGTGGTGCTGTAGATGCGCTGCCAATTGCCGGTGAGGAGCAGCAAGAGCTTGTGTTGCTGGCACTTTCGGTGTGGGAGTAATCGTCCGATGTTCGTGATTTTTCGGGGTTTTTTTTCAGTGGGCGCTCAGGTGCAGCGGGTGGTAAATGTTGAAGCCCTGTTGGTCAGGGTTAGGGTTAGGGTTAGGGTTAGGGTTAGGGTTAGGGTTAGGTTAGGGTTAGGGTTAGGTTAGGGTTAGGGTTAGGGTTAGGGTTAGGGTTAGGGTTAGGGTTAGGGTTAGGTTAGGGTTAGGGTTAGGGTTAGGGTTAGGGTTAGGGTTAGGGTTAGGGTTAGGGTTAGGGTTAGGGTTGGGTTAGGGTTAGGGTTAGGGTTAGGGTTAGGGTTAGGGTTAGGGTTAGGGTTGGGTTAGGGTTAGGGTTAGGGTTAGGGTTAGGGTTAGGGTTAGGTTAGGGTTAGGGTTAGGGTTAGGGTTAGGGTTAGGGTTAGGGTTAGGGTTAGCGTTAGGGTTGGGTTAGGGTTAGGGTTAGGGTTAGGTTAGGGTTACTCTTAGGTTAGGGTCAGGGTTTTGGGGGGAATCTGGGGGGAAATGGCTGGATTTTGGGGGCAAATATGGGATTTTGGTGCAAAATGCAGGAATTTGTGGCAAAAATGGGGGATTATGGGGGAAGTCGCGGGATTTTGGGGCAAAATGTGGGGTTTTAGGGTTAAAATGTGGGATTTTTAGGGTAAATCGCAGGATTTTGGGGGCGAAATGCGGGAATTTTGGTGCGAAATGGGGCGATTTGGGGCAAAAATGCGGGATTTGTGGAGGAAATTGTGAGATTTTGAGGGGCAAAATGTGGGGTTTTAGGGTTAAAATGTGGGATTTTGGGGGGAAATCGCGGGATTTGGGGGGCAAAATGTGGTAATTTGGTGTGATATCTGTGGTGCTGTAGATGCGCTGCCAATGGCCGGTGAGGAGCAGCAAGAACTTGGCAGGCTGGCACTTTCGGTGTGGGAGCAATCGTCCGACGTTCGTGATTTGTCGGGGTTTTTTCTCAGTGGGTGCCCATGTGCAGCTGGTGGTAATCGTCGAAGCCCTGTTGGTCAGGGAAAGCCCGGAGCCCCGATGTCTGTCGTGCTGTAGATGCGCTGCAAATGGCCGATGAGGAGCAGCAAGAGATTGTGTTGCTGGCACTTTCGGTGTGGGAGTAATCGTCCGATGTTCGTGATTTTTCGGGGTTTTTTTTCAGTGGGCGCTCAGGTGCAGCGGGTGGTAAATGTTGAAGCCCTGTTGGTCAGGGTTAGGGTTAGGGTTAGGGTTAGGGTTAGGGTTAGGGTTAGGGTTAGGGTTAGGTTAGGGTTAGGGTTAGGTTAGGCTTAGGGTTAGGGTTAGGGTTAGGGTTAGGGTTAGGTTAGGGTTAGGGTTAGGGTTAGGGTTAGGTTACGGTTAGGGTTAGGGTTAGGTTAGGGTTAGGGTTAGGGTTAGGTTAGGGTTAGGGTTAGGGTTACTCTTAGGTTAGGGTCAGGGTTTTGGGGGGAATCTGGGGGGAAATGGCTGGATTTTGGGGGCAAATATGAGATTTTGGTGCAAAATGCAGGAATTTGTGGCAAAAATGGGGGATTATGGGGGAAGTCGCGGGATTTTGGGGCAAAATGTGGGGTTTTAGGGTTAAAATGTGGGATTTTTAGGGTAAATCGCAGGATTTTGGGGGCGAAATGCGGGAATTTAGTGCGAAATGGGGCGATTTGGGGCAAAAATGCGGGATTTGTGGAGGAAATTGCGAGATTTTGAGGGGCAAAATGTGGGGTTTTAGGGTTAAAATGTGGGATTTTTGGGGGAAATCGTGGGATTTGGGGGGCAAAATGTGGTAATTTGGTGTGATATCTGTGGTGCTGTAGATGCGCTGCCAATGGCCGGTGAGGAGCAGCAAGAACTTGGCAGGCTGGCACTTTCGGTGTGGGAGCAATCGTCCGACGTTCGTGATTTGTCGGGGTTTTTTCTCAGTGGGTGCCCATGTGCAGCTGGTGGTAATCGTCGAAGCCCTGTTGGTCAGGGAAAGCCCGGAGCCCCGATGTCTGTCGTGCTGTAGATGCGCTGCCAATGGCCGATGAGGAGCAGCAAGAGATTGAAAGGCTGGCACTCCAGGTGTGGGAGGAATCGTCCGATGTTTGTGATTTCTCAGGATTTTTTTCAGTGGGTGCCCAGGTGCAGCTGGTGGTAAACGTTGAAGCCCTGTTTGTCAGGGAAAGCCCGGAGCCCCGATGTCTGTGGTGCTGTAGATGCGCTGCCAATTGCCGGTGAGGAGCAGCAAGAGCTTGTGTTGCTGGCACTTTCGGTGTGGGAGTAATCGTCCGATGTTCGTGATTTTTCGGGGTTTTTTTTTCAGTGGGCGCTCAGGTGCAGCGGGTGGTAAATGTTGAAGCCCTGTTGGTCAGGGTTAGGGTTAGGGTTAGGGTTAGGGTTAGGGTTAGGTCAGGGTTAGGGTTAGGGTTAGGGTTAGGTTAGGGTTAGGGTTAGGGTTAGGGTTAGGGTTAGGGTTAGGTTAGGGTTAGGGTTAGGGTTAGGTTAGGGTTAGGGTTAGGGTTAGGGTTAGGGTTAGGGTTAGGGTTAGGTTAGGGTTAGGGTTAGGGTTAGGTTAGGGTTAGGGTTAGGGTTAGGGTTAGGGTTAGGGTTAGGGTTAGGGTTAGGTTAGGGTTAGGGTTAGGGTTAGGGTTAGGGTTGGGTTAGGGTTAGGGTTAGGGTTAGGGTTAGGGTTAGGGTTAGGGTTAGGGTTAGGGTTAGGGTTAGGGTTAGGGTTGGGTTAGGGTTAGGGTTAGGGTTAGGGTTAGGGTTAGGGTTAGGGTTAGGGTTAGGGTTAGGGTTAGGGTTAGGGTTAGGGTTAGGGTTGGGTTAGGGTTAGGGTTAGGGTTAGGGTTAGGGTTAGGGTTAGGGTTAGGGTTGGGTTAGGGTTAGGGTTAGGGTTAGGGTTAGGGTTAGGTTAGGGTTAGGGTTAGGGTTAGGGTTAGGGTTAGGGTTAGGGTTAGGGTTAGGGTTAGGGTTAGGGTTAGGTTAGGGTTAGGGTTAGGGTTAGGGTTAGGGTTACTCTTAGGTTAGGGTCAGGGTCAGGGTTTTGGGGGGAATCTGGGGAGAAATGGCTGGATTTTGGGGGCAAATATGGGATTTTGGTGCAAAATGCAGGAATTTGTGGCAAAAATGGGGGATTATGGGGGAAGTCGGGTTAGGGTTAGGGTTAGGGTTAGGGTTAGGGTTAGGGTTAGGATAGGGTTAGGGTTAGGGTTAGGGTTAGGGTTAGGGTTAGGTTAGGGTTAGGGTTAGGGTTAGGGTTAGGGTTAGGGTTAGGGTTAGGGTTAGGGTTAGGGTTAGGGTTAGGTTAGGGTTAGGGTTAGGGTTAGGGTTAGGGTTAGGGTTAGGGTTAGGGTTAGGGTTAGGATTAGGGTTAGGGTTAGGGTTAGGGTTAGCGTTAGGGTTAGGGTTAGGGTTAGGGTTAGGTTAGGGTTAGGGTTAGGGTTAGGGTTAGGGTTAGGGTTAGGTTAGGGTTAGGGTTAGGGTTAGGGTTAGGGTTAGGGTTAGGTTAGGGTTACTCTTAGGTTAGGGTCAGGGTTTTGGGGGGAATCTGGGGGGAAATGGCTGGATTTTGGGGGCAAATATGAGATTTTGGTGCAAAATGCAGGAATTTGTGGCAAAAATGGGGGATTGTGGGGGAAGTCGCGGGATTTTGGGGCCAAATGTGGGGTTTTAGGGTTAAAATGTGGGATTTTTAGGGTAAATCGCAGGATTTTGGGGGCGAAATGCGGGAATTTTGGTGCGAAATGGGGCGATTTGGGGCAAAAATGCGGGATTTGTGGAGGAAATTGCGAGATTTTGAGGGGCAAAATGTGGGGTTTTAGGGTTAAAATGTGGGATTTTTGGGGGAAATCGCGGGATTTGGGGGGCAAAATGTGGTAATTTGGTGTGATATCTGTGGTGCTGTAGATGCGCTGCCAATGGCCGGTGAGGAGCAGCAAGAACTTGGCAGGCTGGCACTTTCGGTGTGGGAGCAATCGTCCGACGTTCGTGATTTGTCGGGGTTTTTTCTCAGTGGGTGCCCATGTGCAGCTGGTGGTAATTGTCGAAGCCCTGTTGGTCAGGGAAAGCCCGGAGCCCCGATGTCTGTCGTGCTGTAGATGCGCTGCCAATGGCCGATGAGGAGCAGCAAGAGATTGAAAGGCTGGCACTCAAGGTGTGGGAGGAATCGTCCGATGTTTGTGATTTCTCAGGATTTTTTTCAGTGGGTGCCCAGGTGCAGCTGGTGGTAAACGTCGAAGCCCTGTTTGTCAGGGAAAGCCCGGAGCCCCGATGTCTGTGGTGCTGTAGATGCGCTGCCAATTGCCGGTGAGGAGCAGCAAGAGCTTGTGTTGCTGGCACTTTCGGTGTGGGAGTAATCGTCCGATGTTCGTGATTTTTCGGGGTTTTTTTTCAGTGGGCGCTCAGGTGCAGCGGGTGGTAAATGTTGAAGCCCTGTTGGTCAGGGTTAGGGTTAGGGTTAGGGTTAGGGTTAGGGTTAGGGTTAGGTTAGGGTTAGGGTTAGATTAGGGTTAGGGTTAGGGTTAGGGTTAGGGTTAGGGTTAGGGTTAGGGTTAGGGTTAGGGTTAGGTTAGGGTTAGGGTTAGGGTTAGGGTTAGGTTAGGGTTAGGGTTAGGGTTAGGTTAGGGTTAGGGTTAGGGTTAGGGTTAGGGTTAGGGTTAGGGTTAGGGTTGGGTTAGGGTTAGGGTTAGGGTTAGGGTTAGGGTTAGGGTTAGGGTTAGGGTTAGGTTAGGGTTAGGGTTAGGGTTAGGGTTAGGGTTAGGTTAGGGTTAGGGTTAGGGTTAGGGTTAGGGTTAGGGTTAGGGTTGGGTTAGGGTTAGGGTTAGGGTTAGGGTTAGGGTTAGGTTAGGGTTAGGGTTAGGGTTAGGGTTGGGTTAGGGTTAGGGTTAGGGTTAGGGTTAGGTTAGGGTTAGGGTTAGGGTTAGGGTTAGGGTTAGGGTTAGGTTAGGGTTAGGGTTAGGGTTAGGGTTAGGGTTAGGGTTAGGTTAGGGTTAGGGTTAGGGTTAGGGTTAGGGTTAGGTTAGGGTTACTCTTAGGTTAGGGTAAGGGTTTTGGGGGGAATCTGGGGGGAAATGGCTGGATTTTGGGGGCAAATATGAGATTTTGGTGCAAAATGCAGGAATTTGTGGCAAAAATGGGGGATTATGGGGGAAGTCGCGGGATTTTGGGGCAAAATGTGGGGTTTTAGGGTTAAAATGTGGGATTTTTAGGGTAAATCTCAGGATTTTGGGGGCGAAATGCGGGAATTTTGGTGCGAAATGGGGCGATTTGGGGCAAAAATGCGGGATTTGTGGAGGAAATTGCGAGATTTTGAGGGGCAAAATGTGGGGCTTTAGGGTTAAAATGTGGGATTTTTGGGGGAAATCGCGGGATTTGGGGGGCAAAATGTGGTAATTTGGTGTGATATCTGTGGTGCTGTAGATGCGCTGCCAATGGCCGGTGAGGAGCAGCAAGAACTTGGCAGGCTGGCACTTTCGGTGTGGGAGCAATCGTCCGACGTTCGTGATTTGTCGGGGTTTATTCTCAGTGGGTGCCCATGTGCAGCTGGTGGTAATCGTCGAAGCCATGTTGGTCAGGGAAAGCCCGGAGCCCCGATGTCTGTCGTGCTGTAGATGCGCTGCCAATGGCCGATGAGGAGCAGCAAGAGATTGAAAGGCTGGCACTCCAGGTGTGGGAGGAATCGTCCGATGTTTGTGATTTCTCAGGATTTTTTTCAGTGGGTGCCCAGGTGCAGCTGGTGGTAAACGTCGAAGCCCTGTTGGTCAGGGAAAGCCCGGAGCCCCGATGTCTGTGGTGCTGTAGATGCGCTGCCAATTGCCGGTGAGGAGCAGCAAGAGCTTGTGTTGCTGGCACTTTCGGTGTGGGAGTAATCGTCCGATGTTCGTGATTTTTCGGGGTTTTTTTTTCAGTGGGCGCTCAGGTGCAGCGGGTGGTAAATGTTGAAGCCCTGTTGGTCAGGGTTAGGGTTAGGGTTAGGGTTAGGGTTAGGGTTAGGTTAGGGTTAGGGATAGGGTTAGGGTTAGCGTTAGGGTTAGGTTAGGGTTAGGGTTAGGGTTAGGTTAGGGTTAGGGTTAGGGTTAGGGTTAGGGTTAGGGTTAGGGTTAGGGTTGGGTTAGGGTTAGGGTTAGGGTTAGGGTTAGGGTTACTCTTAGGTTAGGGTCAGGGTTTTGGGGGGAATCTGGGGGGAAATGGCTGGATTTTGGGGGCAAATATGGGATTTTGGTGCAAAATGCAGGAATTTGTGGCAAAAATGGGGGATTATGGGGGAAGTCGCGGGATTTTGGGGCAAAATGTGGGGTTTTAGGGTTAAAATGTGGGATTTTTAGGGTAAATCGCAGGATTTTGGGGGCGAAATGCGGGAATTTTGGTGCGAAATGGGGCGATTTGGGGCAAAAATGCGGGATTTGTGGAGGAAATTGTGAGATTTTGAGGGGCAAAATGTGGGGTTTTAGGGTTAAAATGTGGGATTTTTGGGGGAAATCGCGGGATTTGGCGGGCAAAATGTGGTAATTTGGTGTGATATCTGTGGTGCTGTAGATGCGCTGCCAATGGCCGGTGAGGAGCAGCAAGAACTTGGCAGGCTGGCACTTTCGGTGTGGGAGCAATCGTCCGACGTTCGTGATTTGTCGGGGTTTATTCTCAGTGGGTGCCCATGTGCAGCTGGTGGTAATCGTCGAAGCCCTGTTGGTCAGGGAAAGCCCGGAGCCCCGATGTCTGTCGTGCTGTAGATGCGCTGCCAATGGCCGATGAGGAGCAGCAAGAGATTGAAAGGCTGGCACTCAAGGTGTGGGAGGAATCGTCCGATGTTTGTGATTTCTCAGGATTTTTTTCAGTGGGTGCCCAGGTGCAGCTGGTGGTAAACGTCGAAGCCCTGTTTGTCAGGGAAAGCCCGGAGCCCCGATGTCTGTGGTGCTGTAGATGCGCTGCCAATTGCCGGTGAGGAGCAGCAAGAGCTTGTGTTGCTGGCACTTTCGGTGTGGGAGTAATCGTCCGATGTTCGTGATTTTTCGGGGTTTTTTTTCAGTGGGCGCTCAGGTGCAGCGGGTGGTAAATGTTGAAGCCCTGTTGGTCAGGGTTAGGGTTAGGGTTAGGGTTAGGGTTAGGGTTAGGGTTAGGTTAGGGTTAGGGTTAGGTTAGGGTTAGGGTTAGGGTTAGGGTTAGGGTTAGGGTTAGGGTTAGGGTTAGGGTTAGGTTAGGGTTAGGGTTAGGGTTAGGGTTAGGGTTAGGGTTAGGGTTAGGGTTAGGGTTGGGTTAGGGTTAGGGTTAGGGTTAGGGTTAGGGTTAGGGTTAGGGTTAGGGTTGGGTTAGGGTTAGGGTTAGGGTTAGGGTTAGGGTTAGGGTTAGGTTAGGGTTAGGGTTAGGGTTAGGGTTAGGGTTAGGGTTAGGGTTAGGGTTAGCGTTAGGGTTGGGTTAGGGTTAGGGTTAGGGTTAGGTTAGGGTTACTCTTAGGTTAGGGTCAGGGTTTTGGGGGGAATCTGGGGGGAAATGGCTGGATTTTGGGGGCAAATATGGGATTTTGGTGCAAAATGCAGGAATTTGTGGCAAAAATGGGGGATTATGGGGGAAGTCGCGGGATTTTGGGGCAAAATGTGGGGTTTTAGGGTTAAAATGTGGGATTTTTAGGGTAAATCGCAGGATTTTGGGGGCGAAATGCGGGAATTTTGGTGCGAAATGGGGCGATTTGGGGCAAAAATGCGGGATTTGTGGAGGAAATTGTGAGATTTTGAGGGGCAAAATGTGGGGTTTTAGGGTTAAAATGTGGGATTTTGGGGGGAAATCGCGGGATTTGGGGGGCAAAATGTGGTAATTTGGTGTGATATCTGTGGTGCTGTAGATGCGCTGCCAATGGCCGGTGAGGAGCAGCAAGAACTTGGCAGGCTGGCACTTTCGGTGTGGGAGCAATCGTCCGACGTTCGTGATTTGTCGGGGTTTTTTCTCAGTGGGTGCCCATGTGCAGCTGGTGGTAATCGTCGAAGCCCTGTTGGTCAGGGAAAGCCCGGAGCCCCGATGTCTGTCGTGTTGTAGATGCGCTGCCAATGGCCGATGAGGAGCAGCAAGAGATTGAAAGGC
>NC_141562.1:40590234-40647734 GCF_036417535.1 Chlamydotis macqueenii
ATGCGCTGCCAATGGCCGATGAGGAGCAGCAAGAGATTGAAAGGCTGGCACTTTCGGTGTGGGAGGAATCGTCCGATGTTCGTGATTTTTCGGGGTTTTTTTTCAGTGGGCGCTCAGGTGCAGCGGGTGGTAAATGTTGAAGCCCTGTTGGTCAGGGTTAGGGTTAGGGTTAGGGTTAGGGTTAGGGTTAGGGTTAGGGTTAGGGTTAGGTTAGGGTTAGGGTTAGGTTAGGCTTAGGGTTAGGGTTAGGGTTAGGGTTAGGGTTAGGGTTAGGTTAGGGTTAGGGTTAGGGTTAGGGTTAGGTTACGGTTAGGGTTAGGGTTAGGTTAGGGTTAGGGTTAGGGTTAGGTTAGGGTTAGGGTTAGGGTTAGGTTAGGGTTACTCTTAGGTTAGGGTCAGGGTTTTGGGGGGAATCTGGGGGGAAATGGCTGGATTTTGGGGGCAAATATGAGATTTTGGTGCAAAATGCAGGAATTTGTGGCAAAAATGGGGGATTATGGGGGAAGTCGCGGGATTTTGGGGCAAAATGTGGGGTTTTAGGGTTAAAATGTGGGATTTTTAGGGTAAATCGCAGGATTTTGGGGGCGAAATGCGGGAATTTAGTGCGAAATGGGGCGATTTGGGGCAAAAATGCGGGATTTGTGGAGGAAATTGCGAGATTTTGAGGGGCAAAATGTGGGGTTTTAGGGTTAAAATGTGGGATTTTTGGGGGAAATCGCGGGATTTGGGGGGCAAAATGTGGTAATTTGGTGTGATATCTGTGGTGCTGTAGATGCGCTGCCAATGGCCGGTGAGGAGCAGCAAGAACTTGGCAGGCTGGCACTTTCGGTGTGGGAGCAATCGTCCGACGTTCGTGATTTGTCGGGGTTTTTTCTCAGTGGGTGCCCATGTGCAGCTGGTGGTAATCGTCGAAGCCCTGTTGGTCAGGGAAAGCCCGGAGCCCCGATGTCTGTCGTGCTGTAGATGCGCTGCCAATGGCCGATGAGGAGCAGCAAGAGATTGAAAGGCTGGCACTCCAGGTGTGGGAGGAATCGTCCGATGTTTGTGATTTCTCAGGATTTTTTTCAGTGGGTGCCCAGGTGCAGCTGGTGGTAAACGTTGAAGCCCTGTTTGTCAGGGAAAGCCCGGAGCCCCGATGTCTGTGGTGCTGTAGATGCGCTGCCAATTGCCGGTGAGGAGCAGCAAGAGCTTGTGTTGCTGGCACTTTCGGTGTGGGAGTAATCGTCCGATGTTCGTGATTTTTCGGGGTTTTTTTTTCAGTGGGCGCTCAGGTGCAGCGGGTGGTAAATGTTGAAGCCCTGTTGGTCAGGGTTAGGGTTAGGGTTAGGGTTAGGGTTAGGGTTAGGTCAGGGTTAGGGTTAGGGTTAGGGTTAGGTTAGGGTTAGGGTTAGGGTTAGGGTTAGGGTTAGGGTTAGGTTAGGGTTAGGGTTAGGGTTAGGTTAGGGTTAGGGTTAGGGTTAGGGTTAGGGTTAGGGTTAGGGTTAGGGTTAGGTTAGGGTTAGGGTTAGGGTTAGGGTTAGGGTTGGGTTAGGGTTAGGGTTAGGGTTAGGGTTAGGGTTAGGGTTAGGGTTAGGGTTAGGGTTAGGGTTAGGGTTAGGGTTAGGGTTAGGGTTGGGTTAGGGTTAGGGTTAGGGTTAGGGTTAGGGTTAGGGTTAGGGTTAGGGTTAGGGTTAGGGTTAGGTTAGGGTTAGGGTTAGGGTTAGGGTTAGGGTTAGGGTTAGGGTTAGGGTTAGGGTTAGGGTTAGGGTTAGGGTTAGGGTTAGGGTTAGGGTTAGGGTTAGGTTAGGGTTAGGGTTAGGGTTAGGGTTAGGGTTACTCTTAGGTTAGGGTCAGGGTCAGGGTTTTGGGGGGAATCTGGGGAGAAATGGCTGGATTTTGGGGGCAAATATGGGATTTTGGTGCAAAATGCAGGAATTTGTGGCAAAAATGGGGGATTATGGGGGAAGTCGGGTTAGGGTTAGGGTTAGGGTTAGGGTTAGGGTTAGGGTTAGGTTAGGGTTAGGGTTAGGGTTAGGGTTAGGGTTAGGGTTAGGTTAGGGTTAGGGTTAGGGTTAGGGTTAGGGTTAGGGTTAGGGTTAGGGTTAGGGTTAGGGTTAGGGTTAGGTTAGGGTTAGGGTTAGGGTTAGGGTTAGGGTTAGGGTTAGGGTTAGGGTTAGGGTTAGGATTAGGGTTAGGGTTAGGGTTAGGGTTAGCGTTAGGGTTAGGGTTAGGGTTAGGGTTAGGTTAGGGTTAGGGTTAGGGTTAGGGTTAGGGTTAGGGTTAGGGTTAGGTTAGGGTTAGGGTTAGGGTTAGGGTTAGGGTTAGGGTTAGGTTAGGGTTACTCTTAGGTTAGGGTCAGGGTTTTGGGGGGAATCTGGGGGAAATGGCTGGATTTTGGGGGCAAATATGAGATTTTGGTGCAAAATGCAGGAATTTGTGGCAAAAATGGGGGATTGTGGGGGAAGTCGCGGGATTTTGGGGCCAAATGTGGGGTTTTAGGGTTAAAATGTGGGATTTTTAGGGTAAATCGCAGGATTTTGGGGGCGAAATGCGGGAATTTTGGTGCGAAATGGGGCGATTTGGGGCAAAAATGCGGGATTTGTGGAGGAAATTGCGAGATTTTGAGGGGCAAAATGTGGGGTTTTAGGGTTAAAATGTGGGATTTTTGGGGGAAATCGCGGGATTTGGGGGGCAAAATGTGGTAATTTGGTGTGATATCTGTGGTGCTGTAGATGCGCTGCCAATGGCCGGTGAGGAGCAGCAAGAACTTGGCAGGCTGGCACTTTCGGTGTGGGAGCAATCGTCCGACGTTCGTGATTTGTCGGGGTTTTTTCTCAGTGGGTGCCCATGTGCAGCTGGTGGTAATTGTCGAAGCCCTGTTGGTCAGGGAAAGCCCGGAGCCCCGATGTCTGTCGTGCTGTAGATGCGCTGCCAATGGCCGATGAGGAGCAGCAAGAGATTGAAAGGCTGGCACTCAAGGTGTGGGAGGAATCGTCCGATGTTTGTGATTTCTCAGGATTTTTTTCAGTGGGTGCCCAGGTGCAGCTGGTGGTAAACGTCGAAGCCCTGTTTGTCAGGGAAAGCCCGGAGCCCCGATGTCTGTGGTGCTGTAGATGCGCTGCCAATTGCCGGTGAGGAGCAGCAAGAGCTTGTGTTGCTGGCACTTTCGGTGTGGGAGTAATCGTCCGATGTTCGTGATTTTTCGGGGTTTTTTTTCAGTGGGCGCTCAGGTGCAGCGGGTGGTAAATGTTGAAGCCCTGTTGGTCAGGGTTAGGGTTAGGGTTAGGGTTAGGGTTAGGGTTAGGGTTAGGTTAGGGTTAGGGTTAGATTAGGGTTAGGGTTAGGGTTAGGGTTAGGGTTAGGGTTAGGGTTAGGGTTAGGGTTAGGGTTAGGTTAGGGTTAGGGTTAGGGTTAGGGTTAGGGTTAGGGTTAGGGTTAGGGTTGGGTTAGGGTTAGGGTTAGGGTTAGGGTTAGGGTTAGGGTTAGGGTTAGGGTTATGGTTAGGTTAGGGTTAGGGTTAGGTTAGGGTTAGGGTTAGGGTTAGGGTTAGGGTTAGGGTTAGGGTTAGGTTAGGGTTAGGGTTAGGGTTAGGGTTAGGTTAGGGTTACTCTTAGGTTAGGGTCAGGGTTTTGGGTGGAATCTGGGGGGAAATGGCTGGATTTTGGGGGCAAATATGAAATTTTGGTGCAAAATGCAGGAATTTGTGGCAAAAATGGGGGATTATGGGGGAAGTCGCGGGATTTTGGGGCAAAATGTGGGGTTTTAGGGTTAAAATGTGGGATTTTTAGGGTAAATCGCAGGATTTTGGGGGCGAAATGCGGGAATTTTGGTGCGAAATGGGGCGATTTGGGGCAAAAATGCGGGATTTGTGGAGGAAATTGTGAGATTTTGAGGGGCAAAATGTGGGGTTTTAGGGTTAAAATGTGGGATTTTTGGGGGAAATCGCGGGATTTGGGGGGCAAAATGTGGTAATTTGGTGTGATATCTGTGGTGCTGTAGATGCGCTGCCAATGGCCGGTGAGGAGCAGCAAGAACTTGGCAGGCTGGCACTTTCGGTGTGGGAGCAATCGTCCGACGTTCGTGATTTGTCGGGGTTTTTTCTCAGTGGGTGCCCATGTGCAGCTGGTGGTAATCGTCGAAGCCCTGTTGGTCAGGGAAAGCCCGGAGCCCCGATGTCTGTCGTGCTGTAGATGCGCTGCCAATGGCCGATGAGGAGCAGCAAGAGATTGAAAGGCTGGCACTCCAGGTGTGGGAGGAATCGTCCGATGTTTGTGATTTCTCAGGATTTTTTTCAGTGGGTGCCCAGGTGCAGCTGGTGGTAAACGTCGAAGCCCTGTTTGTCAGGGAAAGCCCGGAGCCCCGATGTCTGTGGTGCTGTAGATGCGCTGCCAATTGCCGGTGAGGAGCAGCAAGAGCTTGTGTTGCTGGCACTTTCGGTGTGGGAGTAATCGTCCGATGTTCGTGATTTTTCGGGGTTTTTTTTTCAGTGGGCGCTCAGGTGCAGCGGGTGGTAAATGTTGAAGCCCTGTTGGTCAGGGTTAGGGTTAGGGTTAGGGTTAGGGTTAGGGTTAGGTCAGGGTTAGGGTTAGGTTAGGGTTAGGGTTAGGGTTAGGGTTAGGGTTAGGGTTAGGTTAGGGTTAGGGTTAGGGTTAGGTTAGGGTTAGGGTTAGGGTTAGGGTTAGGGTTAGGGTTAGGGTTAGGGTTAGGTTAGGGTTAGGGTTAGGGTTAGGGTTAGGGTTGGGTTAGGGTTAGGGTTAGGGTTAGGGTTAGGGTTAGGGTTAGGGTTAGGGTTAGGGTTAGGGTTAGGGTTAGGGTTAGGGTTAGGGTTGGGTTAGGGTTAGGGTTAGGGTTAGGGTTAGGGTTAGGGTTAGGGTTAGGGTTAGGGTTAGGGTTAGGTTAGGGTTAGGGTTAGGGTTAGGGTTAGGGTTAGGGTTAGGTTAGGGTTAGGGTTAGGGTTAGGGTTAGGGTTAGGGTTAGGGTTAGGGTTAGGGTTAGGGTTAGGTTAGGGTTAGGGTTAGGGTTAGGGTTAGGGTTACTCTTAGGTTAGGGTCAGGGTCAGGGTTTTGGGGGGAATCTGGGGAGAAATGGCTGGATTTTGGGGGCAAATATGGGATTTTGGTGCAAAATGCAGGAATTTGTGGCAAAAATGGGGGATTATGGGGGAAGTCGGGTTAGGGTTAGGGTTAGGGTTAGGGTTAGGGTTAGGGTTAGGTTAGGGTTAGGGTTAGGGTTAGGGTTAGGGTTAGGGTTAGGTTAGGGTTAGGGTTAGGGTTAGGGTTAGGGTTAGGGTTAGGGTTAGGGTTAGGGTTAGGGTTAGGGTTAGGTTAGGGTTAGGGTTAGGGTTAGGGTTAGGGTTAGGGTTAGGGTTAGGGTTAGGGTTAGGATTAGGGTTAGGGTTAGGGTTAGGGTTAGCGTTAGGGTTAGGGTTAGGGTTAGGGTTAGGTTAGGGTTAGGGTTAGGGTTAGGGTTAGGGTTAGGGTTAGGGTTAGGTTAGGGTTAGGGTTAGGGTTAGGGTTAGGGTTAGGGTTAGGTTAGGGTTACTCTTAGGTTAGGGTCAGGGTTTTGGGGGGAATCTGGGGGGAAATGGCTGGATTTTGGGGGCAAATATGAGATTTTGGTGCAAAATGCAGGAATTTGTGGCAAAAATGGGGGATTGTGGGGGAAGTCGCGGGATTTTGGGGCCAAATGTGGGGTTTTAGGGTTAAAATGTGGGATTTTTAGGGTAAATCGCAGGATTTTGGGGGCGAAATGCGGGAATTTTGGTGCGAAATGGGGCGATTTGGGGCAAAAATGCGGGATTTGTGGAGGAAATTGCGAGATTTTGAGGGGCAAAATGTGGGGTTTTAGGGTTAAAATGTGGGATTTTTGGGGGAAATCGCGGGATTTGGGGGGCAAAATGTGGTAATTTGGTGTGATATCTGTGGTGCTGTAGATGCGCTGCCAATGGCCGGTGAGGAGCAGCAAGAACTTGGCAGGCTGGCACTTTCGGTGTGGGAGCAATCGTCCGACGTTCGTGATTTGTCGGGGTTTTTTCTCAGTGGGTGCCCATGTGCAGCTGGTGGTAATTGTCGAAGCCCTGTTGGTCAGGGAAAGCCCGGAGCCCCGATGTCTGTCGTGCTGTAGATGCGCTGCCAATGGCCGATGAGGAGCAGCAAGAGATTGAAAGGCTGGCACTCAAGGTGTGGGAGGAATCGTCCGATGTTTGTGATTTCTCAGGATTTTTTTCAGTGGGTGCCCAGGTGCAGCTGGTGGTAAACGTCGAAGCCCTGTTTGTCAGGGAAAGCCCGGAGCCCCGATGTCTGTGGTGCTGTAGATGCGCTGCCAATTGCCGGTGAGGAGCAGCAAGAGCTTGTGTTGCTGGCACTTTCGGTGTGGGAGTAATCGTCCGATGTTCGTGATTTTTCGGGGTTTTTTTTCAGTGGGCGCTCAGGTGCAGCGGGTGGTAAATGTTGAAGCCCTGTTGGTCAGGGTTAGGGTTAGGGTTAGGGTTAGGGTTAGGGTTAGGGTTAGGTTAGGGTTAGGGTTAGATTAGGGTTAGGGTTAGGGTTAGGGTTAGGGTTAGGGTTAGGGTTAGGGTTAGGGTTAGGGTTAGGTTAGGGTTAGGGTTAGGGTTAGGGTTAGGGTTAGGGTTAGGGTTAGGGTTGGGTTAGGGTTAGGGTTAGGGTTAGGGTTAGGGTTAGGGTTAGGGTTAGGGTTAGGGTTATGGTTAGGTTAGGGTTAGGGTTAGGTTAGGGTTAGGGTTAGGGTTAGGGTTAGGGTTAGGGTTAGGGTTAGGTTAGGGTTAGGGTTAGGGTTAGGGTTAGGTTAGGGTTACTCTTAGGTTAGGGTCAGGGTTTTGGGTGGAATCTGGGGGGAAATGGCTGGATTTTGGGGGCAAATATGAAATTTTGGTGCAAAATGCAGGAATTTGTGGCAAAAATGGGGGATTATGGGGGAAGTCGCGGGATTTTGGGGCAAAATGTGGGGTTTTAGGGTTAAAATGTGGGATTTTTAGGGTAAATCGCAGGATTTTGGGGGCGAAATGCGGGAATTTTGGTGCGAAATGGGGCGATTTGGGGCAAAAATGCGGGATTTGTGGAGGAAATTGTGAGATTTTGAGGGGCAAAATGTGGGGTTTTAGGGTTAAAATGTGGGATTTTTGGGGGAAATCGCGGGATTTGGGGGGCAAAATGTGGTAATTTGGTGTGATATCTGTGGTGCTGTAGATGCGCTGCCAATGGCCGGTGAGGAGCAGCAAGAACTTGGCAGGCTGGCACTTTCGGTGTGGGAGCAATCGTCCGACGTTCGTGATTTGTCGGGGTTTTTTCTCAGTGGGTGCCCATGTGCAGCTGGTGGTAATCGTCGAAGCCCTGTTGGTCAGGGAAAGCCCGGAGCCCCGATGTCTGTCGTGCTGTAGATGCGCTGCCAATGGCCGATGAGGAGCAGCAAGAGATTGAAAGGCTGGCACTCCAGGTGTGGGAGGAATCGTCCGATGTTTGTGATTTCTCAGGATTTTTTTCAGTGGGTGCCCAGGTGCAGCTGGTGGTAAACGTCGAAGCCCTGTTTGTCAGGGAAAGCCCGGAGCCCCGATGTCTGTGGTGCTGTAGATGCGCTGCCAATTGCCGGTGAGGAGCAGCAAGAGCTTGTGTTGCTGGCACTTTCGGTGTGGGAGTAATCGTCCGATGTTCGTGATTTTTCGGGGTTTTTTTTTCAGTGGGCGCTCAGGTGCAGCGGGTGGTAAATGTTGAAGCCCTGTTGGTCAGGGTTAGGGTTAGGGTTAGGGTTAGGGTTAGGGTTAGGTTAGGGTTAGGGATAGGGTTAGGGTTAGCGTTAGGGTTAGGGTTAGGGTTAGGGTTAGCGTTAGGGTTAGGTTAGGGTTAGGGTTAGGGTTAGGGTTAGGGTTAGGTTAGGGTTAGGGTTAGGGTTAGGGTTAGGGTTAGGGTTAGGGTTAGGGTTAGGGTTGGGTTAGGGTTAGGGTTAGGGTTAGGGTTAGGGTTAGGGTTAGGGTTAGGGTTAGGGTTAGGTTAGGGTTAGGGTTAGGGTTAGGGTTAGGGTTAGGGTTAGGGTTAGCGTTAGGGTTAGGGTTAGCGTTAGGGTTAGGGTTGGGTTAGGGTTAGGGTTAGGGTTAGGTTAGGGTTAGGGTTACTCTTAGGTTAGGGTCAGGGTTTTGGGGGGAATCTGGGGGGAAATGTCTGGATTTTGGGGGCAAATATGGGATTTTGGTGCAAAATGCAGGAATTTGTGGCAAAAATGGGGGATTATGGGGGAAGTCGCGGGATTTTGGGGCAAAATGTGGGGTTTTAGGGTTAAAATGTGGGATTTTTAGGGTAAATCGCAGGATTTTGGGGGCGAAATGCGGGAATTTTGGTGCGAAATGGGGCGATTTGGGGCAAAAATGCGGGATTTGTGGAGGAAATTGTGAGATTTTGAGGGGCAAAATGTGGGGTTTTAGGGTTAAAATGTGGGATTTTTGGGGGAAATCGCGGGATTTGGGGGGCAAAATGTGGTAATTTGGTGTGATATCTGTGGTGCTGTAGATGCGCTGCCAATGGCCGGTGAGGAGCAGCAAGAACTTGGCAGGCTGGCACTTTCGGTGTGGGAGCAATCGTCCGACGTTCGTGATTTGTCGGGGTTTTTTCTCAGTGGGTGCCCATGTGCAGCTGGTGGTAATCGTCGAAGCCCTGTTGGTCAGGGAAAGCCCGGAGCCCCGATGTCTGTCGTGCTGTAGATGCGCTGCCAATGGCCGATGAGGAGCAGCAAGAGATTGAAAGGCTGGCACTCCAGGTGTGGGAGGAATCGTCCGATGTTTGTGATTTCTCAGGATTTTTTTCAGTGGGTGCCCAGGTGCAGCTGGTGGTAAACGTCGAAGCCCTGTTTGTCAGGGAAAGCCCGGAGCCCCGATGTCTGTGGTGCTGTAGATGCGCTGCCAATTGCCGGTGAGGAGCAGCAAGAGCTTGTGTTGCTGGCACTTTCGGTGTGGGAGTAATCGTCCGATGTTCGTGATTTTTCGGGGTTTTTTTTCAGTGGGCGCTCAGGTGCAGCGGGTGGTAAATGTTGAAGCCCTGTTGGTCAGGGTTAGGGTTAGGGTTAGGGTTAGGGTTAGGGTTAGGGTTAGGGTTAGGGTTAGGTTAGGGTTAGGGTTAGGGTTAGGGTTAGGGTTAGGGTTAGGGTTAGGGTTAGGTTAGGGTTAGGGTTAGGGTTAGGGTTAGGGTTAGGTTAGGGTTAGGGTTAGGGTTAGGGTTAGGGTTAGGGTTAGGGTTAAGGTTAGGGTTAGGGTTAGGGTTAGGTTAGGGTTAGGGTTAGGGTTAAGGTTAGGGTTAGGGTTAGGGTTAGGGTTAGGTTAGGGTTACTCTTAGGTTAGGGTCAGGGTTTTGGGGGGAATCTGGGGGGAAATGGCTGGATTTTGGGGGCAAATATGAGATTTTGGTGCAAAATGCAGGAATTTGTGGCAAAAATGGGGGATTGTGGGGGAAGTCGCGGGATTTTGGGGCCAAATGTGGGGTTTTAGGGTTAAAATGTGGGATTTTTAGGGTAAATCGCAGGATTTTGGGGGCGAAATGCGGGAATTTTGGTGCGAAATGGGGCGATTTGGGGCAAAAATGCGGGATTTGTGGAGGAAATTGTGAGATTTTGAGGGGCAAAATGTGGGGGTTTAGGGTTAAAATGTGGGATTTTGGGGGGAAATCGCGGGATTTGGGGGGCAAAATGTGGTAATTTGGTGTGATATCTGTGGTGCTGTAGATGCGCTGCCAATGGCCGGTGAGGAGCAGCAAGAACTTGGCAGGCTGGCACTTTCGGTGTGGGAGCAATCGTCCGACGTTCGTGATTTGTCGGGGTTTTTTCTCAGTGGGTGCCCATGTGCATCTGGTGGTAATCGTCGAAGCCCTGTTGGTCAGGGAAAGCCCGGAGCCCCGATGTCTGTCGTGCTGTAGATGCGCTGCCAATGGCCGATGAGGAGCAGCAAGAGATTGAAAGGCTGGCACTCCAGGTGTGGGAGGAATCGTCCGATGTTTGTGATTTCTCAGGATTTTTTTCAGTGGGTGCCCAGGTGCAGCTGGTGGTAAACGTCGAAGCCCTGTTTGTCAGGGAAAGCCCGGAGCCCCGATGTCTGTGGTGCTGTAGATGCGCTGCCAATTGCCGGTGAGGAGCAGCAAGAGCTTGTGTTGCTGGCACTTTCGGTGTGGGAGTAATCGTCCGATGTTCGTGATTTTTCGGGGTTTTTTTTCAGTGGGCGCTCAGGTGCAGCGGGTGGTAAATGTTGAAGCCCTGTTGGTCAGGGTTAGGGTTAGGGTTAGGGTTAGGGTTAGGGTTAGGGTTAGGGTTAGGGTTAGGTTAGGGTTAGGGTTAGGTTAGGGTTAGGGTTAGGGTTAGGGTTAGGGTTAGGGTTAGGGTTAGGGTTAGGTTAGGGTTAGGGTTAGGGTTAGGGTTAGGGTTAGGTTAGGGTTAGGGTTAGGGTTAGGGTTAGGGTTAGGGTTAGGGTTAGGGTTAGGGTTAGGGTTAGGGTTAGGGTTAGGTTAGGGTTAGGGTTAGGGTTAGGTTAGGGTTACTCTTAGGTTAGGGTCAGGGTTTTGGGGGGAATCTGGGGGGAAATGGCTGGATTTTGGGGGCAAATATGAGATTTTGGTGCAAAATGCAGGAATTTGTGGCAAAAATGGGGGATTATGGGGGAAGTCGCGGGATTTTGGGGCAAAATGTGGGGTTTTAGGGTTAAAATGTGGGATTTTTAGGGTAAATCGCAGGATTTTGGGGGCGAAGTGCGGGAATTTTGGTGCGAAATGGGGCGATTTGGGGCAAAAATGCGGGATTTGTGGAGGAAATTGCGAGATTTTGAGGGGCAAAATGTGGGGTTTTAGGGTTAAAATGTGGGATTTTTGGGGGAAATCGCGGGATTTGGGGGGCAAAATGTGGTAATTTGGTGTGATATCTGTGGTGCTGTAGATGCGCTGCCAATGGCCGGTGAGGAGCAGCAAGAACTTGGCAGGCTGGCACTTTCGGTGTGGGAGCAATCGTCCGACGTTCGTGATTTGTCGGGGTTTTTTCTCAGTGGGTGCCCATGTGCAGCTGGCGGTAATCGTCGAAGCCCTGTTGGTCAGGGAAAGCCCGGAGCCCCGATGTCTGTCGTGCTGTAGATGCGCTGCCAATGGCCGATGAGGAGCAGCAAGAGATTGAAAGGCTGGCACTCCAGGTGTGGGAGGAATCGTCCGATGTTTGTGATTTCTCAGGATTTTTTTCAGTGGGTGCCCAGGTGCAGCTGGTGGTAAACGTCGAAGCCCTGTTTGTCAGGGAAAGCCCGGAGCCCCGATGTCTGTGGTGCTGTAGATGCGCTGCCAATTGCCGGTGAGGAGCAGCAAGAGCTTGTGTTGCTGGCACTTTCGGTGTGGGAGTAATCGTCCGATGTTCGTGATTTTTCGGGGTTTTTTTTCAGTGGGCGCTCAGGTGCAGCGGGTGGTAAATGTTGAAGCCCTGTTGGTCAGGGTTAGGGTTAGGGTTAGGGTTAGGGTTAGGGTTAGGTTAGGGTTAGGGTTAGGTTAGGGTTAGGGTTAGGGTTAGGGTTAGGGTTAGGGTTAGGGTTAGGGTTAGGTTAGGGTTAGGGTTAGGGTTAGGGTTAGGGTTAGGTTAGGGTTAGGGTTAGGGTTAGGGTTAGGGTTAGGGTTAGGGTTAAGGTTAGGGTTAGGGTTAGGGTTAGGTTAGGGTTAGGGTTAGGGTTAAGGTTAGGGTTAGGGTTAGGGTTAGGGTTAGGTTAGGGTTACTCTTAGGTTAGGGTCAGGGTTTTGGGGGGAATCTGGGGGGAAATGGCTGGATTTTGGGGGCAAATATGAGATTTTGGTGCAAAATGCAGGAATTTGTGGCAAAAATGGGGGATTGTGGGGGAAGTCGCGGGATTTTGGGGCCAAATGTGGGGTTTTAGGGTTAAAATGTGGGATTTTTAGGGTAAATCGCAGGATTTTGGGGGCGAAATGCGGGAATTTTGGTGCGAAATGGGGCGATTTGGGGCAAAAATGCGGGATTTGTGGAGGAAATTGTGAGATTTTGAGGGGCAAAATGTGGGGTTTTAGGGTTAAAATGTGGGATTTTGGGGGGAAATCGCGGGATTTGGGGGGCAAAATGTGGTAATTTGGTGTGATATCTGTGGTGCTGTAGATGCGCTGCCAATGGCCGGTGAGGAGCAGCAAGAACTTGGCAGGCTGGCACTTTCGGTGTGGGAGCAATCGTCCGACGTTCGTGATTTGTCGGGGTTTTTTCTCAGTGGGTGCCCATGTGCATCTGGTGGTAATCGTCGAAGCCCTGTTGGTCAGGGAAAGCCCGGAGCCCCGATGTCTGTCGTGCTGTAGATGCGCTGCCAATGGCCGATGAGGAGCAGCAAGAGATTGAAAGGCTGGCACTCCAGGTGTGGGAGGAATCGTCCGATGTTTGTGATTTCTCAGGATTTTTTTCAGTGGGTGCCCAGGTGCAGCTGGTGGTAAACGTCGAAGCCCTGTTTGTCAGGGAAAGCCCGGAGCCCCGATGTCTGTGGTGCTGTAGATGCGCTGCCAATTGCCGGTGAGGAGCAGCAAGAGCTTGTGTTGCTGGCACTTTCGGTGTGGGAGTAATCGTCCGATGTTCGTGATTTTTCGGGGTTTTTTTTCAGTGGGCGCTCAGGTGCAGCGGGTGGTAAATGTTGAAGCCCTGTTGGTCAGGGTTAGGGTTAGGGTTAGGGTTAGGGTTAGGGTTAGGGTTAGGGTTAGGGTTAGGTTAGGGTTAGGGTTAGGTTAGGGTTAGGGTTAGGGTTAGGGTTAGGGTTAGGTTAGGGTTAGGGTTAGGGTTAGGGTTAGGGTTAGGTTAGGGTTAGGGTTAGGGTTAGGGTTAGGGTTAGGGTTAGGGTTAGGGTTAGGGTTAGGGTTAGGGTTAGGGTTAGGGTTAGGGTTAGGTTAGGGTTAGGGTTAGGGTTAGGTTAGGGTTACTCTTAGGTTAGGGTCAGGGTTTTGGGGGGAATCTGGGGGGAAATGGCTGGATTTTGGGGGCAAATATGAGATTTTGGTGCAAAATGCAGGAATTTGTGGCAAAAATGGGGGATTATGGGGGAAGTCGCGGGATTTTGGGGCAAAATGTGGGGTTTTAGGGTTAAAATGTGGGATTTTTAGGGTAAATCGCAGGATTTTGGGGGCGAAATGCGGGAATTTTGGTGCGAAATGGGGCGATTTGGGGCAAAAATGCGGGATTTGTGGAGGAAATTGCGAGATTTTGAGGGGCAAAATGTGGGGTTTTAGGGTTAAAATGTGGGATTTTTGGGGGAAATCGCGGGATTTGGGGGGCAAAATGTGGTAATTTGGTGTGATATCTGTGGTGCTGTAGATGCGCTGCCAATGGCCGGTGAGGAGCAGCAAGAACTTGGCAGGCTGGCACTTTCGGTGTGGGAGCAATCGTCCGACGTTCGTGATTTGTCGGGGTTTTTTCTCAGTGGGTGCCCATGTGCAGCTGGCGGTAATCGTCGAAGCCCTGTTGGTCAGGGAAAGCCCGGAGCCCCGATGTCTGTCGTGCTGTAGATGCGCTGCCAATGGCCGATGAGGAGCAGCAAGAGATTGAAAGGCTGGCACTCCAGGTGTGGGAGGAATCGTCCGATGTTTGTGATTTCTCAGGATTTTTTCCAGTGGGTGCCCAGGTGCAGCTGGTGGTAAACGTCGAAGCCCTGTTTGTCAGGGAAAGCCCGGAGCCCCGATGTCTGTGGTGCTGTAGATGCGCTGCCAATTGCCGGTGAGGAGCAGCAAGAGCTTGTGTTGCTGGCACTTTCGGTGTGGGAGTAATCGTCCGATGTTCGTGATTTTTCGGGGTTTTTTTTTCAGTGGGCGCTCAGGTGCAGCGGGTGGTAAATGTTGAAGCCCTGTTGGTCAGGGTTAGGGTTAGGGTTAGGGTTAGGGTTAGGGTTAGGTTAGGGTTAGGGTTAGGGTTAGGGTTAGGTTAGGGTTAGGGTTAGGGTTAGGGTTAGGTTAGGGTTAGGGTTAGGGTTAGGGTTGGGTTAGGGTTAGGGTTAGGGTTAGGGTTAGGGTTAGGGTTAGGGTTAGGGTTGGGTTAGGGTTAGGCTTAGGGTTAGGGTTAGGGTTAGGGTTAGGGTTAGGGTTAGGGTTAGGTTAGGGTTAGGTTAGGGTTACTCTTAGGTTAGGGTCAGGGTTTTGGGGGGAATCTGGGGGGAAATGGCTGGATTTTGGGGGCAAATATGAGATTTTGGTGCAAAATGCAGGAATTTGTGGCAAAAATGGGGGATTGTGGGGGAAGTCGCGGGATTTTGGGGCCAAATGTGGGGTTTTAGGGTTAAAATGTGGGATTTTTAGGGTAAATCGCAGGATTTTGGGGGCGAAATGCGGGAATTTTGGTGCGAAATGGGGCGATTTGGGGCAAAAATGCGGGATTTGTGGAGGAAATTGCGAGATTTTGAGGGGCAAAATGTGGGGTTTTAGGGTTAAAATGTGGGATTTTTGGGGGAAATCGCGGGATTTGGGGGGCAAAATGTGGTAATTTGGTGTGATATCTGTGGTGCTGTAGATGCGCTGCCAATGGCCGGTGAGGAGCAGCAAGAACTTGGCAGGCTGGCACTTTCGGTGTGGGAGCAATCGTCCGACGTTCGTGATTTGTCGGGGTTTTTTCTCAGTGGGTGCCCATGTGCATCTGGTGGTAATCGTCGAAGCCCTGTTGGTCAGGGAAAGCCCGGAGCCCCGATGTCTGTCGTGCTGTAGATGCGCTGCCAACGGCCGATGAGGAGCAGCAAGAGATTGAAAGGCTGGCACTCCAGGTGTGGGAGGAATCGTCCGATGTTTGTGATTTCTCAGGATTTTTTTCAGTGGGTGCCCAGGTGCAGCTGGTGGTAAACGTCGAAGCCCTGTTTGTCAGGGAAAGCCCGGAGCCCCGATGTCTGTGGTGCTGTAGATGCGCTGCCAATTGCCGATGAGGAGCAGCAAGAGCTTGTGTTGCTGGCACTTTCGGTGTGGGAGTAATCGTCCGATGTTCGTGATTTTTCGGGGTTTTTTTTTCAGTGGGCGCTCAGGTGCAGCGGGTGGTAAATGTTGAAGCCCTGTTGGTCAGGGTTAGGGTTAGGGTTAGGGTTAGGGTTAGGGTTAGGTTAGGGTTAGGGTTAGGGTTAGGGTTAGGGTTAGGGTTAGGGTTAGGTTAGGGTTAGGGTTAGGTTAGGGTTAGGGTTAGGGTTGGGTTAGGGTTAGGCTTAGGGTTAGGGTTAGGGTTAGGGTTAGGGTTAGGGTTAGGGTTAGGTTAGGGTTAGGTTAGGGTTACTCTTAGGTTAGGGTCAGGGTTTTGGGGGGAATCTGGGGGGAAATGGCTGGATTTTGGGGGCAAATATGAGATTTTGGTGCAAAATGCAGGAATTTGTGGCAAAAATGGGGGATTATGGGGGAAGTCGCGGGATTTTGGGGCAAAATGTGGGGTTTTAGGGTTAAAATGTGGGATTTTTAGGGTAAATCGCAGGATTTTGGGGGCGAAATGCGGGAATTTTGGTGCGAAATGGGGCGATTTGGGGCAAAAATGTGGGATTTGTGGAGGAAATTGTGAGATTTTGAGGGGCAAAATGTGGGGTTTTAGGGTTAAAATGTGGGATTTTTGGGGGAAATCGCGGGATTTGGGGGGCAAAATGTGGTAATTTGGTGTGATATCTGTGGTGCTGTAGATGCGCTGCCAATGGCCGGTGAGGAGCAGCAAGAACTTGGCAGGCTGGCACTTTCGGTGTGGGAGCAATCGTCCGACGTTCGTGATTTGTCGGGGTTTTTTCTCAGTGGGTGCCCATGTGCAGCTGGTGGTAATCGTCGAAGCCCTGTTGGTCAGGGAAAGCCCGGAGCCCCGATGTCTGTCGTGCTGTAGATGCGCTGCCAATGGCCGATGAGGAGCAGCAAGAGATTGAAAGGCTGGCACTCCAGGTGTGGGAGGAATCGTCCGATGTTTGTGATTTCTCAGGATTTTTTTCAGTGGGTGCCCAGGTGCAGCTGGTGGTAAACGTCGAAGCCCTGTTTGTCAGGGAAAGCCCGGAGCCCCGATGTCTGTGGTGCTGTAGATGCGCTGCCAATTGCCGGTGAGGAGCAGCAAGAGCTTGTGTTGCTGGCACTTTCGGTGTGGGAGTAATCGTCCGATGTTCGTGATTTTTCGGGGTTTTTTTTTCAGTGGGCGCTCAGGTGCAGCGGGTGGTAAATGTTGAAGCCCTGTTGGTCAGGGTTAGGGTTAGGGTTAGGGTTAGGGTTAGGGTTAGGTTAGGGTTAGGGTTAGGGTTAGGGTTAGGGTTAGGGTTAGGTTAGGGTTAGGGTTAGGGTTAGGGTTAGGGTTAGGGTTAGGGTTAGGTTAGGGTTAGGGTTAGGGTTAGGGTTAGGGTTGGGTTAGGGTTAGGGTTAGGGTTAGGGTTAGGGTTAGGGTTAGGGTTAGGGTTAGGGTTAGGGTTAGGGTTAGGTTAGGGTTAGGGTTAGGGTTAGGGTTAGGGTTAGGTTAGGGTTAGGGTTAGGGTTAGGGTTAGGGTTAGGGTTAGGGTTAGGTTAGGGTTAGGATTAGGTTAGGGTTAGGGTTAGGGTTAGGGTTAGGGTTAGGGTTAGGGTTAGGGTTAGGGTTACTCTTAGGTTAGGGTCAGGGTCAGGGTTTTGGGCGGAATCTGGGGAGAAATGGCTGGATTTTGGGGGCAAATATGGGATTTTGGTGCAAAATGCAGGAATTTGTGGCAAAAATGGGGGATTATGGGGGAAGTCGGGTTAGGGTTAGGGTTAGGGTTAGGGTTAGGGTTAGGGTTAGGGTTAGGTTAGGGTTAGGGTTAGGGTTAGGGTTAGGGTTAGGGTTAGGGTTAGGGTTAGGTTAGGGTTAGGGTTAGGGTTAGGGTTAGGTTAGGGTTAGGGTTAGGGTTAGGGTTAGGGTTAGGGTTAGGGTTAGGTTAGGGTTAGGGTTAGGGTTAGGGTTAGGGTTAGGGTTAGGGTTAGGGTTAGGGTTAGGTTAGGGTTAGGGTTAGGGTTAGGGTTAGGGTTAGGGTTAGGTTAGGGTTACTCTTAGGTTAGGGTCAGGGTTTTGGGGGGAATCTGGGGGGAAATGGCTGGATTTTGGGGGCAAATATGAGATTTTGGTGCAAAATGCAGGAATTTGTGGCAAAAATGGGGGATTGTGGGGGAAGTCGCGGGATTTTGGGGCCAAATGTGGGGTTTTAGGGTTAAAATGTGGGATTTTTAGGGTAAATCGCAGGATTTTGGGGGCAAAATGCGGGAATTTTGGTGCGAAATGGGGCGATTTGGGGCAAAAATGCGGGATTTGTGGAGGAAATTGCGAGATTTTGAGGGGCAAAATGTGGGGTTTTAGGGTTAAAATGTGGGATTTTTGGGGGAAATCGCGGGATTTGGGGGGCAAAATGTGGTAATTTGGTGTGATATCTGTGGTGCTGTAGATGCGCTGCCAATGGCCGGTGAGGAGCAGCAAGAACTTGGCAGGCTGGCACTTTCGGTGTGGGAGCAATCGTCCGACGTTCGTGATTTGTCGGGGTTTTTTCTCAGTGGGTGCCCATGTGCATCTGGTGGTAATCGTCGAAGCCCTGTTGGTCAGGGAAAGCCCGGAGCCCCGATGTCTGTCGTGCTGTAGATGCGCTGCCAATGGCCGATGAGGAGCAGCAAGAGATTGAAAGGCTGGCACTCCAGGTGTGGGAGGAATCGTCCGATGTTTGTGATTTCTCAGGATTTTTTCCAGTGGGTGCCCAGGTGCAGCTGGTGGTAAACGTCGAAGCCCTGTTTGTCAGGGAAAGCCCGGAGCCCCGATGTCTGTGGTGCTGTAGATGCGCTGCCAATTGCCGGTGAGGAGCAGCAAGAGCTTGTGTTGCTGGCACTTTCGGTGTGGGAGTAATCGTCCGATGTTCGTGATTTTTCGGGGTTTTTTTTTCAGTGGGCGCTCAGGTGCAGCGGGTGGTAAATGTTGAAGCCCTGTTGGTCAGGGTTAGGGTTAGGGTTAGGGTTAGGGTTAGGGTTAGGTTAGGGTTAGGGTTAGGGTTAGGGTTAGGGTTAGGGTTAGGTTAGGGTTAGGGTTAGGGTTAGGGTTAGGGTTAGGGTTAGGGTTAGGTTAGGGTTAGGGTTAGGGTTAGGGTTAGGGTTGGGTTAGGGTTAGGGTTAGGGTTAGGGTTAGGGTTAGGGTTAGGGTTAGGGTTAGGGTTAGGTTAGGGTTAGGGTTAGGGTTAGGGTTAGGGTTAGGTTAGGGTTAGGGTTAGGGTTAGGGTTAGGGTTAGGGTTAGGGTTAGGTTAGGGTTAGGGTTAGGGTTAGGGTTAGGGTTAGGGTTAGGGTTAGGTTAGGGTTAGGGTTAGGGTTAGGGTTAGGGTTAGGTTAAGGTTAGGGTTAGGGTTAGGGTTAGGGTTACTCTTAGGTTAGGGTCAGGGTCAGGGTTTTGGGCGGAATCTGGGGAGAAATGGCTGGATTTTGGGGGCAAATATGGGATTTTGGTGCAAAATGCAGGAATTTGTGGCAAAAATGGGGGATTATGGGGGAAGTCGGGTTAGGGTTAGGGTTAGGGTTAGGGTTAGGGTTAGGGTTAGGGTTAGGGTTAGGGTTAGGGTTAGGTTAGGGTTAGGGTTAGGGTTAGGGTTAGGGTTAGGGTTAGGGTTAGGGTTAGGTTAGGGTTAGGGTTAGGGTTAGGGTTAGGGTTAGGTTAGGGTTAGGGTTAGGGTTAGGGTTAGGGTTAGGGTTAGGTTAGGGTTAGGGTTAGGGTTAGGGTTAGGGTTAGGGTTAGGTTAGGGTTACTCTTAGGTTAGGGTCAGGGTTTTGGGGGGAATCTGGGGGGAAATGGCTGGATTTTGGGGGCAAATATGAGATTTTGGTGCAAAATGCAGGAATTTGTGGCAAAAATGGGGGATTGTGGGGGAAGTCGCGGGATTTTGGGGCCAAATGTGGGGTTTTAGGGTTAAAATGTGGGATTTTTAGGGTAAATCGCAGGATTTTGGGGGCGAAATGCGGGAATTTTGGTGCGAAATGGGGCGATTTGGGGCAAAAATGCGGGATTTGTGGAGGAAATTGCGAGATTTTGAGGGGCAAAATGTGGGGTTTTAGGGTTAAAATGTGGGATTTTTGGGGGAAATCGCGGGATTTGGGGGGCAAAATGTGGTAATTTGGTGTGATATCTGTGGTGCTGTAGATGCGCTGCCAATGGCCGGTGAGGAGCAGCAAGAACTTGGCAGGCTGGCACTTTCGGTGTGGGAGCAATCGTCCGACGTTTGTGATTTGTCGGGGTTTTTTCTCAGTGGGTGCCCATGTGCATCTGGTGGTAATCGTCGAAGCCCTGTTGGTCAGGGAAAGCCCGGAGCCCCGATGTCTGTCGTGCTGTAGATGCGCTGCCAATGGCCGATGAGGAGCAGCAAGAGATTGAAAGGCTGGCACTCCAGGTGTGGGAGGAATCGTCCGATGTTTGTGATTTCTCAGGATTTTTTCCAGTGGGTGCCCAGGTGCAGCTAGTGGTAAACGTCGAAGCCCTGTTTGTCAGGGAAAGCCCGGAGCCCCGATGTCTGTGGTGCTGTAGATGCGCTGCCAATTGCCGATGAGGAGCAGCAAGAGCTTGTGTTGCTGGCACTTTCGGTGTGGGAGTAATCGTCCGATGTTCGTGATTTTTCGGGGTTTTTTTTTCAGTGGGCGCTCAGGTGCAGCGGGTGGTAAATGTTGAAGCCCTGTTGGTCAGGGTTAGGGTTAGGGTTAGGGTTAGGGTTAGGGTTAGGTTAGGGTTAGGGTTAGGGTTAGGGTTAGGGTTAGGGTTAGGGTTAGGTTAGGGTTAGGGTTAGGGTTAGGGTTAGGGTTAGGGTTAGGGTTAGGGTTAGGTTAGGGTTAGGGTTAGGGTTAGGGTTAGGGTTAGGGTTAGGGTTAGGGTTAGGGTTAGGGTTGGGTTAGGGTTAGGGTTAGGGTTGGGTTAGGGTTAGGCTTAGGGTTAGGGTTAGGGTTAGGGTTAGGGTTAGGGTTAGGGTTAGGGTTAGGTTAGGGTTAGGGTTAGGGTTAGGGTTAGGGTTAGGTTAGGGTTACTCTTAGGTTAGGGTCAGGGTTTTGCGGGGAATCTGGGGGGAAATGGCTGGATTTTGGGGGCAAATATGAAATTTTGGTGCAAAATGCAGGAATTTCTGGCAAAAATGGGGGATTATGGGGGAAGTCGCGGGTTTTTGGGGCAAAATGTGGGGTTTTAGGGTTAAAATGTGGGATTTTTAGGGTAAATCGCAGGATTTTGGGGGCGAAATGCGGGAATTTTGGTGCGAAATGGGGCGATTTGGGGCAAAAATGCGGGATTTGTGGAGGAAATTGCGAGATTTTGAGGGGCAAAATGTGGGGTTTTAGGGTTAAAATGTGGGATTTTTGGGGGAAATCGCGGGATTTGGGGGGCAAAATGTGGTAATTTGGTGTGATATCTGTGGTGCTGTAGATGCGCTGCCAATGGCCGGTGAGGAGCAGCAAGAACTTGGCAGGCTGGCACTTTCGGTGTGGGAGCAATCGTCCGACGTTCGTGATTTGTCGGGGTTTTTTCTCAGTGGGTGCCCATGTGCAGCTGGTGGTAATCGTCAAAGCCCTGTTGGTCAGGGAAAGCCCGGAGCCCCGATGTCTGTCGTGCTGTAGATGCGCTGCCAATGGCCGATGAGGAGCAGCAAGAGATTGAAAGGCTGGCACTCAAGGTGTGGGAGGAATCGTCCGATGTTTGTGATTTCTCAGGATTTTTTTCAGTGGGTGCCCAGGTGCAGCTGGTGGTAAACGTCGAAGCCCTGTTTGTCAGGGAAAGCCCGGAGCCCCGATGTCTGTGGTGCTGTAGATGCGCTGCCAATTGCCGGTGAGGAGCAGCAAGAGCTTGTGTTGCTGGCACTTTCGGTGTGGGAGTAATCGTCCGATGTTCGTGATTTTTCGGGGTTTTTTTTCAGTGGGCGCTCAGGTGCAGCGGGTGGTAAATGTTGAAGCCCTGTTGGTCAGGGTTAGGGTTAGGGTTAGGGTTAGGGTTAGGGTTAGGGTTAGGTTAGGGTTAGGGTTAGGGTTAGGGTTAGGTTAGGG
Source organism: Chlamydotis macqueenii (assembly GCF_036417535.1). Lineage (NCBI taxonomy): Eukaryota > Metazoa > Chordata > Aves > Otidiformes > Otididae > Chlamydotis > Chlamydotis macqueenii. Next base: position 40,611,181 of record NC_141562.1, read on the forward strand.
TTAGGGTTAGGTTTAGGGTTAGGTTAGGGTTAGGGTTAGGGTTAGGGTTAGGGTTAGGGTTAGGGTTAGGGTTAGGGTTAGGGTTAGGTTAGGGTTAGGGTTAGGGTTAGGGTTAGGGTTAGGGTTAGGTTAGGGTTAGGGTTAGGGTTAGGGTTAGGGTTAGGGTTAGGGTTAGGGTTAAGGTTAGGGTTAGGTTAGGGTTAGGGTTAGGGTTAGGGTTAGGGTTAGGTTAGGGTTAGGGTTAGGTTAGGGTTAGGGTTAGGGTTAGGGTTAGGTTAGGGTTAGGGTTAGGGTTAGGGTTAGGTTAGGGTTACTCTTAGGTTAGGGTCAGGGTTTTGGGGGGAATCTGGGGGGAAATGGCTGGATTTTGGGGGCAAATATGAAATTTTGGTGCAAAATGCAGGAATTTGTGGCAAAAATGGGGGATTATGGGGGAAGTCGCGGGATTTTGGGGCAAAATGTGGGGTTTTAGGGTTAAAATGTGGGATTTTTAGGGTAAATCGCAGGATTTTGGGGGCGAAATGCGGGAATTTTGGTGCGAAATGGGGAGATTTGGGGCAAAAATGCGGGATTTGTGGAGGAAATTGCGAGATTTTGAGGGGCAAAATGTGGGGGTTTAGGGTTAAAATGTGGGATTTTGGGGGGAAATCGCGGGATTTGGGGGGCAAAATGTGGTAATTTGGTGTGATATCTGTGGTGCTGTAGATGCGCTGCCAATGGCCGGTGAGGAGCAGCAAGAACTTGGCAGGCTGGCACTTTCGGTGTGGGAGCAATCGTCCGACGTTCGTGATTTGTCGGGGTTTTTTCTCAGTGGGTGCCCATGTGCAGCTGGTGGTAATCGTCGAAGCCCTGTTGGTCAGGGAAAGCCCGGAGCCCCGATGTCTGTCGTGCTGTAGATGCGCTGCCAATGGCCGATGAGGAGCAGCAAGAGATTGAAAGGCTGGCACTCCAGGTGTGGGAGGAATCGTCCGATGTTTGTGATTTCTCAGGATTTTTTTCAGTGGGTGCCCAGGTGCAGCTGGTGGTAAACGTTGAAGCCCTGTTTGTCAGGGAAAGCCCGGAGCCCCGATGTCTGTGGTGCTGTAGATGCGCTGCCAATTGCCGGTGAGGAGCAGCAAGAGCTTGTGTTGCTGGCACTTTCGGTGTGGGAGTAATCGTCCGATGTTCATGATTTTTCGGGGTTTTTTTTTCAGTGGGCGCTCAGGTGCAGCGGGTGGTAAATGTTGAAGCCCTGTTGGTCAGGGTTAGGGTTAGGGTTAGGGTTAGGGTTAGGGTTAGGGTTAGGGTTAGGGTTAGGGTTAGGGTTAGGTTAGGGTTAGGGTTAGGGTTAGGGTTAGGGTTAGGGTTAGGGTTAGGTTAGGGTTAGGGTTAGGGTTAGGGTTAGGGTTAGAGTTAGGGTTAGGTTAGGGTTACGGTTAGGGTTAGGGTTAGGGTTAGGGTTAGGGTTAAGGTTAGGGTTAGGGTTGGGTTAGGGTTAGGGTTAGGGTTAGGGTTAAGGTTAGGGTTAGGGTTGGGTTAGGGTTAGGGTTAGGGTTAGGGTTAGGGTTAGGGTTAGGGTTAGGGTTAGGGTTGGGTTAGGGTTAGGGTTAGGGTTAGGGTTAGGGTTAGGGTTAGGGTTAGGGTTAGGTTAGGGTTAGGGTTAGGGTTAGGGTTAGGGTTAGGGTTAGGGTTGGGTTAGGGTTAGGGTTAGGGTTAGGGTTAGGGTTAGGGTTAGGTTAGGGTTAGGGTTAGGGTTAGGGTTAGGGTTACTCTTAGGTTAGGGTCAGGGTCAGGGTTTTGGGGGGAATCTGGGGAGAAATGGCTGGATTTTGGGGGCAAATATGGGATTTTGGTGCAAAATGCAGGAATTTGTGGCAAAAATGGGGGATTATGGGGGAAGTCGCGGGATTTTGGGGCAAAATGTGGGGTTTTAGGGTTAAAATGTGGGATTTTTAGGGTAAATTGCAGGATTTTGGGGGCGAAATGCGGGAATTTTGGTGCGAAATGGGGCGATTTGGGGCAAAAATGCGGGATTTGTGGAGGAAATTGTGAGATTTTGAGGGGCAAAATGTGGGGTTTTAGGGTTAAAATGTGGGATTTTTGGGGGAAATCGCGGGATTTGGGGGGCAAAATGTGGTAATTTGGTGTGATATCTGTGGTGCTGTAGATGCGCTGCCAATGGCCGGTGAGGAGCAGCAAGAACTTGGCAGGCTGGCACTTTCGGTGTGGGAGCAATCGTCCGACGTTCGTGATTTGTCGGGGTTTTTTCTGAGTGGGTGCCCATGTGCAGCTGGTGGTAATCGTCGAAGCCCTGTTGGTCAGGGAAAGCCCGGAGCCCCGATGTCTGTCGTGCTGTAGATGCGCTGCCAATGGCCGATGAGGAGCAGCAAGAGATTGAAAGGCTGGCACTCCAGGTGTGGGAGGAATCGTCCGATGTTTGTGATTTCTCAGGATTTTTTTCAGTGGGTGCCCAGGTGCAGCTGGTGGTAAACGTCGAAGCCCTGTTTGTCAGGGAAAGCCCGGAGCCCCGATGTCTGTGGTGCTGTAGATGCGCTGCCAATTGCCGGTGAGGAGCAGCAAGAGCTTGTGTTGCTGGCACTTTCGGTGTGGGAGTAATCGTCCGATGTTCGTGATTTTTCGGGGTTTTTTTTCAGTGGGCGCTCAGGTGCAGCGGGTGGTAAATGTTGAAGCCCTGTTGGTCAGGGTTAGGGTTAGGGTTAGGGTTAGGGTTAGGGTTAGGGTTAGGTTAGGGTTAGGGTTAGGTTAGGGTTAGGGTTAGGGTTAGGGTTAGGGTTAGGGTTAGGTTAGGGTTAGGGTTAGGGTTAGGGTTGGGTTAGGGTTAGGGTTAGGGTTGGGTTAGGGTTAGGGTTAGCGTTAGGGTTAGGGTTAGGGTTAGGGTTAGTTTAGGGTTAGGGTTAGGGTTAGGGTTAGGGTTAGGGTTAGGGTTAGGGTTAGGTTAGGGTTAGGGTTAGGGTTAGGGTTAGGGTTAGGGTTAGGTTAGGGTTAGGGTTAGGGTTAGGGTTAGGGTTAGGGTTAGGGTTAGGGTTAGGGTTAGGGTTAGGGTTAGGGTTACTCTTACGTCAGGGTCAGGGTTTTGGGGGGAATCTGGGGAGAAATGGCTGGATTTTGGGGGCAAATATGGGATTTTGGTGCAAAATGCAGGAATTTGTGGCAAAAATGGGGGATTATGGGGGAAGTCGCTGGATTTTGGGGCAAAATGTGAGGTTTTAGGGTTAAAATGTGGGATTTTTAGGGTAAATTGCAGGATTTTGGGGGCGAAATGCGGGAATTTTGGTGCGAAATGGGGCGATTTGGGGCAAAAATGCGGGATTTGTGGAGGAAATTGCGAGATTTTGAGGGGCAAAATGTGGGGTTTTAGGGTTAAAATGTGGGATTTTTGGGGGAAATCGGGGGATTTGGGGGGCAAAATGTGGTAATTTGGTGTGATATCTGTGGTGCTGTAGATGCGCTGCCAATGGCCGGTGAGGAGCAGCAAGAACTTGGCAGGCTGGCACTTTCGGTGTGGGAGCAATCGTCCGACGTTCGTGATTTGTCGGGGTTTTTTCTCAGTGGGTGCCCATGTGCAGCTGGTGGTAATCGTCGAAGCCCTGTTGGTCAGGGAAAGCCCGGAGCCCCGATGTCTGTCGTGCTGTAGATGCGCTGCCAATGGCCGATGAGGAGCAGCAAGAGATTGAAAGGCTGGCACTCAAGGTGTGGGAGGAATCGTCCGATGTTTGTGATTTCTCAGGATTTTTTTCAGTGGGTGCCCAGGTGCAGCTGGTGGTAAACGTCGAAGCCCTGTTTGTCAGGGAAAGCCCGGAGCCCCGATGTCTGTGGTGCTGTAGATGCGCTGCCAATTGCCGGTGAGGAGCAGCAAGAGCTTGTGTTGCTGGCACTTTCGGTGTGGGAGTAATCGTCCGATGTTCGTGATTTTTCGGGGTTTTTTTTCAGTGGGCGCTCAGGTGCAGCGGGTGGTAAATGTTGAAGCCCTGTTGGTCAGGGTTAGGGTTAGGGTTAGGGTTAGGGTTAGGCTTAGGGTTAGGGTTAGGGTTAGGGTTAGGGTTAGGTTAGGGTTAGGGTTAGGGTTAGGGTTAGGGTTAGGGTTAGGGTTAGGGTTAGGGTTAGGTTAGGGTTAGGGTTAGGGTTAGGGTTAGGGTTAGGTTAGGGTTAGGGTTAGGGTTGGGTTAGGGTTAGGGTTAGGGTTAGGGTTAGGGTTGGGTTAGGGTTAGGGTTAGGGTTAGGGTTAGGGTTAGGGTTAGGGTTAGGGTTAGGTTAGGGTTAGGGTTAGGGTTAGGGTTAGGTTAGGGTTACTCTTAGGTTAGGGTCAGGGTTTTGGGGGGAATCTGGGGGGAAATGGCTGGATTTTGGGGGCAAATATGAGATTTTGGTGCAAAATGCAGGAATTTGTGGCAAAAATGGGGGATTATGGGGGAAGTCGCGGGATTTTGGGGCCAAATGTGGGGTTTTAGGGTTAAAATGTGGGATTTTTAGGGTAAATCGCAGGATTTTGGGGGCGAAATGCGGGAATTTTGGTGCGAAATGGGGAGATTTGGGGCAAAAATGCGGGATTTGTGGAGGAAATTGCGAGATTTTGAGGGGCAAAATGTGGGGTTTTAGGGTTAAAATGTGGGATTTTGGGGGGAAATCGCGGGATTTGGGGGGCAAAATGTGGTAATTTGGTGTGATATCTGTGGTGCTGTAGATGCGCTGCCAATGGCCGGTGAGGAGCAGCAAGAACTTGGCAGGCTGGCACTTTCGGTGTGGGAGCAATCGTCCGACGTTCGTGATTTGTCGGGGTTTTTTCTCAGTGGGTGCCCATGTGCAGCTGGTGGTAATCGTCGAAGCCCTGTTGGTCAGGGAAAGCCCGGAGCCCCGATGTCTGTCGTGCTGTAGATGCGCTGCCAATGGCCGATGAGGAGCAGCAAGAGATTGAAAGGCTGGCACTCCAGGTGTGGGAGGAATCGTCCGATGTTTGTGATTTCTCAGGATTTTTTTCAGTGGGTGCCCAGGTGCAGCTGGTGGTAAACGTCGAAGCCCTGTTTGTCAGGGAAAGCCCGGAGCCCCGATGTCTGTGGTGCTGTAGATGCGCTGCCAATTGCCGGTGAGGAGCAGCAAGAGCTTGTGTTGCTGGCACTTTCGGTGTGGGAGTAATCGTCCGATGTTCGTGATTTTTCGGGGTTTTTTTTCAGTGGGCGCTCAGGTGCAGCGGGTGGTAAATGTTGAAGCCCTGTTGGTCAGGGTTAGGGTTAGGGTTAGGGTTAGGGTTAGGGTTAGGGTTAGGGTTGGGTTAGGGTTAGGGTTAGGGTTAGGGTTAGGGTTAGGGTTAGGGTTAGGGTTAGGGTTAGGGTTAGGTTAGGGTTAGGGTTAGGGTTAGGGTTAGGGTTAGGGTTAGGTTAGGGTTAGGGTTAGGGTTAGGGTTAGGGTTAGGGTTAGGGTTAGGGTTAGGGTTAGGGTTAGGGTTAGGGTTAGGTTAGGGTTAGGGTTAGGGTTAGGGTTAGGGTTACTCTTAGGTTAGGGTCAGGGTCAGGGTTTTGGGGGGAATCTGGGGAGAAATGGCTGGATTTTGGGGGCAAATATGGGATTTTGGTGCAAAATGCAGGAATTTGTGGCAAAAATGGGGGATTATGGGGGAAGTCGGGTTAGGGTTAGGGTTAGGGTTAGGGTTAGGGTTAGGGTTAGGTTAGGGTTAGGGTTAGGGTTAGGGTTAGGGTTAGGGTTAGGTTAGGGTTAGGGTTAGGGTTAGGGTTAGGGTTAGGGTTAGGGTTAGGGTTAGGGTTAGGGTTAGGGTTAGGTTAGGGTTAGGGTTAGGGTTAGGGTTAGGGTTAGGGTTAGGGTTAGGGTTAGGGTTAGGATTAGGGTTAGGGTTAGGGTTAGGGTTAGCGTTAGGGTTAGGGTTAGGGTTAGGGTTAGGTTAGGGTTAGGGTTAGGGTTAGGGTTAGGGTTAGGGTTAGGGTTAGGTTAGGGTTAGGGTTAGGGTTAGGGTTAGGGTTAGGGTTAGGTTAGGGTTACTCTTAGGTTAGGGTCAGGGTTTTGGGGGGAATCTGGGGGGAAATGGCTGGATTTTGGGGGCAAATATGAGATTTTGGTGCAAAATGCAGGAATTTGTGGCAAAAATGGGGGATTGTGGGGGAAGTCGCGGGATTTTGGGGCCAAATGTGGGGTTTTAGGGTTAAAATGTGGGATTTTTAGGGTAAATCGCAGGATTTTGGGGGCGAAATGCGGGAATTTTGGTGCGAAATGGGGCGATTTGGGGCAAAAATGCGGGATTTGTGGAGGAAATTGCGAGATTTTGAGGGGCAAAATGTGGGGTTTTAGGGTTAAAATGTGGGATTTTTGGGGGAAATCGCGGGATTTGGGGGGCAAAATGTGGTAATTTGGTGTGATATCTGTGGTGCTGTAGATGCGCTGCCAATGGCCGGTGAGGAGCAGCAAGAACTTGGCAGGCTGGCACTTTCGGTGTGGGAGCAATCGTCCGACGTTCGTGATTTGTCGGGGTTTTTTCTCAGTGGGTGCCCATGTGCAGCTGGTGGTAATTGTCGAAGCCCTGTTGGTCAGGGAAAGCCCGGAGCCCCGATGTCTGTCGTGCTGTAGATGCGCTGCCAATGGCCGATGAGGAGCAGCAAGAGATTGAAAGGCTGGCACTCAAGGTGTGGGAGGAATCGTCCGATGTTTGTGATTTCTCAGGATTTTTTTCAGTGGGTGCCCAGGTGCAGCTGGTGGTAAACGTCGAAGCCCTGTTTGTCAGGGAAAGCCCGGAGCCCCGATGTCTGTGGTGCTGTAGATGCGCTGCCAATTGCCGGTGAGGAGCAGCAAGAGCTTGTGTTGCTGGCACTTTCGGTGTGGGAGTAATCGTCCGATGTTCGTGATTTTTCGGGGTTTTTTTTCAGTGGGCGCTCAGGTGCAGCGGGTGGTAAATGTTGAAGCCCTGTTGGTCAGGGTTAGGGTTAGGGTTAGGGTTAGGGTTAGGGTTAGGGTTAGGTTAGGGTTAGGGTTAGATTAGGGTTAGGGTTAGGGTTAGGGTTAGGGTTAGGGTTAGGGTTAGGGTTAGGGTTAGGGTTAGGTTAGGGTTAGGGTTAGGGTTATGGTTAGGGTTAGGGTTAGGGTTAGGGTTGGGTTAGGGTTAGGGTTAGGGTTAGGGTTAGGGTTAGGGTTAGGGTTAGGGTTATGGTTAGGTTAGGGTTAGGGTTAGGTTAGGGTTAGGGTTAGGGTTAGGGTTAGGGTTAGGGTTAGGGTTAGGTTAGGGTTAGGGTTAGGGTTAGGGTTAGGTTAGGGTTACTCTTAGGTTAGGGTCAGGGTTTTGGGTGGAATCTGGGGGGAAATGGCTGGATTTTGGGGGCAAATATGAAATTTTGGTGCAAAATGCAGGAATTTGTGGCAAAAATGGGGGATTATGGGGGAAGTCGCGGGATTTTGGGGCAAAATGTGGGGTTTTAGGGTTAAAATGTGGGATTTTTAGGGTAAATCGCAGGATTTTGGGGGCGAAATGCGGGAATTTTGGTGCGAAATGGGGCGATTTGGGGCAAAAATGCGGGATTTGTGGAGGAAATTGTGAGATTTTGAGGGGCAAAATGTGGGGTTTTAGGGTTAAAATGTGGGATTTTTGGGGGAAATCGCGGGATTTGGGGGGCAAAATGTGGTAATTTGGTGTGATATCTGTGGTGCTGTAGATGCGCTGCCAATGGCCGGTGAGGAGCAGCAAGAACTTGGCAGGCTGGCACTTTCGGTGTGGGAGCAATCGTCCGACGTTCGTGATTTGTCGGGGTTTTTTCTCAGTGGGTGCCCATGTGCAGCTGGTGGTAATCGTCGAAGCCCTGTTGGTCAGGGAAAGCCCGGAGCCCCGATGTCTGTCGTGCTGTAGATGCGCTGCCAATGGCCGATGAGGAGCAGCAAGAGATTGAAAGGCTGGCACTCCAGGTGTGGGAGGAATCGTCCGATGTTTGTGATTTCTCAGGATTTTTTTCAGTGGGTGCCCAGGTGCAGCTGGTGGTAAACGTCGAAGCCCTGTTTGTCAGGGAAAGCCCGGAGCCCCGATGTCTGTGGTGCTGTAGATGCGCTGCCAATTGCCGGTGAGGAGCAGCAAGAGCTTGTGTTGCTGGCACTTTCGGTGTGGGAGTAATCGTCCGATGTTCGTGATTTTTCGGGGTTTTTTTTTCAGTGGGCGCTCAGGTGCAGCGGGTGGTAAATGTTGAAGCCCTGTTGGTCAGGGTTAGGGTTAGGGTTAGGGTTAGGGTTAGGGTTAGGTCAGGGTTAGGGTTAGGTTAGGGTTAGGGTTAGGGTTAGGGTTAGGGTTAGGGTTAGGTTAGGGTTAGGGTTAGGGTTAGGTTAGGGTTAGGGTTAGGGTTAGGGTTAGGGTTAGGGTTAGGGTTAGGGTTAGGTTAGGGTTAGGGTTAGGGTTAGGGTTAGGGTTGGGTTAGGGTTAGGGTTAGGGTTAGGGTTAGGGTTAGGGTTAGGGTTAGGGTTAGGGTTAGGGTTAGGGTTAGGGTTGGGTTAGGGTTAGGGTTAGGGTTAGGGTTAGGGTTAGGGTTAGGGTTAGGGTTAGGGTTAGGGTTAGGTTAGGGTTAGGGTTAGGGTTAGGGTTAGGGTTAGGGTTAGGTTAGGGTTAGGGTTAGGGTTAGGGTTAGGGTTAGGGTTAGGGTTAGGGTTAGGGTTAGGGTTAGGTTAGGGTTAGGGTTAGGGTTAGGGTTAGGGTTACTCTTAGGTTAGGGTCAGGGTCAGGGTTTTGGGGGGAATCTGGGGAGAAATGGCTGGATTTTGGGGGCAAATATGGGATTTTGGTGCAAAATGCAGGAATTTGTGGCAAAAATGGGGGATTATGGGGGAAGTCGGGTTAGGGTTAGGGTTAGGGTTAGGGTTAGGGTTAGGGTTAGGTTAGGGTTAGGGTTAGGGTTAGGGTTAGGGTTAGGGTTAGGTTAGGGTTAGGGTTAGGGTTAGGGTTAGGGTTAGGGTTAGGGTTAGGGTTAGGGTTAGGGTTAGGGTTAGGTTAGGGTTAGGGTTAGGGTTAGGGTTAGGGTTAGGGTTAGGGTTAGGGTTAGGGTTAGGATTAGGGTTAGGGTTAGGGTTAGGGTTAGCGTTAGGGTTAGGGTTAGGGTTAGGGTTAGGTTAGGGTTAGGGTTAGGGTTAGGGTTAGGGTTAGGGTTAGGGTTAGGTTAGGGTTAGGGTTAGGGTTAGGGTTAGGGTTAGGGTTAGGTTAGGGTTACTCTTAGGTTAGGGTCAGGGTTTTGGGGGGAATCTGGGGGGAAATGGCTGGATTTTGGGGGCAAATATGAGATTTTGGTGCAAAATGCAGGAATTTGTGGCAAAAATGGGGGATTGTGGGGGAAGTCGCGGGATTTTGGGGCCAAATGTGGGGTTTTAGGGTTAAAATGTGGGATTTTTAGGGTAAATCGCAGGATTTTGGGGGCGAAATGCGGGAATTTTGGTGCGAAATGGGGCGATTTGGGGCAAAAATGCGGGATTTGTGGAGGAAATTGCGAGATTTTGAGGGGCAAAATGTGGGGTTTTAGGGTTAAAATGTGGGATTTTTGGGGGAAATCGCGGGATTTGGGGGGCAAAATGTGGTAATTTGGTGTGATATCTGTGGTGCTGTAGATGCGCTGCCAATGGCCGGTGAGGAGCAGCAAGAACTTGGCAGGCTGGCACTTTCGGTGTGGGAGCAATCGTCCGACGTTCGTGATTTGTCGGGGTTTTTTCTCAGTGGGTGCCCATGTGCAGCTGGTGGTAATTGTCGAAGCCCTGTTGGTCAGGGAAAGCCCGGAGCCCCGATGTCTGTCGTGCTGTAGATGCGCTGCCAATGGCCGATGAGGAGCAGCAAGAGATTGAAAGGCTGGCACTCAAGGTGTGGGAGGAATCGTCCGATGTTTGTGATTTCTCAGGATTTTTTTCAGTGGGTGCCCAGGTGCAGCTGGTGGTAAACGTCGAAGCCCTGTTTGTCAGGGAAAGCCCGGAGCCCCGATGTCTGTGGTGCTGTAGATGCGCTGCCAATTGCCGGTGAGGAGCAGCAAGAGCTTGTGTTGCTGGCACTTTCGGTGTGGGAGTAATCGTCCGATGTTCGTGATTTTTCGGGGTTTTTTTTCAGTGGGCGCTCAGGTGCAGCGGGTGGTAAATGTTGAAGCCCTGTTGGTCAGGGTTAGGGTTAGGGTTAGGGTTAGGGTTAGGGTTAGGGTTAGGTTAGGGTTAGGGTTAGATTAGGGTTAGGGTTAGGGTTAGGGTTAGGGTTAGGGTTAGGGTTAGGGTTAGGGTTAGGGTTAGGTTAGGGTTAGGGTTAGGGTTAGGGTTAGGGTTAGGGTTAGGGTTAGGGTTGGGTTAGGGTTAGGGTTAGGGTTAGGGTTAGGGTTAGGGTTAGGGTTAGGGTTAGGGTTATGGTTAGGTTAGGGTTAGGGTTAGGTTAGGGTTAGGGTTAGGGTTAGGGTTAGGGTTAGGGTTAGGGTTAGGTTAGGGTTAGGGTTAGGGTTAGGGTTAGGTTAGGGTTACTCTTAGGTTAGGGTCAGGGTTTTGGGTGGAATCTGGGGGGAAATGGCTGGATTTTGGGGGCAAATATGAAATTTTGGTGCAAAATGCAGGAATTTGTGGCAAAAATGGGGGATTATGGGGGAAGTCGCGGGATTTTGGGGCAAAATGTGGGGTTTTAGGGTTAAAATGTGGGATTTTTAGGGTAAATCGCAGGATTTTGGGGGCGAAATGCGGGAATTTTGGTGCGAAATGGGGCGATTTGGGGCAAAAATGCGGGATTTGTGGAGGAAATTGTGAGATTTTGAGGGGCAAAATGTGGGGTTTTAGGGTTAAAATGTGGGATTTTTGGGGGAAATCGCGGGATTTGGGGGGCAAAATGTGGTAATTTGGTGTGATATCTGTGGTGCTGTAGATGCGCTGCCAATGGCCGGTGAGGAGCAGCAAGAACTTGGCAGGCTGGCACTTTCGGTGTGGGAGCAATCGTCCGACGTTCGTGATTTGTCGGGGTTTTTTCTCAGTGGGTGCCCATGTGCAGCTGGTGGTAATCGTCGAAGCCCTGTTGGTCAGGGAAAGCCCGGAGCCCCGATGTCTGTCGTGCTGTAGATGCGCTGCCAATGGCCGATGAGGAGCAGCAAGAGATTGAAAGGCTGGCACTCCAGGTGTGGGAGGAATCGTCCGATGTTTGTGATTTCTCAGGATTTTTTTCAGTGGGTGCCCAGGTGCAGCTGGTGGTAAACGTCGAAGCCCTGTTTGTCAGGGAAAGCCCGGAGCCCCGATGTCTGTGGTGCTGTAGATGCGCTGCCAATTGCCGGTGAGGAGCAGCAAGAGCTTGTGTTGCTGGCACTTTCGGTGTGGGAGTAATCGTCCGATGTTCGTGATTTTTCGGGGTTTTTTTTTCAGTGGGCGCTCAGGTGCAGCGGGTGGTAAATGTTGAAGCCCTGTTGGTCAGGGTTAGGGTTAGGGTTAGGGTTAGGGTTAGGGTTAGGTTAGGGTTAGGGATAGGGTTAGGGTTAGCGTTAGGGTTAGGGTTAGGGTTAGGGTTAGCGTTAGGGTTAGGTTAGGGTTAGGGTTAGGGTTAGGGTTAGGGTTAGGTTAGGGTTAGGGTTAGGGTTAGGGTTAGGGTTAGGGTTAGGGTTAGGGTTAGGGTTGGGTTAGGGTTAGGGTTAGGGTTAGGGTTAGGGTTAGGGTTAGGGTTAGGGTTAGGGTTAGGTTAGGGTTAGGGTTAGGGTTAGGGTTAGGGTTAGGGTTAGGGTTAGCGTTAGGGTTAGGGTTAGCGTTAGGGTTAGGGTTGGGTTAGGGTTAGGGTTAGGGTTAGGTTAGGGTTAGGGTTACTCTTAGGTTAGGGTCAGGGTTTTGGGGGGAATCTGGGGGGAAATGTCTGGATTTTGGGGGCAAATATGGGATTTTGGTGCAAAATGCAGGAATTTGTGGCAAAAATGGGGGATTATGGGGGAAGTCGCGGGATTTTGGGGCAAAATGTGGGGTTTTAGGGTTAAAATGTGGGATTTTTAGGGTAAATCGCAGGATTTTGGGGGCGAAATGCGGGAATTTTGGTGCGAAATGGGGCGATTTGGGGCAAAAATGCGGGATTTGTGGAGGAAATTGTGAGATTTTGAGGGGCAAAATGTGGGGTTTTAGGGTTAAAATGTGGGATTTTTGGGGGAAATCGCGGGATTTGGGGGGCAAAATGTGGTAATTTGGTGTGATATCTGTGGTGCTGTAGATGCGCTGCCAATGGCCGGTGAGGAGCAGCAAGAACTTGGCAGGCTGGCACTTTCGGTGTGGGAGCAATCGTCCGACGTTCGTGATTTGTCGGGGTTTTTTCTCAGTGGGTGCCCATGTGCAGCTGGTGGTAATCGTCGAAGCCCTGTTGGTCAGGGAAAGCCCGGAGCCCCGATGTCTGTCGTGCTGTAGATGCGCTGCCAATGGCCGATGAGGAGCAGCAAGAGATTGAAAGGCTGGCACTCCAGGTGTGGGAGGAATCGTCCGATGTTTGTGATTTCTCAGGATTTTTTTCAGTGGGTGCCCAGGTGCAGCTGGTGGTAAACGTCGAAGCCCTGTTTGTCAGGGAAAGCCCGGAGCCCCGATGTCTGTGGTGCTGTAGATGCGCTGCCAATTGCCGGTGAGGAGCAGCAAGAGCTTGTGTTGCTGGCACTTTCGGTGTGGGAGTAATCGTCCGATGTTCGTGATTTTTCGGGGTTTTTTTTCAGTGGGCGCTCAGGTGCAGCGGGTGGTAAATGTTGAAGCCCTGTTGGTCAGGGTTAGGGTTAGGGTTAGGGTTAGGGTTAGGGTTAGGGTTAGGGTTAGGGTTAGGTTAGGGTTAGGGTTAGGGTTAGGGTTAGGGTTAGGGTTAGGGTTAGGGTTAGGTTAGGGTTAGGGTTAGGGTTAGGGTTAGGGTTAGGTTAGGGTTAGGGTTAGGGTTAGGGTTAGGGTTAGGGTTAGGGTTAAGGTTAGGGTTAGGGTTAGGGTTAGGTTAGGGTTAGGGTTAGGGTTAGGGTTAGGGTTAGGGTTAGGTTAGGGTTACTCTTAGGTTAGGGTCAGGGTTTTGGGGGGAATCTGGGGGGAAATGGCTGGATTTTGGGGGCAAATATGAGATTTTGGTGCAAAATGCAGGAATTTGTGGCAAAAATGGGGGATTGTGGGGGAAGTCGCGGGATTTTGGGGCCAAATGTGGGGTTTTAGGGTTAAAATGTGGGATTTTTAGGGTAAATCGCAGGATTTTGGGGGCGAAATGCGGGAATTTTGGTGCGAAATGGGGCGATTTGGGGCAAAAATGCGGGATTTGTGGAGGAAATTGTGAGATTTTGAGGGGCAAAATGTGGGGTTTTAGGGTTAAAATGTGGGATTTTGGGGGGAAATCGCGGGATTTGGGGGGCAAAATGTGGTAATTTGGTGTGATATCTGTGGTGCTGTAGATGCGCTGCCAATGGCCGGTGAGGAGCAGCAAGAACTTGGCAGGCTGGCACTTTCGGTGTGGGAGCAATCGTCCGACGTTCGTGATTTGTCGGGGTTTTTTCTCAGTGGGTGCCCATGTGCATCTGGTGGTAATCGTCGAAGCCCTGTTGGTCAGGGAAAGCCCGGAGCCCCGATGTCTGTCGTGCTGTAGATGCGCTGCCAATGGCCGATGAGGAGCAGCAAGAGATTGAAAGGCTGGCACTCCAGGTGTGGGAGGAATCGTCCGATGTTTGTGATTTCTCAGGATTTTTTTCAGTGGGTGCCCAGGTGCAGCTGGTGGTAAACGTCGAAGCCCTGTTTGTCAGGGAAAGCCCGGAGCCCCGATGTCTGTGGTGCTGTAGATGCGCTGCCAATTGCCGGTGAGGAGCAGCAAGAGCTTGTGTTGCTGGCACTTTCGGTGTGGGAGTAATCGTCCGATGTTCGTGATTTTTCGGGGTTTTTTTTCAGTGGGCGCTCAGGTGCAGCGGGTGGTAAATGTTGAAGCCCTGTTGGTCAGGGTTAGGGTTAGGGTTAGGGTTAGGGTTAGGGTTAGGGTTAGGGTTAGGGTTAGGTTAGGGTTAGGGTTAGGTTAGGGTTAGGGTTAGGGTTAGGGTTAGGGTTAGGGTTAGGGTTAGGGTTAGGTTAGGGTTAGGGTTAGGGTTAGGGTTAGGGTTAGGTTAGGGTTAGGGTTAGGGTTAGGGTTAGGGTTAGGGTTAGGGTTAGGGTTAGGGTTAGGGTTAGGTTAGGGTTAGGGTTAGGGTTAGGTTAGGGTTACTCTTAGGTTAGGGTCAGGGTTTTGGGGGGAATCTGGGGGGAAATGGCTGGATTTTGGGGGCAAATATGAGATTTTGGTGCAAAATGCAGGAATTTGTGGCAAAAATGGGGGATTATGGGGGAAGTCGCGGGATTTTGGGGCAAAATGTGGGGTTTTAGGGTTAAAATGTGGGATTTTTAGGGTAAATCGCAGGATTTTGGGGGCGAAGTGCGGGAATTTTGGTGCGAAATGGGGCGATTTGGGGCAAAAATGCGGGATTTGTGGAGGAAATTGCGAGATTTTGAGGGGCAAAATGTGGGGTTTTAGGGTTAAAATGTGGGATTTTTGGGGGAAATCGCGGGATTTGGGGGGCAAAATGTGGTAATTTGGTGTGATATCTGTGGTGCTGTAGATGCGCTGCCAATGGCCGGTGAGGAGCAGCAAGAACTTGGCAGGCTGGCACTTTCGGTGTGGGAGCAATCGTCCGACGTTCGTGATTTGTCGGGGTTTTTTCTCAGTGGGTGCCCATGTGCAGCTGGCGGTAATCGTCGAAGCCCTGTTGGTCAGGGAAAGCCCGGAGCCCCGATGTCTGTCGTGCTGTAGATGCGCTGCCAATGGCCGATGAGGAGCAGCAAGAGATTGAAAGGCTGGCACTCCAGGTGTGGGAGGAATCGTCCGATGTTTGTGATTTCTCAGGATTTTTTTCAGTGGGTGCCCAGGTGCAGCTGGTGGTAAACGTCGAAGCCCTGTTTGTCAGGGAAAGCCCGGAGCCCCGATGTCTGTGGTGCTGTAGATGCGCTGCCAATTGCCGGTGAGGAGCAGCAAGAGCTTGTGTTGCTGGCACTTTCGGTGTGGGAGTAATCGTCCGATGTTCGTGATTTTTCGGGGTTTTTTTTCAGTGGGCGCTCAGGTGCAGCGGGTGGTAAATGTTGAAGCCCTGTTGGTCAGGGTTAGGGTTAGGGTTAGGGTTAGGGTTAGGGTTAGGTTAGGGTTAGGGTTAGGTTAGGGTTAGGGTTAGGGTTAGGGTTAGGGTTAGGGTTAGGGTTAGGGTTAGGTTAGGGTTAGGGTTAGGGTTAGGGTTAGGGTTAGGTTAGGGTTAGGGTTAGGGTTAGGGTTAGGGTTAGGGTTAGGGTTAAGGTTAGGGTTAGGGTTAGGGTTAGGTTAGGGTTAGGGTTAGGGTTAAGGTTAGGGTTAGGGTTAGGGTTAGGGTTAGGTTAGGGTTACTCTTAGGTTAGGGTCAGGGTTTTGGGGGGAATCTGGGGGGAAATGGCTGGATTTTGGGGGCAAATATGAGATTTTGGTGCAAAATGCAGGAATTTGTGGCAAAAATGGGGGATTGTGGGGGAAGTCGCGGGATTTTGGGGCCAAATGTGGGGTTTTAGGGTTAAAATGTGGGATTTTTAGGGTAAATCGCAGGATTTTGGGGGCGAAATGCGGGAATTTTGGTGCGAAATGGGGCGATTTGGGGCAAAAATGCGGGATTTGTGGAGGAAATTGTGAGATTTTGAGGGGCAAAATGTGGGGTTTTAGGGTTAAAATGTGGGATTTTGGGGGGAAATCGCGGGATTTGGGGGGCAAAATGTGGTAATTTGGTGTGATATCTGTGGTGCTGTAGATGCGCTGCCAATGGCCGGTGAGGAGCAGCAAGAACTTGGCAGGCTGGCACTTTCGGTGTGGGAGCAATCGTCCGACGTTCGTGATTTGTCGGGGTTTTTTCTCAGTGGGTGCCCATGTGCATCTGGTGGTAATCGTCGAAGCCCTGTTGGTCAGGGAAAGCCCGGAGCCCCGATGTCTGTCGTGCTGTAGATGCGCTGCCAATGGCCGATGAGGAGCAGCAAGAGATTGAAAGGCTGGCACTCCAGGTGTGGGAGGAATCGTCCGATGTTTGTGATTTCTCAGGATTTTTTTCAGTGGGTGCCCAGGTGCAGCTGGTGGTAAACGTCGAAGCCCTGTTTGTCAGGGAAAGCCCGGAGCCCCGATGTCTGTGGTGCTGTAGATGCGCTGCCAATTGCCGGTGAGGAGCAGCAAGAGCTTGTGTTGCTGGCACTTTCGGTGTGGGAGTAATCGTCCGATGTTCGTGATTTTTCGGGGTTTTTTTTCAGTGGGCGCTCAGGTGCAGCGGGTGGTAAATGTTGAAGCCCTGTTGGTCAGGGTTAGGGTTAGGGTTAGGGTTAGGGTTAGGGTTAGGGTTAGGGTTAGGGTTAGGTTAGGGTTAGGGTTAGGTTAGGGTTAGGGTTAGGGTTAGGGTTAGGGTTAGGTTAGGGTTAGGGTTAGGGTTAGGGTTAGGGTTAGGTTAGGGTTAGGGTTAGGGTTAGGGTTAGGGTTAGGGTTAGGGTTAGGGTTAGGGTTAGGGTTAGGGTTAGGGTTAGGGTTAGGGTTAGGTTAGGGTTAGGGTTAGGGTTAGGTTAGGGTTACTCTTAGGTTAGGGTCAGGGTTTTGGGGGGAATCTGGGGGGAAATGGCTGGATTTTGGGGGCAAATATGAGATTTTGGTGCAAAATGCAGGAATTTGTGGCAAAAATGGGGGATTATGGGGGAAGTCGCGGGATTTTGGGGCAAAATGTGGGGTTTTAGGGTTAAAATGTGGGATTTTTAGGGTAAATCGCAGGATTTTGGGGGCGAAATGCGGGAATTTTGGTGCGAAATGGGGCGATTTGGGGCAAAAATGCGGGATTTGTGGAGGAAATTGCGAGATTTTGAGGGGCAAAATGTGGGGTTTTAGGGTTAAAATGTGGGATTTTTGGGGGAAATCGCGGGATTTGGGGGGCAAAATGTGGTAATTTGGTGTGATATCTGTGGTGCTGTAGATGCGCTGCCAATGGCCGGTGAGGAGCAGCAAGAACTTGGCAGGCTGGCACTTTCGGTGTGGGAGCAATCGTCCGACGTTCGTGATTTGTCGGGGTTTTTTCTCAGTGGGTGCCCATGTGCAGCTGGCGGTAATCGTCGAAGCCCTGTTGGTCAGGGAAAGCCCGGAGCCCCGATGTCTGTCGTGCTGTAGATGCGCTGCCAATGGCCGATGAGGAGCAGCAAGAGATTGAAAGGCTGGCACTCCAGGTGTGGGAGGAATCGTCCGATGTTTGTGATTTCTCAGGATTTTTTCCAGTGGGTGCCCAGGTGCAGCTGGTGGTAAACGTCGAAGCCCTGTTTGTCAGGGAAAGCCCGGAGCCCCGATGTCTGTGGTGCTGTAGATGCGCTGCCAATTGCCGGTGAGGAGCAGCAAGAGCTTGTGTTGCTGGCACTTTCGGTGTGGGAGTAATCGTCCGATGTTCGTGATTTTTCGGGGTTTTTTTTTCAGTGGGCGCTCAGGTGCAGCGGGTGGTAAATGTTGAAGCCCTGTTGGTCAGGGTTAGGGTTAGGGTTAGGGTTAGGGTTAGGGTTAGGTTAGGGTTAGGGTTAGGGTTAGGGTTAGGTTAGGGTTAGGGTTAGGGTTAGGGTTAGGTTAGGGTTAGGGTTAGGGTTAGGGTTGGGTTAGGGTTAGGGTTAGGGTTAGGGTTAGGGTTAGGGTTAGGGTTAGGGTTGGGTTAGGGTTAGGCTTAGGGTTAGGGTTAGGGTTAGGGTTAGGGTTAGGGTTAGGGTTAGGTTAGGGTTAGGTTAGGGTTACTCTTAGGTTAGGGTCAGGGTTTTGGGGGGAATCTGGGGGGAAATGGCTGGATTTTGGGGGCAAATATGAGATTTTGGTGCAAAATGCAGGAATTTGTGGCAAAAATGGGGGATTATGGGGGAAGTCGCGGGATTTTGGGGCAAAATGTGGGGTTTTAGGGTTAAAATGTGGGATTTTTAGGGTAAATCGCAGGATTTTGGGGGCGAAATGCGGGAATTTTGGTGCGAAATGGGGCGATTTGGGGCAAAAATGCGGGATTTGTGGAGGAAATTGTGAGATTTTGAGGGGCAAAATGTGGGGTTTTAGGGTTAAAATGTGGGATTTTTGGGGGAAATCGCGGGATTTGGGGGGCAAAATGTGGTAATTTGGTGTGATATCTGTGGTGCTGTAGATGCGCTGCCAATGGCCGGTGAGGAGCAGCAAGAACTTGGCAGGCTGGCACTTTCGGTGTGGGAGCAATCGTCCGACGTTCGTGATTTGTCGGGGTTTTTTCTCAGTGGGTGCCCATGTGCAGCTGGTGGTAATCGTCGAAGCCCTGTTGGTCAGGGAAAGCCCGGAGCCCCGATGTCTGTCGTGCTGTAGATGCGCTGCCAATGGCCGATGAGGAGCAGCAAGAGATTGAAAGGCTGGCACTCCAGGTGTGGGAGGAATCGTCCGATGTTTGTGATTTCTCAGGATTTTTTTCAGTGGGTGCCCAGGTGCAGCTGGTGGTAAACGTCGAAGCCCTGTTTGTCAGGGAAAGCCCGGAGCCCCGATGTCTGTGGTGCTGTAGATGCGCTGCCAATTGCCGGTGAGGAGCAGCAAGAGCTTGTGTTGCTGGCACTTTCGGTGTGGGAGTAATCGTCCGATGTTCGTGATTTTTCGGGGTTTTTTTTTCAGTGGGCGCTCAGGTGCAGCGGGTGGTAAATGTTGAAGCCCTGTTGGTCAGGGTTAGGGTTAGGGTTAGGGTTAGGGTTAGGGTTAGGTTAGGGTTAGGGTTAGGGTTAGGGTTAGGGTTAGGGTTAGGTTAGGGTTAGGGTTAGGGTTAGGGTTAGGGTTAGGGTTAGGGTTAGGTTAGGGTTAGGGTTAGGGTTAGGGTTAGGGTTGGGTTAGGGTTAGGGTTAGGGTTAGGGTTAGGGTTAGGGTTAGGGTTAGGGTTAGGGTTAGGGTTAGGGTTAGGGTTAGGTTAGGGTTAGGGTTAGGGTTAGGGTTAGGGTTAGGTTAGGGTTAGGGTTAGGGTTAGGGTTAGGGTTAGGGTTAGGGTTAGGTTAGGGTTAGGGTTAGGTTAGGGTTAGGGTTAGGGTTAGGGTTAGGGTTAGGGTTAGGGTTAGGGTTACTCTTAGGTTAGGGTCAGGGTCAGGGTTTTGGGCGGAATCTGGGGAGAAATGGCTGGATTTTGGGGGCAAATATGGGATTTTGGTGCAAAATGCAGGAATTTGTGGCAAAAATGGGGGATTATGGGGGAAGTCGGGTTAGGGTTAGGGTTAGGGTTAGGGTTAGGGTTAGGGTTAGGGTTAGGGTTAGGGTTAGGTTAGGGTTAGGGTTAGGGTTAGGGTTAGGGTTAGGGTTAGGGTTAGGTTAGGGTTAGGGTTAGGGTTAGGGTTAGGGTTAGGGTTAGGGTTAGGTTAGGGTTAGGGTTAGGGTTAGGGTTAGGGTTAGGGTTAGGTTAGGGTTACTCTTAGGTTAGGGTCAGGGTTTTGGGGGGAATCTGGGGGGAAATGGCTGGATTTTGGGGGCAAATATGAGATTTTGGTGCAAAATGCAGGAATTTGTGGCAAAAATGGGGGATTGTGGGGGAAGTCGCGGGATTTTGGGGCCAAATGTGGGGTTTTAGGGTTAAAATGTGGGATTTTTAGGGTAAATCGCAGGATTTTGGGGGCGAAATGCGGGAATTTTGGTGCGAAATGGGGCGATTTGGGGCAAAAATGCGGGATTTGTGGAGGAAATTGCGAGATTTTGAGGGGCAAAATGTGGGGTTTTAGGGTTAAAATGTGGGATTTTTGGGGGAAATCGCGGGATTTGGGGGGCAAAATGTGGTAATTTGGTGTGATATCTGTGGTGCTGTAGATGCGCTGCCAATGGCCGGTGAGGAGCAGCAAGAACTTGGCAGGCTGGCACTTTCGGTGTGGGAGCAATCGTCCGACGTTCGTGATTTGTCGGGGTTTTTTCTCAGTGGGTGCCCATGTGCATCTGGTGGTAATCGTCGAAGCCCTGTTGGTCAGGGAAAGCCCGGAGCCCCGATGTCTGTCGTGCTGTAGATGCGCTGCCAACGGCCGATGAGGAGCAGCAAGAGATTGAAAGGCTGGCACTCCAGGTGTGGGAGGAATCGTCCGATGTTTGTGATTTCTCAGGATTTTTTTCAGTGGGTGCCCAGGTGCAGCTGGTGGTAAACGTCGAAGCCCTGTTTGTCAGGGAAAGCCCGGAGCCCCGATGTCTGTGGTGCTGTAGATGCGCTGCCAATTGCCGATGAGGAGCAGCAAGAGCTTGTGTTGCTGGCACTTTCGGTGTGGGAGTAATCGTCCGATGTTCGTGATTTTTCGGGGTTTTTTTTTCAGTGGGCGCTCAGGTGCAGCGGGTGGTAAATGTTGAAGCCCTGTTGGTCAGGGTTAGGGTTAGGGTTAGGGTTAGGGTTAGGGTTAGGTTAGGGTTAGGGTTAGGGTTAGGGTTAGGGTTAGGGTTAGGGTTAGGTTAGGGTTAGGGTTAGGTTAGGGTTAGGGTTAGGGTTGGGTTAGGGTTAGGCTTAGGGTTAGGGTTAGGGTTAGGGTTAGGGTTAGGGTTAGGGTTAGGTTAGGGTTAGGTTAGGGTTACTCTTAGGTTAGGGTCAGGGTTTTGGGGGGAATCTGGGGGGAAATGGCTGGATTTTGGGGGCAAATATGAGATTTTGGTGCAAAATGCAGGAATTTGTGGCAAAAATGGGGGATTATGGGGGAAGTCGCGGGATTTTGGGGCAAAATGTGGGGTTTTAGGGTTAAAATGTGGGATTTTTAGGGTAAATCGCAGGATTTTGGGGGCGAAATGCGGGAATTTTGGTGCGAAATGGGGCGATTTGGGGCAAAAATGTGGGATTTGTGGAGGAAATTGTGAGATTTTGAGGGGCAAAATGTGGGGTTTTAGGGTTAAAATGTGGGATTTTTGGGGGAAATCGCGGGATTTGGGGGGCAAAATGTGGTAATTTGGTGTGATATCTGTGGTGCTGTAGATGCGCTGCCAATGGCCGGTGAGGAGCAGCAAGAACTTGGCAGGCTGGCACTTTCGGTGTGGGAGCAATCGTCCGACGTTCGTGATTTGTCGGGGTTTTTTCTCAGTGGGTGCCCATGTGCAGCTGGTGGTAATCGTCGAAGCCCTGTTGGTCAGGGAAAGCCCGGAGCCCCGATGTCTGTCGTGCTGTAGATGCGCTGCCAATGGCCGATGAGGAGCAGCAAGAGATTGAAAGGCTGGCACTCCAGGTGTGGGAGGAATCGTCCGATGTTTGTGATTTCTCAGGATTTTTTTCAGTGGGTGCCCAGGTGCAGCTGGTGGTAAACGTCGAAGCCCTGTTTGTCAGGGAAAGCCCGGAGCCCCGATGTCTGTGGTGCTGTAGATGCGCTGCCAATTGCCGGTGAGGAGCAGCAAGAGCTTGTGTTGCTGGCACTTTCGGTGTGGGAGTAATCGTCCGATGTTCGTGATTTTTCGGGGTTTTTTTTTCAGTGGGCGCTCAGGTGCAGCGGGTGGTAAATGTTGAAGCCCTGTTGGTCAGGGTTAGGGTTAGGGTTAGGGTTAGGGTTAGGGTTAGGTTAGGGTTAGGGTTAGGGTTAGGGTTAGGGTTAGGGTTAGGTTAGGGTTAGGGTTAGGGTTAGGGTTAGGGTTAGGGTTAGGGTTAGGTTAGGGTTAGGGTTAGGGTTAGGGTTAGGGTTGGGTTAGGGTTAGGGTTAGGGTTAGGGTTAGGGTTAGGGTTAGGGTTAGGGTTAGGGTTAGGGTTAGGGTTAGGTTAGGGTTAGGGTTAGGGTTAGGGTTAGGGTTAGGTTAGGGTTAGGGTTAGGGTTAGGGTTAGGGTTAGGGTTAGGGTTAGGTTAGGGTTAGGATTAGGTTAGGGTTAGGGTTAGGGTTAGGGTTAGGGTTAGGGTTAGGGTTAGGGTTAGGGTTACTCTTAGGTTAGGGTCAGGGTCAGGGTTTTGGGCGGAATCTGGGGAGAAATGGCTGGATTTTGGGGGCAAATATGGGATTTTGGTGCAAAATGCAGGAATTTGTGGCAAAAATCGGGGATTATGGGGGAAGTCGGGTTAGGGTTAGGGTTAGGGTTAGGGTTAGGGTTAGGGTTAGGGTTAGGTTAGGGTTAGGGTTAGGGTTAGGGTTAGGGTTAGGGTTAGGGTTAGGGTTAGGTTAGGGTTAGGGTTAGGGTTAGGGTTAGGTTAGGGTTAGGGTTAGGGTTAGGGTTAGGGTTAGGGTTAGGGTTAGGGTTAGGGTTAGGTTAGGGTTAGGGTTAGGGTTAGGGTTAGGGTTAGGGTTAGGGTTAGGGTTAGGGTTAGGTTAGGGTTAGGGTTAGGGTTAGGGTTAGGGTTAGGGTTAGGTTAGGGTTACTCTTAGGTTAGGGTCAGGGTTTTGGGGGGAATCTGGGGGGAAATGGCTGGATTTTGGGGGCAAATATGAGATTTTGGTGCAAAATGCAGGAATTTGTGGCAAAAATGGGGGATTGTGGGGGAAGTCGCGGGATTTTGGGGCCAAATGTGGGGTTTTAGGGTTAAAATGTGGGATTTTTAGGGTAAATCGCAGGATTTTGGGGGCAAAATGCGGGAATTTTGGTGCGAAATGGGGCGATTTGGGGCAAAAATGCGGGATTTGTGGAGGAAATTGCGAGATTTTGAGGGGCAAAATGTGGGGTTTTAGGGTTAAAATGTGGGATTTTTGGGGGAAATCGCGGGATTTGGGGGGCAAAATGTGGTAATTTGGTGTGATATCTGTGGTGCTGTAGATGCGCTGCCAATGGCCGGTGAGGAGCAGCAAGAACTTGGCAGGCTGGCACTTTCGGTGTGGGAGCAATCGTCCGACGTTCGTGATTTGTCGGGGTTTTTTCTCAGTGGGTGCCCATGTGCATCTGGTGGTAATCGTCGAAGCCCTGTTGGTCAGGGAAAGCCCGGAGCCCCGATGTCTGTCGTGCTGTAGATGCGCTGCCAATGGCCGATGAGGAGCAGCAAGAGATTGAAAGGCTGGCACTCCAGGTGTGGGAGGAATCGTCCGATGTTTGTGATTTCTCAGGATTTTTTCCAGTGGGTGCCCAGGTGCAGCTGGTGGTAAACGTCGAAGCCCTGTTTGTCAGGGAAAGCCCGGAGCCCCGATGTCTGTGGTGCTGTAGATGCGCTGCCAATTGCCGGTGAGGAGCAGCAAGAGCTTGTGTTGCTGGCACTTTCGGTGTGGGAGTAATCGTCCGATGTTCGTGATTTTTCGGGGTTTTTTTTTCAGTGGGCGCTCAGGTGCAGCGGGTGGTAAATGTTGAAGCCCTGTTGGTCAGGGTTAGGGTTAGGGTTAGGGTTAGGGTTAGGGTTAGGTTAGGGTTAGGGTTAGGGTTAGGGTTAGGGTTAGGGTTAGGTTAGGGTTAGGGTTAGGGTTAGGGTTAGGGTTAGGGTTAGGGTTAGGTTAGGGTTAGGGTTAGGGTTAGGGTTAGGGTTGGGTTAGGGTTAGGGTTAGGGTTAGGGTTAGGGTTAGGGTTAGGGTTAGGGTTAGGGTTAGGTTAGGGTTAGGGTTAGGGTTAGGGTTAGGGTTAGGTTAGGGTTAGGGTTAGGGTTAGGGTTAGGGTTAGGGTTAGGGTTAGGTTAGGGTTAGGGTTAGGGTTAGGGTTAGGGTTAGGGTTAGGGTTAGGTTAGGGTTAGGGTTAGGGTTAGGGTTAGGGTTAGGTTAAGGTTAGGGTTAGGGTTAGGGTTAGGGTTACTCTTAGGTTAGGGTCAGGGTCAGGGTTTTGGGCGGAATCTGGGGAGAAATGGCTGGATTTTGGGGGCAAATATGGGATTTTGGTGCAAAATGCAGGAATTTGTGGCAAAAATGGGGGATTATGGGGGAAGTCGGGTTAGGGTTAGGGTTAGGGTTAGGGTTAGGGTTAGGGTTAGGGTTAGGGTTAGGGTTAGGGTTAGGTTAGGGTTAGGGTTAGGGTTAGGGTTAGGGTTAGGGTTAGGGTTAGGGTTAGGTTAGGGTTAGGGTTAGGGTTAGGGTTAGGGTTAGGTTAGGGTTAGGGTTAGGGTTAGGGTTAGGGTTAGGGTTAGGTTAGGGTTAGGGTTAGGGTTAGGGTTAGGGTTAGGGTTAGGTTAGGGTTACTCTTAGGTTAGGGTCAGGGTTTTGGGGGGAATCTGGGGGGAAATGGCTGGATTTTGGGGGCAAATATGAGATTTTGGTGCAAAATGCAGGAATTTGTGGCAAAAATGGGGGATTGTGGGGGAAGTCGCGGGATTTTGGGGCCAAATGTGGGGTTTTAGGGTTAAAATGTGGGATTTTTAGGGTAAATCGCAGGATTTTGGGGGCGAAATGCGGGAATTTTGGTGCGAAATGGGGCGATTTGGGGCAAAAATGCGGGATTTGTGGAGGAAATTGCGAGATTTTGAGGGGCAAAATGTGGGGTTTTAGGGTTAAAATGTGGGATTTTTGGGGGAAATCGCGGGATTTGGGGGGCAAAATGTGGTAATTTGGTGTGATATCTGTGGTGCTGTAGATGCGCTGCCAATGGCCGGTGAGGAGCAGCAAGAACTTGGCAGGCTGGCACTTTCGGTGTGGGAGCAATCGTCCGACGTTTGTGATTTGTCGGGGTTTTTTCTCAGTGGGTGCCCATGTGCATCTGGTGGTAATCGTCGAAGCCCTGTTGGTCAGGGAAAGCCCGGAGCCCCGATGTCTGTCGTGCTGTAGATGCGCTGCCAATGGCCGATGAGGAGCAGCAAGAGATTGAAAGGCTGGCACTCCAGGTGTGGGAGGAATCGTCCGATGTTTGTGATTTCTCAGGATTTTTTCCAGTGGGTGCCCAGGTGCAGCTAGTGGTAAACGTCGAAGCCCTGTTTGTCAGGGAAAGCCCGGAGCCCCGATGTCTGTGGTGCTGTAGATGCGCTGCCAATTGCCGATGAGGAGCAGCAAGAGCTTGTGTTGCTGGCACTTTCGGTGTGGGAGTAATCGTCCGATGTTCGTGATTTTTCGGGGTTTTTTTTTCAGTGGGCGCTCAGGTGCAGCGGGTGGTAAATGTTGAAGCCCTGTTGGTCAGGGTTAGGGTTAGGGTTAGGGTTAGGGTTAGGGTTAGGTTAGGGTTAGGGTTAGGGTTAGGGTTAGGGTTAGGGTTAGGGTTAGGTTAGGGTTAGGGTTAGGGTTAGGGTTAGGGTTAGGGTTAGGGTTAGGGTTAGGTTAGGGTTAGGGTTAGGGTTAGGGTTAGGGTTAGGGTTAGGGTTAGGGTTAGGGTTAGGGTTGGGTTAGGGTTAGGGTTAGGGTTGGGTTAGGGTTAGGCTTAGGGTTAGGGTTAGGGTTAGGGTTAGGGTTAGGGTTAGGGTTAGGGTTAGGTTAGGGTTAGGGTTAGGGTTAGGGTTAGGGTTAGGTTAGGGTTACTCTTAGGTTAGGGTCAGGGTTTTGCGGGGAATCTGGGGGGAAATGGCTGGATTTTGGGGGCAAATATGAAATTTTGGTGCAAAATGCAGGAATTTCTGGCAAAAATGGGGGATTATGGGGGAAGTCGCGGGTTTTTGGGGCAAAATGTGGGGTTTTAGGGTTAAAATGTGGGATTTTTAGGGTAAATCGCAGGATTTTGGGGGCGAAATGCGGGAATTTTGGTGCGAAATGGGGCGATTTGGGGCAAAAATGCGGGATTTGTGGAGGAAATTGCGAGATTTTGAGGGGCAAAATGTGGGGTTTTAGGGTTAAAATGTGGGATTTTTGGGGGAAATCGCGGGATTTGGGGGGCAAAATGTGGTAATTTGGTGTGATATCTGTGGTGCTGTAGATGCGCTGCCAATGGCCGGTGAGGAGCAGCAAGAACTTGGCAGGCTGGCACTTTCGGTGTGGGAGCAATCGTCCGACGTTCGTGATTTGTCGGGGTTTTTTCTCAGTGGGTGCCCATGTGCAGCTGGTGGTAATCGTCAAAGCCCTGTTGGTCAGGGAAAGCCCGGAGCCCCGATGTCTGTCGTGCTGTAGATGCGCTGCCAATGGCCGATGAGGAGCAGCAAGAGATTGAAAGGCTGGCACTCAAGGTGTGGGAGGAATCGTCCGATGTTTGTGATTTCTCAGGATTTTTTTCAGTGGGTGCCCAGGTGCAGCTGGTGGTAAACGTCGAAGCCCTGTTTGTCAGGGAAAGCCCGGAGCCCCGATGTCTGTGGTGCTGTAGATGCGCTGCCAATTGCCGGTGAGGAGCAGCAAGAGCTTGTGTTGCTGGCACTTTCGGTGTGGGAGTAATCGTCCGATGTTCGTGATTTTTCGGGGTTTTTTTTCAGTGGGCGCTCAGGTGCAGCGGGTGGTAAATGTTGAAGCCCTGTTGGTCAGGGTTAGGGTTAGGGTTAGGGTTAGGGTTAGGGTTAGGGTTAGGTTAGGGTTAGGGTTAGGGTTAGGGTTAGGTTAGGGTTAGGGTTAGGTTTAGGGTTAGGTTAGGGTTAGGGTTAGGGTTAGGGTTAGGGTTAGGGTTAGGGTTAGGGTTAGGGTTAGGGTTAGGTTAGGGTTAGGGTTAGGGTTAGGGTTAGGGTTAGGGTTAGGTTAGGGTTAGGGTTAGGGTTAGGGTTAGGGTTAGGGTTAGGGTTAGGGTTAAGGTTAGGGTTAGGTTAGGGTTAGGGTTAGGGTTAGGGTTAGGGTTAGGTTAGGGTTAGGGTTAGGTTAGGGTTAGGGTTAGGGTTAGGGTTAGGTTAGGGTTAGGGTTAGGGTTAGGGTTAGGTTAGGGTTACTCTTAGGTTAGGGTCAGGGTTTTGGGGGGAATCTGGGGGGAAATGGCTGGATTTTGGGGGCAAATATGAAATTTTGGTGCAAAATGCAGGAATTTGTGGCAAAAATGGGGGATTATGGGGGAAGTCGCGGGATTTTGGGGCAAAATGTGGGGTTTTAGGGTTAAAATGTGGGATTTTTAGGGTAAATCGCAGGATTTTGGGGGCGAAATGCGGGAATTTTGGTGCGAAATGGGGCGATTTGGGGCAAAAATGCGGGATTTGTGGAGGAAATTGTGAGATTTTGAGGGGCAAAATGTGGGGGTTTAGGGTTAAAATGTGGGATTTTTGGGGGAAATCGCGGGATTTGGGGGGCAAAATGTGGTAATTTGGTGTGATATCTGTGGTGCTGTAGATGCGCTGCCAATGGCCGGTGAGGAGCAGCAAGAACTTGGCAGGCTGGCACTTTCGGTGTGGGAGCAATCGTCCGACGTTCGTGATTTGTCGGGGTTTTTTCTCAGTGGGTGCCCATGTGCAGCTGGTGGTAATCGTCGAAGCCCTGTTGGTCAGGGAAAGCCCGGAGCCCCGATGTCTGTCGTGCTGTAGATGCGCTGCCAATGGCCGATGAGGAGCAGCAAGAGATTGAAAGGCTGGCACTCCAGGTGTGGGAGGAATCGTCCGATGTTTGTGATTTCTCAGGATTTTTTTCAGTGGGTGCCCAGGTGCAGCTGGTGGTAAACGTTGAAGCCCTGTTTGTCAGGGAAAGCCCGGAGCCCCGATGTCTGTGGTGCTGTAGATGCGCTGCCAATTGCCGGTGAGGAGCAGCAAGAGCTTGTGTTGCTGGCACTTTCGGTGTGGGAGTAATCGTCCGATGTTCATGATTTTTCGGGGTTTTTTTTTCAGTGGGCGCTCAGGTGCAGCGGGTGGTAAATGTTGAAGCCCTGTTGGTCAGGGTTAGGGTTAGGGTTAGGGTTAGGGTTAGGTTTAGGGTTAGGGTTAGGGTTAGGGTTAGGTTAGGGTTAGGGTTAGGGTTAGGGTTAGGGTTAGGGTTAGGGTTAGGGTTAGGGTTAGGGTTAGGGTTAGGGTTAGGGTTAGGGTTAGAGTTAGGGTTAGGTTAGGGTTAGGGTTAGGGTTAGGGTTAGGGTTAGGGTTAGGGTTAGGTTAGGGTTAGGGTTAGGGTTAGGGTTAGGGTTACTCTTAGGTTAGGGTCAGGGTCAGGGTTTTGGGGGGAATCTGGGGAGAAATGGCTGGATTTTGGGGGCAAATATGGGATTTTGGTGCAAAATGCAGGAATTTGTGGCAAAAATGGGGGATTATGGGGGAAGTCGCGGGATTTTGGGGCAAAATGTGGGGTTTTAGGGTTAAAATGTGGGATTTTTAGGGTAAATTGCAGGATTTTGGGGGCGAAATGCGGGAATTTTGGTGCGAAATGGGGCGATTTGGGGCAAAAATGCGGGATTTGTGGAGGAAATTGCGAGATTTTGAGGGGCAAAATGTGGGGTTTTAGGGTTAAAATGTGGGATTTTTGGGGGAAATCGCGGGATTTGGGGGGCAAAATGTGGTAATTTGATGTGATATCTGTGGTGCTGTAGATGCGCTGCCAATGGCCGGTGAGGAGCAGCAAGAACTTGGCAGGCTGGCACTTTCGGTGTGGGAGCAATCGTCCGACGTTCGTGATTTGTCGGGGTTTTTTCTCAGTGGGTGCCCATGTGCATCTGGTGGTAATCGTCGAAGCCCTGTTGGTCAGGGAAAGCCCGGAGCCCCGATGTCTGTCGTGCTGTAGATGCGCTGCCAATGGCCGATGAGGAGCAGCAAGAGATTGAAAGGCTGGCACTCCAGGTGTGGGAGGAATCGTCCGATGTTTGTGATTTCTCAGGATTTTTTTCAGTGGGTGCCCAGGTGCAGCTGGTGGTAAACGTCGAAGCCCTGTTTGTCAGGGAAAGCCCGGAGCCCCGATGTCTGTGGTGCTGTAGATGCGCTGCCAATTGCCGGTGAGGAGCAGCAAGAGCTTGTGTTGCTGGCACTTTCGGTGTGGGAGTAATCGTCCGATGTTCGTGATTTTTCGGGGTTTTTTTTCAGTGGGCGCTCAGGTGCAGCGGGTGGTAAATGTTGAAGCCCTGTTGGTCAGGGTTAGGGTTAGGGTTAGGGTTAGGGTTAGGGTTAGGGTTAGGGTTAGGGTTAGGTTAGGGTTAGGGTTAGGGTTAGGGTTAGGTTAGGGTTAGGGTTAGGTTTAGGGTTAGGTTAGGGTTAGGGTTAGGGTTAGGGTTAGGGTTAGGTTAGGGTTAGGGTTAGGGTTAGGGTTAGGGTTAGGGTTAGGGTTAGGGTTAGGGTTAGGGTTAGGGTTAGGGTTAGGGTTAGGGTTAGGGTTAAGGTTAGGGTTAGGTTAGGGTTAGGGTTAGGGTTAGGGTTAGGTTAGGGTTAGGGTTAGGTTAGGGTTAGGGTTAGGGTTAGGGTTAGGTTAGGGTTAGGGTTAGGGTTAGGGTTAGGGTTAGGGTTAGGTTAGGGTTAGGGTTAGGGTTAGGGTTAGGTTAGGGTTACTCTTAGGTTAGGGTTAGGGTTACTCTTAGGTTAGGGTCAGGGTTTTGGGGGGAATCTGGGGGGAAATGGCTGGATTTTGGGGGCAAATATGAAATTTTGGTGCAAAATGCAGGAATTTGTGGCAAAAATGGGGGATTATGGGGGAAGTCGCGGGATTTTGGGGCAAAATGTGGGGTTTTAGGGTTAAAATGTGGGATTTTTAGGGTAAATCGCAGGATTTTGGGGGCGAAATGCGGGAATTTTGGTGCGAAATGGGGAGATTTGGGGCAAAAATGCGGGATTTGTGGAGGAAATTGCGAGATTTTGAGGGGCAAAATGTGGGGGTTTAGGGTTAAAATGTGGGATTTTGGGGGGAAATCGCGGGATTTGGGGGGCAAAATGTGGTAATTTGGTGTGATATCTGTGGTGCTGTAGATGCGCTGCCAATGGCCGGTGAGGAGCAGCAAGAACTTGGCAGGCTGGCACTTTCGGTGTGGGAGCAATCGTCCGACGTTCGTGATTTGTCGGGGTTTTTTCTCAGTGGGTGCCCATGTGCAGCTGGTGGTAATCGTCGAAGCCCTGTTGGTCAGGGAAAGCCCGGAGCCCCGATGTCTGTCGTGCTGTAGATGCGCTGCCAATGGCCGATGAGGAGCAGCAAGAGATTGAAAGGCTGGCACTCCAGGTGTGGGAGGAATCGTCCGATGTTTGTGATTTCTCAGGATTTTTTTCAGTGGGTGCCCAGGTGCAGCTGGTGGTAAACGTTGAAGCCCTGTTTGTCAGGGAAAGCCCGGAGCCCCGATGTCTGTGGTGCTGTAGATGCGCTGCCAATTGCCGGTGAGGAGCAGCAAGAGCTTGTGTTGCTGGCACTTTCGGTGTGGGAGTAATCGTCCGATGTTCATGATTTTTCGGGGTTTTTTTTTCAGTGGGCGCTCAGGTGCAGCGGGTGGTAAATGTTGAAGCCCTGTTGGTCAGGGTTAGGGTTAGGGTTAGGGTTAGGGTTAGGGTTAGGGTTAGGGTTAGGGTTAGGGTTAGGGTTAGGTTAGGGTTAGGGTTAGGGTTAGGGTTAGGGTTAGGGTTAGGGTTAGGTTAGGGTTAGGGTTAGGGTTAGGGTTAGGGTTAGAGTTAGGGTTAGGTTAGGGTTACGGTTAGGGTTAGGGTTAGGGTTAGGGTTAGGGTTAAGGTTAGGGTTAGGGTTGGGTTAGGGTTAGGGTTAGGGTTAGGGTTAAGGTTAGGGTTAGGGTTGGGTTAGGGTTAGGGTTAGGGTTAGGGTTAGGGTTAGGGTTAGGGTTAGGGTTAGGGTTGGGTTAGGGTTAGGGTTAGGGTTAGGGTTAGGGTTAGGGTTAGGGTTAGGGTTAGGTTAGGGTTAGGGTTAGGGTTAGGGTTAGGGTTAGGGTTAGGGTTGGGTTAGGGTTAGGGTTAGGGTTAGGGTTAGGGTTAGGGTTAGGTTAGGGTTAGGGTTAGGGTTAGGGTTAGGGTTACTCTTAGGTTAGGGTCAGGGTCAGGGTTTTGGGGGGAATCTGGGGAGAAATGGCTGGATTTTGGGGGCAAATATGGGATTTTGGTGCAAAATGCAGGAATTTGTGGCAAAAATGGGGGATTATGGGGGAAGTCGCGGGATTTTGGGGCAAAATGTGGGGTTTTAGGGTTAAAATGTGGGATTTTTAGGGTAAATTGCAGGATTTTGGGGGCGAAATGCGGGAATTTTGGTGCGAAATGGGGCGATTTGGGGCAAAAATGCGGGATTTGTGGAGGAAATTGTGAGATTTTGAGGGGCAAAATGTGGGGTTTTAGGGTTAAAATGTGGGATTTTTGGGGGAAATCGCGGGATTTGGGGGGCAAAATGTGGTAATTTGGTGTGATATCTGTGGTGCTGTAGATGCGCTGCCAATGGCCGGTGAGGAGCAGCAAGAACTTGGCAGGCTGGCACTTTCGGTGTGGGAGCAATCGTCCGACGTTCGTGATTTGTCGGGGTTTTTTCTGAGTGGGTGCCCATGTGCAGCTGGTGGTAATCGTCGAAGCCCTGTTGGTCAGGGAAAGCCCGGAGCCCCGATGTCTGTCGTGCTGTAGATGCGCTGCCAATGGCCGATGAGGAGCAGCAAGAGATTGAAAGGCTGGCACTCCAGGTGTGGGAGGAATCGTCCGATGTTTGTGATTTCTCAGGATTTTTTTCAGTGGGTGCCCAGGTGCAGCTGGTGGTAAACGTCGAAGCCCTGTTTGTCAGGGAAAGCCCGGAGCCCCGATGTCTGTGGTGCTGTAGATGCGCTGCCAATTGCCGGTGAGGAGCAGCAAGAGCTTGTGTTGCTGGCACTTTCGGTGTGGGAGTAATCGTCCGATGTTCGTGATTTTTCGGGGTTTTTTTTCAGTGGGCGCTCAGGTGCAGCGGGTGGTAAATGTTGAAGCCCTGTTGGTCAGGGTTAGGGTTAGGGTTAGGGTTAGGGTTAGGGTTAGGGTTAGGTTAGGGTTAGGGTTAGGTTAGGGTTAGGGTTAGGGTTAGGGTTAGGGTTAGGGTTAGGTTAGGGTTAGGGTTAGGGTTAGGGTTGGGTTAGGGTTAGGGTTAGGGTTGGGTTAGGGTTAGGGTTAGCGTTAGGGTTAGGGTTAGGGTTAGGGTTAGTTTAGGGTTAGGGTTAGGGTTAGGGTTAGGGTTAGGGTTAGGGTTAGGGTTAGGTTAGGGTTAGGGTTAGGGTTAGGGTTAGGGTTAGGGTTAGGTTAGGGTTAGGGTTAGGGTTAGGGTTAGGGTTAGGGTTAGGGTTAGGGTTAGGGTTAGGTTAGGGTTAGGGTTAGGGTTAGGGTTACTCTTACGTCAGGGTCAGGGTTTTGGGGGGAATCTGGGGAGAAATGGCTGGATTTTGGGGGCAAATATGGGATTTTGGTGCAAAATGCAGGAATTTGTGGCAAAAATGGGGGATTATGGGGGAAGTCGCTGGATTTTGGGGCAAAATGTGAGGTTTTAGGGTTAAAATGTGGGATTTTTAGGGTAAATTGCAGGATTTTGGGGGCGAAATGCGGGAATTTTGGTGCGAAATGGGGCGATTTGGGGCAAAAATGCGGGATTTGTGGAGGAAATTGCGAGATTTTGAGGGGCAAAATGTGGGGTTTTAGGGTTAAAATGTGGGATTTTTGGGGGAAATCGGGGGATTTGGGGGGCAAAATGTGGTAATTTGGTGTGATATCTGTGGTGCTGTAGATGCGCTGCCAATGGCCGGTGAGGAGCAGCAAGAACTTGGCAGGCTGGCACTTTCGGTGTGGGAGCAATCGTCCGACGTTCGTGATTTGTCGGGGTTTTTTCTCAGTGGGTGCCCATGTGCAGCTGGTGGTAATCGTCGAAGCCCTGTTGGTCAGGGAAAGCCCGGAGCCCCGATGTCTGTCGTGCTGTAGATGCGCTGCCAATGGCCGATGAGGAGCAGCAAGAGATTGAAAGGCTGGCACTCAAGGTGTGGGAGGAATCGTCCGATGTTTGTGATTTCTCAGGATTTTTTTCAGTGGGTGCCCAGGTGCAGCTGGTGGTAAACGTCGAAGCCCTGTTTGTCAGGGAAAGCCCGGAGCCCCGATGTCTGTGGTGCTGTAGATGCGCTGCCAATTGCCGGTGAGGAGCAGCAAGAGCTTGTGTTGCTGGCACTTTCGGTGTGGGAGTAATCGTCCGATGTTCGTGATTTTTCGGGGTTTTTTTTCAGTGGGCGCTCAGGTGCAGCGGGTGGTAAATGTTGAAGCCCTGTTGGTCAGGGTTAGGGTTAGGGTTAGGGTTAGGGTTAGGCTTAGGGTTAGGGTTAGGGTTAGGGTTAGGGTTAGGTTAGGGTTAGGGTTAGGGTTAGGGTTAGGGTTAGGGTTAGGGTTAGGGTTAGGTTAGGGTTAGGGTTAGGGTTAGGGTTAGGGTTAGGTTAGGGTTAGGGTTAGGGTTGGGTTAGGGTTAGGGTTAGGGTTAGGGTTAGGGTTAGGGTTAGGGTTAGGGTTAGGGTTGGGTTAGGGTTAGGGTTAGGGTTAGGGTTAGGGTTAGGGTTAGGGTTAGGGTTAGGTTAGGGTTAGGGTTAGGGTTAGGGTTAGGTTAGGGTTACTCTTAGGTTAGGGTCAGGGTTTTGGGGGGAATCTGGGGGGAAATGGCTGGATTTTGGGGGCAAATATGAGATTTTGGTGCAAAATGCAGGAATTTGTGGCAAAAATGGGGGATTATGGGGGAAGTCGCGGGATTTTGGGGCCAAATGTGGGGTTTTAGGGTTAAAATGTGGGATTTTTAGGGTAAATCGCAGGATTTTGGGGGCGAAATGCGGGAATTTTGGTGCGAAATGGGGAGATTTGGGGCAAAAATGCGGGATTTGTGGAGGAAATTGCGAGATTTTGAGGGGCAAAATGTGGGGTTTTAGGGTTAAAATGTGGGATTTTGGGGGGAAATCGCGGGATTTGGGGGGCAAAATGTGGTAATTTGGTGTGATATCTGTGGTGCTGTAGATGCGCTGCCAATGGCCGGTGAGGAGCAGCAAGAACTTGGCAGGCTGGCACTTTCGGTGTGGGAGCAATCGTCCGACGTTCGTGATTTGTCGGGGTTTTTTCTCAGTGGGTGCCCATGTGCAGCTGGTGGTAATCGTCGAAGCCCTGTTGGTCAGGGAAAGCCCGGAGCCCCGATGTCTGTCGTGCTGTAGATGCGCTGCCAATGGCCGATGAGGAGCAGCAAGAGATTGAAAGGCTGGCACTCCAGGTGTGGGAGGAATCGTCCGATGTTTGTGATTTCTCAGGATTTTTTTCAGTGGGTGCCCAGGTGCAGCTGGTGGTAAACGTCGAAGCCCTGTTTGTCAGGGAAAGCCCGGAGCCCCGATGTCTGTGGTGCTGTAGATGCGCTGCCAATTGCCGGTGAGGAGCAGCAAGAGCTTGTGTTGCTGGCACTTTCGGTGTGGGAGTAATCGTCCGATGTTCGTGATTTTTCGGGGTTTTTTTTCAGTGGGCGCTCAGGTGCAGCGGGTGGTAAATGTTGAAGCCCTGTTGGTCAGGGTTAGGGTTAGGGTTAGGGTTAGGGTTAGGGTTAGGGTTAGGGTTAGGGTTAGGTTAGGGTTAGGGTTAGGGTTAGGGTTAGGGTTAGGGTTAGGGTTAGGGTTAGGGTTAGGGTTAGGTTAGGGTTAGGGTTAGGGTTAGGGTTAGGGTTAGGTTAGGGTTAGGGTTAGGTTAGGGTTACTCTTAGGTTAGGGTCAGGGTTTTGGGGGGAATCTGGGGGGAAATGGCTGGATTTTGGGGGCAAATATGAAATTTTGGTGCAAAATGCAGGAATTTGTGGCAAAAATGGGGGATTATGGGGGAAGTCGCGGGATTTTGGGGCAAAATGTGGGGTTTTAGGGTTAAAATGTGGGATTTTTAGGGTAAATCGCAGGATTTTGGGGGCGAAATGCGGGAATTTTGGTGCGAAATGGGGCGATTTAGGGCAAAAATGCGGGATTTGTGGAGGAAATTGCGAGATTTTGAGGGGCAAAATGTGGGGTTTTAGGGTTAAAATGTGGGATTTTTGGGGGAAATCGCGGGATTTGGGGGGCAAAATGTGGTAATTTGGTGTGATATCTGTGGTGCTGTAGATGCGCTGCCAATGGCCGGTGAGGAGCAGCAAGAACTTGGCAGGCTGGCACTTTCGGTGTGGGAGCAATCGTCCGACGTTCGTGATTTGTCGGGGTTTTTTCTCAGTGGGTGCCCATGTGCAGCTGGTGGTAATCGTCAAAGCCCTGTTGGTCAGGGAAAGCCCGGAGCCCCGATGTCTGTCGTGCTGTAGATGCGCTGCCAATGGCCGATGAGGAGCAGCAAGAGATTGAAAGGCTGGCACTCAAGGTGTGGGAGGAATCGTCCGATGTTTGTGATTTCTCAGGATTTTTTTCAGTGGGTGCCCAGGTGCAGCTGGTGGTAAACGTCGAAGCCCTGTTTGTCAGGGAAAGCCCGGAGCCCCGATGTCTGTGGTGCTGTAGCTGCGCTGCCAATTGCCGGTGAGGAGCAGCAAGAGCTTGTGTTGCTGGCACTTTCGGTGTGGGAGTAATCGTCCGATGTTCGTGATTTTTCGGGGTTTTTTTTCAGTGGGCGCTCAGGTGCAGCGGGTGGTAAATGTTGAAGCCCTGTTGGTCAGGGTTAGGGTTAGGGTTAGGGTTAGGGT
The DNA here is from genome assembly GCF_036417535.1 of Chlamydotis macqueenii. Taxonomy (NCBI): domain Eukaryota; kingdom Metazoa; phylum Chordata; class Aves; order Otidiformes; family Otididae; genus Chlamydotis; species Chlamydotis macqueenii. The sequence goes on from NC_141562.1 coordinate 40,646,345, forward strand.
TAGGGTTAGGGTTAGGGTTAGGGTTAGGCTTAGGGTTAGGGTTAGGGTTAGGGTTAGGGTTAGGGTTAGGGTTAGGGTTAGGGTTAGGTTAGGGTTAGGGTTAGGGTTGGGTTAGGGTTAGGGTTAGGGTTAGGGTTAGGGTTGGGTTAGGGTTAGGGTTAGGGTTAGGGTTAGGGTTAGGGTTAGGGTTAGGGTTAGGGTTAGGGTTAGGTTAGGGTTAGGGTTAGGGTTAGGGTTAGGTTAGGGTTACTCTTAGGTTAGGGTCAGGGTTTTGGGGGGAATCTGGGGGGAAATGGCTGGATTTTGGGGGCAAATATGAGATTTTGGTGCAAAATGCAGGAATTTGTGGCAAAAATGGGGGATTATGGGGGAAGTCGCGGGATTTTGGGGCAAAATGTGGGGTTTTAGGGTTAAAATGTGGGATTTTTAGGGTAAATCGCAGGATTTTGGGGGCGAAATGCGGGAATTTTGGTGCGAAATGGGGCGATTTAGGGCAAAAATGCGGGATTTGTGGAGGAAATTGCGAGATTTTGAGGGGCAAAATGTGGGGTTTTAGGGTTAAAATGTGGGATTTTTGGGGGAAATCGCGGGATTTGGGGGGCAAAATGTGGTAATTTGGTGTGATATCTGTGGTGCTGTAGATGCGCTGCCAATGGCCGGTGAGGAGCAGCAAGAACTTGGCAGGCTGGCACTTTCGGTGTGGGAGCAATCGTCCGACGTTCGTGATTTGTCGGGGTTTTTTCTCAGTGGGTGCCCATGTGCAGCTGGTGGTAATCGTCAAAGCCCTGTTGGTCAGGGAAAGCCCGGAGCCCCGATGTCTGTCGTGCTGTAGATGCGCTGCCAATGGCCGATGAGGAGCAGCAAGAGATTGAAAGGCTGGCACTCAAGGTGTGGGAGGAATCGTCCGATGTTTGTGATTTCTCAGGATTTTTTTCAGTGGGTGCCCAGGTGCAGCTGGTGGTAAACGTCGAAGCCCTGTTTGTCAGGGAAAGCCCGGAGCCCCGATGTCTGTGGTGCTGTAGATGCGCTGCCAATTGCCGGTGAGGAGCAGCAAGAGCTTGTGTTGCTGGCACTTTCGGTGTGGGAGTAATCGTCCGATGTTCGTGATTTTTCGGGGTTTTTTTTCAGTGGGCGCTCAGGTGCAGCGGGTGGTAAATGTTGAAGCCCTGTTGGTCAGGGTTAGGGTTAGGGTTAGGGTTAGGGTTAGGGTTAGGGTTAGGGTTAGGGTTAGGGTTAGGGTTAGGGTTAGGGTTAGGGTTAGGGTTAGGGTTAGGTTAGGGTTAGGGTTAGGTTAGGGTTAGGGTTAGGGTTAGGGTTAGGTTAGGGTTAGGGTTAGGGTTAGGGTTAGGGTTAGGGTTAGGGTTAGGTTAGGGTTAGGGTTAGGGTTAGG